>NC_133465.1:64601420-64905920 GCF_048565385.1 Saimiri boliviensis | reverse complement strand
TATTTGTTATCTAGTTCAATCTGGTATGTTTCTCCAAAAAAACTTTCTCAACCATCTCTACTTAACACGGAGCTCATTTTTATATAGCTGGGTTCCCTTTACTTGTTACATTTACATGTTTTATTTATGTATTTATTTGGGATTTTTTTTTTTTTTTTGAGACAGAGTTTCGCTCTTGTTACCCAGGCTGGAGTGCAATGGCGCAATCTTGGCTCACTGCAACCTCCACCTTCCTGAGTTCAGGCAATTCTCCTGACTCAGCCTCCTGAGTAGCTGGGATTACAGGCAGGCAACACCATGCCCAGCTAATTTTTTGTATATTTAGTAGAGACGGGGTTTCACCATGTTGACCAGGATGGTCTCGATCTCTTGACCTCGTGATCCACCCGCCTCAGCCTCCCAAAGTGCTGGGATTACAGGCTTGAGCCACCGCGCCCGGCCCGGGAATATTTTAATTACTTGTGTTTGTCGTTTTGACCTTGATCCACTCTAAGCTCCACGAGACTAAGAATTTGTTTTCTCTTTTATTTGTGACTTTTAAAAATACTGGACAGGAAGTAGTGTTTGTAGTCGCTCTCTGAACTTTTTTTTTTTTTTGTCTCCTTGCTACTTGACTGAGCTATTGAGACTTCTCTATTAGAGAGTAAAATTGGAAGCAAACTCTTAGTGCCTAAAACTTGTGAAGAAAACCTTCCATTGCATCCTCCTTGCTCTTTGTAACAATTGTTCTCTTTTTTTGTTCTGTCCCAAGATAAAGCCACCAATCCTTCCAACCGCCAGGAGGACTGGGAATACATAATTGGCTTCTGTGATCAGATCAACAAGGAGCTGGAAGGGTGAGTCTCAGCACTGCAGGGGCAGCTGAGAGGCAGCGGACTGGGAAGGGGAACAACCGTGGCCAAGGAGGGCCAGCCCCAGGCTCAATGCGCTGAAGTGTGCTCTGCTTGTTCCTAGGCCACAGATCGCTGTCCGACTGCTGGCCCACAAGATCCAGTCCCCACAGGAATGGGAGGCACTTCAGGCCCTGACGGTAGGTTCTTCACCCTCTGGAGATGGAAGCCATGGCTCTTCACCTGCCCAGGCCATCCCTCATGTCCCCTGGTGGTTCTCAGGGCTCATGCCAAAAGCCAGCAGAAAGTCCTTGATACAAACTTAGATAGATCTTGAATCTCTTCAGCCAGCCGTTCCACAAATGTGTGTGCATTGTGCCAGGCCCTGAGGCCTCAGAGGTGACTACAGTGCCATCCCTGCCAGCACAGCCACGTGGTTAGTGTGCGAGGCAGAGAGGCTAAGGAAAGCAGCCTAGAGTTAGGGCCCTGAGCCCACGTAGGGCAAGGGAAGGCTTCGTGAAGAGATGCTGACAGGGTTGTGTTGACAGTTCAGAGTTGGCCAGCTGAAGAAGAGAGAGGTGAGTCCAGTTCATTCTGTATTTAAACATAATGCTGGTCACTAGCGAAGGAGTGGTGCTGGCAGCTGAGGCCCCTGGGGCAGAACCTGGTGTCTATTCAGACTGAGAGAATTTAAGGCATGGAATGGTGCCTGGTCCTCGATGTCTCCACATGCTCCTAAACCAAAGAGCAGCCAAGATCTCAGGAATCCAGGGCTATAGCGTGACTCAGGTCCTAGAAAGAGAAAAGAGGAAATATCATTTAGCTTATGTGCAAGTGGTTCTCAGCAGGGCATGGTGGCTTGTACCTATAGTCAATTTGGGGGGCACCTAGGCCGGGAGAATCACTTAAGCCTGGGAATTCAAGTCCAGCCTAGGCAACATAAGTGAGACCCTGCCTCTACAAAAATTGTAAAAAGTAGCCAGGCATGGTGGCACATATCTGTGGTCCCCGCTTCTCAGGAGGCTGAGGTTGGAGGATGGCTCGAGCCCAGGAAGTTGAGGCTAAAGTGAATGGTGATCACACCACTGGACTCTAGCCTGAGTGACATAGTGAGACTCTGTCTCCAAAAAAAAAAAATAATAATAACCCAGTGATTCCCAACAGGGTATGATTTGACCCTCCAGGGAACATTTGGCAATGTCTGGAAACATTTTTAGTTGTCACACATCAGGGTGGCGATCCTCCTGGCATCTAGTAGGCAGAGGCCAGGGATGCTGGTCAACACCCTATAAAGTGCAGAATGGCCCCCCTGCAACAAAGAGTGCCTGGCCCAAAATGTCAGCCAGGCCTCATTTGAGAAACCCTGCTTTAAAATGCAGAAGCCAAGAAAGAGAGCCTGGACGGTGCACTCCTTAGAAACTGCAGTGCCAGGGACCACAGGCAGCACAGGAAAGCAAAAGCGTAAGTTAGGGAGATCAACGGAGGGAGGAGGGAGGAGAAATATCCTGTCATCTTCATCAAAGATAACAGGTTAAGCATCCTTCCCACCCTCTGCACAACTGTTGGTGAGCTTATGGAAAGAACCCTGGACATTGAGTCAGAGAAACTTTGTCCCTGGACCTCACTTCCCTCATCTGTAAAACATGAGGCCAGGATCTTTAAGGAAGGCACCTTCCAGGACTGGCATCCAGGCCATCTTGGGGTCGGGATCTCAGAGTTTCTCGCTTTAGTCCCTGTCCAGCTTCCCCAACAGAGGTTTGCGGTTGGAGGGACATGGTCTGTGAGTGATCCTGTTGCTTAACTGCACTGTGCCCAGGCAGTGCACACCGCTTTTTCTGACGAGCTCCTTCCTGTGGGCATGTTTATTCAGCATTCCCTGGGTGCCAGGGGTCTTTCCAGTGTCAGGTCCCAGCCTGGAGCGTGCCCTCACTGAGCGTGTCTCCTCTGTGCGGGTGCAGGTGCTGGAGGCGTGCATGAAGAACTGTGGGAGGAGATTTCATAACGAAGTGGGGAAGTTCCGCTTTCTGAATGAGTTAATCAAAGTCGTCTCTCCAAAGGTCAGTCAGCGACAGAATCCTCGCTTCTAGGGACCTCTTTTGCTTTTATTCCTATCTCCCATTGTGCTGGCTTTCACTGCCCATCAAGCATCTCCAGGGAGCTGAAGTTCTCCGTGTCTTGTCCTTAAAGAGCTAGGGCCTTGGAGGTAATGGGATGACCAAACAGGCCACAAGACTGGCAGCTTTCTCTGGAAAGTGCCACGTCAGCCTAAATGTGCCAGGTGATGTAGCAGTGGCTGTGTATGTGTTCAGGGTGAGGGCCCATGGAGTGTGGGACTCTAGGCTCCTGGCATACGGCAGTTGTGGGTTTTGTGGGTTTTCTTGGCCTGTCTTACATGGTTACAGGGAGCTGGCCTCTGTCATTTGCTCTGATGCTCACCTGGTCAGGTTCTGCTGCACACTGGTGTTGCATAGCTCTGGGCCCCCACTTAAAGCAGAGGGAATACTTTTTCATGCTAAGGACATTCTCATGAACACCCTCAAGATGCAGTTTTGTTTATGGCGGCCTGTGTGTGAAAATACAGTGATGACCTGCCTATCCACAGACTATATCCAGGTGGACACAGCCACACCACAGGGAGGTCCTTCTCTCCCCACACTGTCTTCATACACATTTGGACACCTGCAGATTTTGAGTAGGCTTGAGGACTGTAGCTGCTAAGCAGCCACACCATTGCTGTGAAGGGAGCCTTACACTATCTTTGCCTCCAAACTGCAGTTACTAGATCCTCTCATTTTATTTTGCCACATAGTACCTGGGGGACAGGGTGTCTGAGAAAGTGAAGACCAAGGTTATTGAGCTGCTGTACAGCTGGACCATGGCCCTGCCAGAAGAAGCAAAGATCAAAGATGCCTACCACATGCTGAAGAGACAGGGTACGTGTCTGCCTGCCTGCAGTCTCCCGGCAGCTCTGGAAGGTTGGCCCAGGCAAGGAGAGAAGGGAAGGTTTGGGGTCCTGAGTCCCTCCTGAAGAGAACAGCATTTGTCCCCAGGCAAGGCTGAGTGGAGGCTGGATGGAATAAGGTGTGATTAGCCTGCCCTCCACCCTGCTACCCTTTCCAGGCCTTGATCACAGGGATGTGGCCCTTGGTATGTGAGGAGGGGTGACAAGGTGACCACAGCCTGAGTGCACGTGCTGCCATGTCCCCTTTTAGGCATAGTGCAGTCTGACCCACCCATCCCTGTGGACAGGACGCTGATCCCCTCTCCACCACCTCGTCCCAAAAACCCCGTTTTTGATGATGAAGAGAAGTCCAAGGTAAAGGATGCCCCAGGCCTGGGATTTTCTCGGATGAGAGGTGGTGGCAGCAGGGGAATATGGTTTGCACAGTGTGGGGAGCTCTCTACAGTCTCCCTGGGGTAGGGGCACTACCTCTTTCCTTCACCTCCGATTTCCTCCTCTCTCAGCTTTTAGCCAAGCTGCTGAAAAGCAAAAACCCAGATGACTTGCAAGAGGCCAACAAGCTCATCAAGTCCATGGTGAAGGAAGTGAGTGGGCCCTGGTCCTTCGGGCACAGCGGGGAGGAGCCCATGACCACACAGCAGAAGCCTCTGCTGCCAGCTGCCCTGCCTCTGCTCCAGAGGCTGAGAGTAGTAGGAGGAGCACAGTAGCTTCCAGGGGAGGGAGCATGGAAGGGAGGAGCACAACTGGGTCGGGACGGGTATATGAAAGCAGAAGTATAGACTGCGCACCAGGCACCCTGCACTGAAAGGAGCTTCTGAGGCACAGCCTCTGCGCTCATGTCATGGCCGAAGTGGGAAGACATTCGAGTTAAGTGCTCTTTCTCCCGATCATTGGAGCAGGATGAGGCACGAATCCAGAAGGTGACCAAGCGTTTGCACACGTTAGAGGAAGTTAACAACAACGTGAGACTGCTCAATGAGATGCTGCTTCATTACAGCCAGGAAGACTCTTCGGATGGGGACAGAGAGCTGATGAAGGTGGGCCTGCTGGCAGTAAAGGCTGCCTCCTGGGGCCATGCTGCCCTGCAGGAGATCAGCCAGCATGTGCTGCATACCTGCCTTGTCAAAGACACAGGCTGCGCACACCCTTGGCAGCATATTCACGACCTTAAGCATCTGCACAGCAGCCACATCAGTAGAGGGTGGCATCCCCATTTGCCATCGGGATCAGCTGACTTGCCCAGGGTGTAAGGGCTGGATGGAAACCTGGGTTGGACTCCAGAGACCATGCCCTTGGTGCTCACCCTGCTCTCTGCCTTTTCTTACTGCCTTGGGGACACTGGGACCGAGAGGCTTCCTTGTGACCCTGATGGCCTTCTGGTCCAGGCCATGGTTGGGTGGATAGTGAGTTCAGAGGCACATGCCAGCCTGGAAGGCAGGAATGAACTGGTCATCCATCCTGGTCACTGCTACCTAAACAAACATCCTGGGTGACGTGGTGTGGTGGTGGCAAGAAGATGTGTACTGTGGTCCCAGTTTTGTTGGTAACTGCCCGTGGCAACTGGTGGATCCTTGACATTTTCTGGCCGTGAACCCTGAATGAATCAGATGGTCTCTAAGGGCCTTTGTGGTTGCAATTTTTATGTCTGAGTCTCTTTCAGGAGCTGTTTGATCGGTGTGAGAACAAGAGGCGGACATTATTTAAACTTGCCAGCGAGACTGAGGACAATGATAACAGTCTGGGTAAGTGAAAGAGCGATTGGCAGAGATGAGCCAGTTTGGATATGTGGGTGGGAACTATCATAACAGGAGTCAGAAATCTCTCTTTCCTGCTCTAGGGGACATCCTGCAGGCCAGTGACAATCTCTCCCGTGTCATCAACTCTTACAAAACAATTATTGAAGGGCAGGTCATCAATGGTGAGGTGGCCACCTTAACCCTGCCTGACTCAGAAGGTGAGATGCTCTGGTCCCCAGCTCTGGACTTCTCCAGACCAGCCTTAGGTCCCTACCATGAAGCTGTGAGTGCAGGCTGGACAGCATGGTGCTGCACAGGACCTGAGGGGTTCTCTGCCATTCCAAGCAGTCCTCCAGCTTCCCAGAGGCCTGAAGATGTGGGTGGGAATTTCCCAGCCTGCCTTCTCAGGCTTGCTTTGCAGCACCCTCTGGCAGAGATGCCAGTGGATTAGGCCAGAAACTGCAGCAGTAACCACTGTGCCTAGGGCGTTGTCTCCTGCCACACAGCCACTAGAAGACCCCTAATTATTCCTGTCCTGCTCTCTTGACCATCCAGGAAACAGTCACTGCAATAACCAAGGCACGCTTATCGACCTTGCCGAGCTGGACATGACGAACAGTTCATCCCCCGTGTCGGCCCCAGCACCCACCCCACCCTCATCAGGCATCCCAATCCTCCCTCCACCACCCCAGGCCTCAGGACCTCCACGCAGCCGCTCATCCAGCCAGGCCGAGGCCACCTCCGGGCCCAACAGCACAAGCAACGCCCTCTCCTTGCTGGATGAGGAGCTGCTCTGTTTGGGTACGGCCCACAGGGGGGCTGTCAGCGGCGTCCCCTGGTAGGGCTCTTGGAGGGAGACGGGTACACAGAATCAGGAGGAACCTTGAGCGGGACCCCAGTCTGGAATTGTAGGTAGTCAGTGAAGCTCAGCAACCCTTGGTGCCCCCAGGGGCATCCTCTTGGTGGATTGTGCCTCCTGCCCTGCACCCCTCCCCACAAGCCCCCCACTTCTGCATGTATGGACTGGAGAGCTCCCCTCTGGAGGCTGCCTGCAGGACAGCTTCTCCCTGCACGTTCACTCATGTCACTTGTCACCTGACCCTTCCTCGCAAGGCAGAACTAGGGCTGCCCCACCTCAGTCCTCTTCTCATCAGGTTTTCTCCTCTGTTGTCAGGCCTCGCCGACCCAGCCCCTAATGTTCCTCCCAAAGAGTCAGCTGGGAACAGCCAGTGGCACCTGCTCCAGGTAGGGGCACAGGAACAGTGACAGCACTACTGTGCTGAGCACCTCCATACTTTCCAGAGTCATCTCTCCTGGGCTGCAGTTAGCTGTCCCCTCCAGAGCGTGCCAGCTGCAGTGGGAAACGATGAGTGCCTCTGGAGCTGTCTTCTGTGTGGTCCTTGGAGGGCTGCACCCTGCCCCAGTGGCAGGTCCTCCCACCCCGCCCTCGGCTCACCACCCTTTCCATTGCTCATAGAGGGAACAGTCTGACCTGGCCTTCTTCAGCCCCAGGCCGGGGACTGCTGCCTGCGGTACTTCCGACACTCCTCTGCTCCAGCCCTCAGCCCCCTCCTCAAGCAGCTCCCAAGCTCCACTGCCGCCTCCCTTCCCAGCTCCTGTGGTCCCAGCCAGTGTTCCTGCCCCCAGTGTGGGCTCCTTCTTGTTCTCTACTGGAGTGGCCCCAAAAGTTGAGCCCACAGTCCCTGGGCACCATGGCTTGGCGTTGGGCGACAGCACACTGTACCACCTGGATGCCCTCGATCAGCTTCTAGAAGAGGCCAAAGTGTAATGAGTGGGAAGAGATGGGGAGTTGCTGAGGGTTGGGCCTGAATGTGTCAGAACCAGAGCTAACTTGGAAGGGATGGGGGGGGCCTTGCAGTCCCATCAGTCAGACTGGGAGGTGAGGGGTGGCCCTGGGTAAGAACATGGCCAGGGGCTTTAGGTGAGAGTTAGCCCTGCAGCTCTGGCCGGCTCTGATGTGCCTTCCATCCTTCCTGCCTCGCAGGACCTCAGGCTTGGTGAAACCCGCCGCCTCCCCTCTCATCCCCACCACCACCCCAGCCAGGCCTCTCCTGCCCTTCTCCTCGGGGCCTGGCAGCCCACTCTTCCAGCCACTTACTTTCCAGTCCCAGGGCAGTCCTGTGAAGGGGCCTGAGCTCTCCCTGGCCAGCGTCCACGTGCCTCTGGAATCGATCAAGCCTAGTAAGTGTTGGAGGCTTGAGGTGGGATGGGGTGATAGGGCTCACAGCCACAGAGCTGTAGGACACGCGACATGGGACGATCCAGGCCTCCTTGTAGGTGGTCCATTAGAGCCGAGCAGGCCTGCCTGCCGAGTTCTCAGCCTTAAGCTCCTCACCAGTGCCTGTCCCAGAGTCCATAAAGCACTGGACTTGTCACAGCCTCGGTGTACTCCTTTTCTCCTCACCACTGGGGCTTTTTTGGGTGTCTCTGGTGCTGGTGCTCCCAAACCCACGTTCTGCTTTCTTGTAGGTAATGCCCTTCCCGTGACAGCCTATGATAAAAATGGCTTCCGCATCCTCTTCCACTTTGCCAAGGAGTGTCCCCCAGGACGGCCTGACGTGCTGGTGGTGGTGGTGTCCATGCTGAACACGGCTCCCTTACCTGTCAAGAGCATCGTGCTGCAAGCTGCAGTGCCCAAGGTACCAGTGTCTCCCTGGGGCCAAAATGGCCTTATCTTGACCCTATTGTGTGGAGGCCTTTGCAGCCAACAGGTGGCAGAGACAGGAAAGAGAGAGGGGGGAGAGAGAGAGACAGAGAGAGAGAGAGAGAGAGAGAGAGAGTGTGTGTGTGTGTGTGTTTGTGTGTTACAGAGAGTGTGTGTGTGCGTGCGCGCACACTGCAGGTTCCATCTGGGACACCTGCCAGCTCTCAGCTGCCTTAAAAGGAACTCCTCTCTCTGTCTCTCTCTCTTTAGTCAATGAAAGTGAAGTTGCAGCCACCTTCTGGGACAGAACTCTCTCCATTTAGCCCCATCCAGCCACCTGCAGCCATCACCCAGGTCATGTTGCTGGCCAATCCGCTGAAGGTGAGCATCACAGAATCCAAGGGTCCCAGCCTGAGGCCCCAGATTAGGACCTCAGGACCACCAACTCCCAGCTGGAAGTCTTGTGACCTATACGATCAACACATCCCTTTGCTGTCTTAGGTTAAGCGGCTTAGCATGGTTGGGGGTTTTGGGGAAAAGGGACCATACCTCTAACACAGAGAGTAGCAGAAAAGAGGGTGTCTTGCCGAGGGGTGGATCTCACTTGCTGCCCTCTGTCACAGGAGAAGGTACGGCTTCGGTATAAGCTGACCTTCGCCCTGGGGGAGCAGCTGAGCACAGAGGTGGGCGAGGTGGACCAGTTCCCTCCTGTGGAGCAGTGGGGGAACCTATGACCCCAGAGGACGCTGTGATCTCCACTTTGAAGCCAGGCAGGCTGCCCTGAGCCAGGGAGGGCTCTGGTCCCGTCACTCTCCACGCCCTGACGACAGTGCTTATAGGTTTGATGTGGAACAGGGGCCCTGGGCATTTCTGCTGGGAACCAAACTGCTGCTGTATAACCTCTCCTCTGGCCCCTAAAAGGACCTGTTTTATCTACCTGTGTGACTTGAAGTGGCCATATTCTGTCAGGGGTGGGAAGTGGCCCCTAATGTCACTGATGTTCTGGATTCTGGGAACCTGGACCCCAGGCTTGGTGTAGTTTTTCTTCTTTCTACTGGCATTTACTGAAGCCACCAGGGGTGGGGGGGTGGGAGTCTCTAAAGAGAGACTGTCACGTCTCACTCCCTACAAAAGAGCCGCATCCTCACACCCTGCAGCCCAGGAGGCCACAGCCCCGTTGCGATCTCATGCTCCCCCTGCTGGCCAGCTCCTGCTACTACCCCCAGGGAGGTGCCTGGCCCAGAATAAGGAACTGGCATACTGCAGAGTCCCCAGCCCTGCCTCTGGTGGGCAGCAGCATCATGGAATGGCCACTGAGTGGTGAGTTGTTTGCTTGTCCCCAGCAGTGGCAGGCTGTGTCCTGTGGACATCTTGGCAGGACATAGACTTTGGCCTCTATGACAGGCCCAACTAGAAATAGGAAAGAAAATGAAGACAGCCCGTGTCTCCCCTTCTCCAGAAGCAGGTACTCAGCTTTCTGGGAAAAGCCTGCCTCCAGCAGTGGGGACAGGCCATCCTATTGACTACCTCTTGCTTGGCATGAAATAAACTGCTATCTTCCCCTTAGAATCTCCCACCACTCGGTGTCCTCCTGCTTTGGCCTCCCTCTCCTCTCACCAGATGGCATGTCGTGTGGCACCTGTGGCTGGACACAGGCGGCCTCAGGATCACAAATGTTGCACTAAACATATGTCCTAATGTGCTGCCCAGAAACCTCGACTGTTCTCCAGCTACTGAGGGGCACTGTCAGCGAGATGCTGGGTCTGGGAGTGATGAGATCAGGGGCCACTCTTAAGCTAAGTCACCAGACCCTATTGCTTCAACAGTGCTTGGCCCCAGCCAGCTTGTCCTGGTCACTCTAGCTGCTGGATGTGATCTTGGGACAGGGACTCCAAGCCTCCCTCAAAAAGCAAAAGGAAACAATCACCAGCAGCCATAGATGCAGGGGAGGCGTGCAGAGCTCAGGCGAACAGTCTCAGCAACTGGACATCTCTAGAAAAGGAAGGCAGCACAGACCATGTTCCCTGGTTCCTCCCTGTCCCTTGCCAGGCTTCCTGATTCCGTACTATAGATCAAGAGGTCATAGCCCTTCCCTAGCCCTCGCTGTCTTTAGCAAGCAGGTTTCACTGCTTCATTAGGACAGGTCAAAAGTGAATCATTTTTCACAACTTAAGGAGTAAATCCAAGAGCTTTCCAGAGACTGGCTGCTGCAGCCCTGGGAATGTCTATAAAATGACTCTGGAAATGTAACTTTCTATTAAGCTCAATTGAGTGTTACTCGTTACTATTGAGGTCAATGCTTCATGGCAAATAGCTGTACTGGATATACGAACTCTGCTGCCCTTGTTTGCTGCATGTTAAATAAAACCATTTTCACTGTACTCGGAATCTTCTTAATACAGACGCCATTCACCCTGATGGAGGAAAGGTACCACCTGTGAATTCCAGACGTAGGTGAGTGAATAGCCTGTGACAGAACTGCCTCAGGTTTTTGTTAAAAGTACAGGTTTCTGAACACTTGTATTTTAAGGGAAATAACAAAATTGTTAAGTGTTCCAGAAGATTGAGGTGAGGCAAGAGTTCAGAAGCACAAGTCTACCACCAAGGGTCTTGTTCAAATTTTCAAGACACTGCAGTCACCATAACTTTTTTTTTTTTTTGAGACAGTCTCACTCTATTGCAGGCTAGAGTACAATGGTGCAACCTCAGCTCATTGCAACCCTCCACCTCCTGGGTTCTTGCCTCAGCCTCTGAGTAGCTAGGATTACAGGTGCACAACATCATGCCTAGCTAATTTTTGTAATTTTAGTAGAGATGGGGGTTTCACCATGTTGGTCAGGCTGGTCTTGAAC
The DNA here is from genome assembly GCF_048565385.1 of Saimiri boliviensis. Lineage (NCBI taxonomy): Eukaryota > Metazoa > Chordata > Mammalia > Primates > Cebidae > Saimiri > Saimiri boliviensis. The sequence continues at coordinate 64,894,875 of NC_133465.1, read as the reverse complement.
TCCTGACCTTGTGATCCACCTACCTCGGCCTCCCAAAGTGCTAGGATTACATGCATTTCACACCATTGCACTCTAGCCTGGGCAACAAGAGCAAAACTCCATCTAAAAAAAACCTCCCTGGGTAGACTCTAAGAACCTACATTTGCAAAAGAACATTTATTCTTTTTAAAAAATTATATACATTGTAATACAAAGTTACCACATTGAAGCAGCTCTCAGGAGCCTTCCAGTGAGCCTTCTCTTACAATTGCCCGAGCAAGATTTCGTGCAAGAGCAAGTCTCAGCATTTCCACCTTGGTGGTCTCTATGTCATCATCCTGCAAAGCAGAGTGCCAGCGTGAGATACAGCAGGAAGGAGCCCTGTCACACTCCCGAAGGTTCTAGCTAATCCACAGGTGGAGGGCATTTTAACATTCATAGTAGCTTTCAGAAAATTATCAATATAAAAACAGTACCAAAGGGCCACACTGGAAATGAACAGGAAAGAACAAAATGTAGAGATAAGAACACTGGAAACCCTCGTTTTCTCCTAAAAGTTGGTGTGTGAATTACACAGGTTAAGGGAAACGAGCACATGTATACATAGAAGCCAGTGTTTCTGGAGGGAAGGGGAGCCTAAGATAGAGGGAGCCTTTTCCCACCTCCATGTGGAACCATCAACCCAAAAGTTAAAATGACCTGGCACTGCTGGGTGTCGGGTCCTCTATGCACGGGTCTTCCTGAAGTCAAGTCCTCCAGACACTGCATCAGCTCATACGTCTGTTCTGCTGAGAAAATCACCTAGGAAAGAGACTGCCTTGCTTGGCTGCTCCCCAGCCAAGGGCCCATGTTCGCATGTTCAGACGTTCTTCCTTTCATGCCCTCTGGAAAAAGTGTGCTTTGTATAGAAGACCTCATTTCAAACTAAGCGATATTTCCCATTTGAGTGTGGAATTCCAGAGAGGGTGCTGAGGGGAATACATCCCCGCAGGCAGAACAGCTGGGAGAAAACCTGTGTATCGGCAACAGCTACACACCTAAGCTCCAGCAGGGACTGACAAGCAAAGCAAACCACCGCTGCTGCAACCCTCACCTGTTTCTGTTCCAAAAGGGGCAGCGCATCTGTCAGCAGAGTCATCCAGAAAGACCGAGGGGCAATCTGAGACGTCATCAAGGACAGAAGGAGAGAAGCTGCGTCGGCAAAACGTTTCTCACCATACACACGGTGGAACTCGCGATACTTTCCTATGGCAAAACGAGAGCACTAGGTCACCTGCATATTCCCCCAAATCGTTCAAGTGACACCTACAAAAGTCGCCCTGGCCCTAACGAGATGAAAAACCCCAGACAAGTCACTCCAGCGAGCAGGAGATATTTCCAGAGCTGTTTCCAAACAGGCCAATGAGATGCAGACCAAGAGTGTTCAAAACAGACTTTGAGCCGGGCACGGTGGCTCACGCCTGTAATCCCAGCACTTTGGGAGGCTGAGGCAGGCGGATCACAAGGTCAAGAGATCGAGACCATCTTGGTCAACATGGTGAAACCCCATCTCTACTAAAAATACAAAAAATTAGCTGGGCATGGTGGCGCGTGCCTGTAATCCCAGCTACTCAGGAGGCTGAGGCAGGAGAATTGCCTGAACCCAGGAGGCGGAGGTTGCGGTGAGCCGAGATTGCGCCATTGCACTCCAGCCTGGGTAACAAGAGCGAAACTCCGTCTCAAAAAAAAAAAAAAAAAAAAAAAAAAAAACAGACTTTGAAGGAACTCCAAAGAGTCAAATATGGGGAAACGTCAGCATCAAAATACATAAAAAGAGTCATGGGTTAAGAGACTGACGACCGGGCGCAATGGCTGACGCCTGTAATCCCAGCACACTGGGAGGTCGAGGTGGGCAGATCACGAGGTCAGGAGTTCTGAGACCAGCCTGGCCAACATAGTGAAACCTCGTTGCTACTAAAAATACAAAAATTAGCCGAGCATGGTGGCACGTGCCTGTAGTCCCAGCTACCTGGGAGGCTGAGGCAGGAGAATCACTTGAACCTGGGAAGCAGAAGTCATGGTGAGCCAAGATCATGCTACTGCACTCCAGCCTGGGCAACAGAGCAAGACTCCATCTCAAAAACAAAAAGGGGGATTGACTAGGCCAGGCACAGTGGCTCATGCCTGTAATCCTAGCACTTTGGGAGGCCAAGGTGGGCAGATCAGCTGAGATCCAGAGTTTGAGATCAGCCTGACCAACATGGTGAAACCCCGTCTCTACTAAAATACAAAAACTAGCCAGGTGTGATGCCACATGCCTGTAGTCCCAGCTAGTGGGGGAGGAGGGGGGCTGAGGCACAAGAATTGCTTGAAGTTGGGAGGTGGAGGTTGCAGTGAGCTGAGATCACACCACCGTACTCCAGCCTGGCAGCCTGGGTCACAGTGTAAGACAGAAAAAAAGGAAAGAAAGGAAGGAAAGATACCAGAAAAGAAAGGAAGAAAGGGGAGAAGGGGGGGGAGGAAGGGGAAAAGAAAAAAGGCACTAAGGAGATGTTACAGCCAAACTCATGATCCTAGGCATGACCAAGGACATTTCTGAGACCACTGATGCAATGGGAATATAGGAAGAAAGTGCTGGGAGAAGTCTGGTGTGATCCCTCCAATCTCCTCAACTACCCACTTGTGCCCACAAAACCCAGAGACTCACCCAGGAATGTCAGTCGGTCACTGAGCATCATGGCTGGCCCCAGGTTGTCGATGAGATCCAAATCAGAAAAGCAGCCTCGCTCACAGTAATCCCTGAGGAACCTGCAAGACCCGGCCCAGAGATCAGAGCAGTAGTCTCAAGCCTACCTCATCCGCCCAGTCCCTGGGAAGCCAACACCAGTGGCACCCACCGGTCTGACACAAGCGTGGCAAAGGCGGCATCCTTAGCACGGATGCTCCAAGAGAGGGCAGAACCCAGGCGATTGTTGCGGACGGCTTTCATGGCTAAGATCTTACAAATGCTGCGAACTTTGCAGGGGAAAAGAGAAACGGTGAATACTTTCACCCCACAAATCCATTCCTGAGCCCTGTGGGAACTGGAGTGGCCTCACAGCCTCACTCCACCCCAAAGCCTCTCTATGGGCTCTAAACACAGCTGAGTCAGCAGAGCTGGAAACTTTGGGGCTGATTAATAGTGTCAGTGGCCATCATGGCAGGACTGGCTCTGTGAGTGTGTGTGGCTTCAGGGGCAGCAAAGGAGGATTTCTGTTTCTCTCTACAAGTCAGCTCTTCCGTTACCTCTCCAAATGCCTCAAATCCCATCTTCCTGTGGGTCATGAATACCATATGCTTTCAGAAATCGTCGTGAACATGCAACTGCCTCTCTAGGCAGTTGGGTAATAACTGTAGGGTAATAACTCATGTTTTTATCAAAAGTGAGGGGAGAAAGGAAGAGACAGACTTGGTCATCCTCATTCCACTCTCTCTGCTTTTCTGAAGCCACCTCCAGCACTGCTTCCCCAATGAGTCAGGCTGAGCTAGCAATAGCAACCCACCTGGACGGGGAAACAGCCCCCAACCCCAGCCTTGACGTCGTGGAATCAAGTGTGTGAGAGAAGAGGCAGCTCAGGCCTTTGCAGGTGGCATGTAGATTTTGTCTGGGTTCCAGTGGATCCCTAGCTTTCTTGTCCTTCCCAAATAATGATCCCATCTCTCAGCTTACCTCTTGGCATCCATAGCTCCACCTCTCCCATGTGGCTGGGGAAGACGGGGATGGCGTGGGGTAGGCAGGGTAGGCACAAAGTATGACCTCAGGGTCTCCTGACTTCTGTGTCCCACACACTAGGCTGGGAGTGGGGCCAGCTCACCTTGTTCAGTCATCTGCCGCTGCTCACAGATCCGCAGCACCTTCAGGGCTTTCTGCTCAGTGTTCAGAGGTATCCGCTCAATGTGTAACTCCAGGGAGACTCGGCCCAGCTCAGGGCAGTAATCAAAGTAATCCACCCCCAGCTGCCACAGGCTGCAGAGATCCAAGGAGGACAGACATGAGGTGCTGCTTTGTGGCTCTGGGGACTGGCACCTGAGGCTCCCCTCCACTGACCCTTCCAGAGCCTTTAGGGAGCCAACTAAGAGAGAATAGTCCAAGCTCCAATGACACCCACATGCTGAAGAGCACCCAGCACAGCACACACCCTTCCTACCTGGGTTCCTTCCTACCTGGGATGAGCGAATAGCCCCGAGGCGTACTCCAGCAGGAGGAACTCTCTCATGTTGGAACCAAAACTGGAATAAAATGTAACAAAAGACCAAGACTCCTGGCCTGCCCTGTTCAGGGCCCCCTTCCTCAGCCCAACCTCCCTTCTAGGCACTGGTGATGAGAAAAGGAGGATTGGCGCCTCCAGTCCACTTACTAGAGGTTGTGTGACTGGAGGAGCTTGCAGTGGTCCAGCAGGTCTGTCAGGTGGGCCACAAACCACCAGTTGCTCAGGGCGATGCTGCAGATTCAGACACCAAGGCAAGAAGGAAAGTCAGGCCAGAGGTGGCATCTCAAAAGAGTTGGGGTGAGAATAACCCCACATGTCCTGTCCCTCAAAGAGATGGGGCCAGGCGTGATGGTAGCTCATGCCTATGATCCTAGTACTTTGGGAGGCCAAGGCAGGCAGATCACTTGAGCCCAGGAGATCAAGATCAATCTGGGGAACATGGCAAAACCCCCATCTCTACAAAAAATATAAAAGTTAGCCAGGTGTGGTGGCACATACCTGCACTCCCAGCTACTTGAGAAGCTGAGATGGGAGGACTGCTTGAGCCTGGGAAGCAGAGGCTACAGTGAGCCGAGATCACACCACTGCACTCCAAATTGGGTTAGAGAGAACAAACATATCTCCAAAAATAAAAATGCTCAGAAAGTAGTTTGGTTTCTTTAATTTTTTGAGACAGAATCTTGCTCTGTCACCTAGGCTGGAGTGCAGTGGCGAGATCTCGGCTTACTGCAACTTCTGCCTCCCAGTTTCAAGTAATTCTCATGCCTCTGCCTTGCGAGTAGATGAGATTACAGGCATGCGCTGCCACACCCAGCTAGAAAATAGCTTTTAAATGTTCTCACCACATGAAAAGGGTCAATTTATGAGGTGACAGGTGTGCTCACTAGCTTAATTTCACAGTGTCTATCAAACATGTCTATCAAAACATGTTGTAAACCTTGCCCAGGCACCGGGTGGCTCCTGCCTGTACTCCTAACACTTTGGGAGACTGAGGCAGGTGGATCACTTGGCTTAGGAGTTTGAGACCAACCTGGCCAACATGGCAAAACCCTGTCTCCACCAAAAATACAAAAATTAGCTGGGCATGGTGGTGCGTGCCTATGGTTCCAGCTACTCAGGAGGCTGAGGCTGAAGGATTGCTTGAGCTCAGGAGGCAGAGGTTGCAATGAGCCAAGATTACATCACTGCACTCCAGCCCAAGTGACAGGGCGAGGCTGTCTGAAAAAAAGTTGTACACCTTAAATATATAATACTTTATTTGTTAATCACACCTCAATAAAGCCAGGAAAAAATGGGAAGGAGTCAGCTGGGTCAGGGAAAAGGACACCTCAGCTTCCCAAAACAGCTGTTGCGACCCAAATTTCTAACGGGGAAACTATTAGAAAAGCCCGTGAAAAGGCTATAGGGGACTCAAGCTAAGGGAGCCAAAGCCTCAGCCTGCACAAAAGCTACCTGCAAGTGGAAGGCAGGCCTGAGACAGCACCCGCTGTCTTCCCAAAGGGATCCAGTATCCAGCAGCCTATAGTCCCAGCTACATGGGAGGGTGAGGCAAGAGGATCGCTTGAACCCAGGAGGTCGAGGCTGCAGATCCAGTGGAGCCAAGATCACTCCACTGCTCTCCAGCCTGGGTGACAAAGTGACTCTTTCTCAAACAAAACAAAAAACTTGGCAGGACGTGATGGCTTACACCTGTTAACCCAGCACTTTGGGAGGCCAAGGTGGACAGATCACCTGAGGTCAGGAGTTGCAGACCAGCCTGGCCAACATGGTGAAACCCTGTCTCTATTGAAAAATGCAAATTATAACTGGGCATGGTGATGGACACCTGTAATCCCAGCTACTTGGAAGGCTGAGGCCGAACCCAGGAGGCAGAGGTTGCAGTAAGCCAAGATTGCGCCATTGCACTCCAGCCTGGGTGAAAAGAACAAAACTCCATCTCAAAAAAACAACAAAAAAACCCCAGAAACACACACAAAAAACTTGTTTTTTATTCCCCAAATCTAATATCATTTTCTCAAAGTCCTGGCTTTCTTTTGCATAAAACAAGAAGACCAGATAGGGCGAAGGAAACTCTTTCCATGCCCAGATTTACAAAGAGCCAGTTGAGGTCGGTGAATCTGACATCTGATCAAGGCTGTCTTCTGCATTACCCACTTCCCTCCTTCCCAGCAGTCTTCAGTGCACTGCCCACCATCCAGGGTACACAAGAAGGAAGGAGATATTCTTTCTGACTTACCATATATGGAGAGTTCTGGAAAGCTCTACCTTTAATTCATTATGTTTGACACACCCTTTCCTGCCTTGTTTAAGATTCAGTGCAATGATAGAACACCCTCTTTTGGAGAGAGGGCTGGAAATTCTGAATGATACCTATCCTCAAGCCTGATGGTTCGGGTAGCTCACATCACTGGAGTGAGACTGTTGGAACATGCCATCCCATAAGGTGACTATGTGTCCATTAGTCGTCAAGAAACAGGCTTGCTGGCTTTTTCTAGATTTTAAATGTCAAAGTAATTTCCTGCAATTTTTTTTTTTTTTTTTTTTTTTTTTTGAGATGGAGTTTCGCTCTTGTTACCAGGCTGGAGTGCAATGGCGCGATCTCGGCTCACCACAACCTCCGCCTCCTGGGTTCAGGCAATTCTCCTGCCTCAGCCTCCTGAGTAGCTGGGATTACAGGCATGCGCCACCATGCCCAGCTAATTTTTTTGTATTTTTAGTAGAGACGGGGTTTCACCATGTTGACCAGGATGGTCTCGATCTCTTGACCTCGTGATCCACCCGCCTCAGCCTCCTAAAGTGCTGGGATTACAGGCTTGAGCCACCACGCCCGGCCCTCCTGCAATGTTACTTTAAATAAACATCCCTGAAATGGAACAGTTACATATATGGTAGCCCTCAAGCCTCCAGAAAGTCCCCAAGCTCATCCAGAGAGAAGCCATTATCTACCTGTGTCAGGCCAAGCAAGGGAGCAGGTTCTATGGTTTGAAGGGATCCCGTCTAAAACCCGTTTTGCCAATGTGATACTGTTAAGAGGGAGGAACTCTAAGAAGTAATTAGGCCAGGAGGACTCCTCCCTCATGAATGAGATTGGGTGCCCTTACAAAGGGACTTGATGAAGGGAGTTTGTTCCCTTTTTGTCCTAACACCACATGACAGAGAACACAGTGTTCCAGGTGCCGTCTTGGAAACAGAGAGCAGCCCTCACCAGCAAGCAACAGTGCCAATGCCTTGACCTTGGACTTCAAGCCTCCAGAACTGTGAGAAAATAATCTTTTTCTTTATAAATGACCTGGTCTCAGGTATTCTTCAAGAGCAACGTGAGATGGACTAAGATAGCAGGTCTGAGGGAAAAAAGGTAAGGAAGGAACAGGCCACTCTAGAAATAGATAGTGGTGATATATATGTGTACAACTAAAAATGGTTACAGTGTAGCGGGGAGACCCTACCTGCATTCTTTTATCACTTGATGGATGTCAAACTCAAAGGCCGCCATCAAGATGTTGTCCAGGGGTTCTGGGCTGCTCTCGCCTCCCAGAAACAGGTCTAGGCTGGACTGTGGAAAGGTGATGAGACACTCAGTCCCGAGGATGGAAACACAGACTCAGGGAATAGGTAGGGCTTCTGTATAAGAAAACCTAGAGAACAGTGCCGTGTTCTTTCATTAAGGGCCAAAGGAAAGGGTCTTCCTGTTCCTCAGAGAGGAATTAAAAGAGAATGACCCATCAGGGTGCCACCAGGACTCCTACCCACCCCCCTTGCCCACTCAGAGCTCACTCACCTGGGCGTAGTACTGCAGATCAATGGGTTTTACTGTGGGATTAGAGTACAAGAGCCGAGTCACTAGGAAATGGTACCAGTTACTCAGAAGCTCCTTCTGCTCTAACAAGGCAGCTTCATCTCCCAGCATGATCTGAGGAGAGAGACATTTGTGCTGAACTCTGTCCTGCTCTCAGGGGCAACTTATTCATAATGTTCCTGCTCTCAGCTAAGGTACTGGATTTTAACTAGTCTGAAAGCTCTCGCCATCATGGCAGAGCGATGGACAGCCCTATCCAAGGAGGACCAAGCTCTTGCCATTGCAGCACTGGATGCCACAGCCCCCACAAAAAGCCAATGTGGATGCAACCTGAACTGCCTCCCATACCTTGCAGAGCGACTCTAGGTGAGGGTTGCTGGCAAATGTGCAGTCCTGGAGGTACCGCTCACACTCCTCGTGCCAGTGCTGCCACTTCAGCTCCAGCTCCGTCAGTGTCTGGGTGTTCCCAGGCTAAGGAGAGAGACCAGCCATGAGGCGTCATCTCACTCAAACCCTTTACATTTATAGTGACTCACCCATCTCCTGGGACCCAGAACAGCAGAGTGCCCCCACGTACGCTGAGAATGGGCATTGTCCTCATCAGTTCCCCCATGATCCGGCACATGCCTGCAGAGGCGGGGCTGGTGTCGGCTTCCTTGGAGAGCATCTGTCGGGCCTCATCCAGCCGGCCCTGCAGCACCAAGATGGTCACCTGGGAGGAGATCAGGGCCCATGAGCACTGGCATGAGGCCTGGCCCTGCCGAGGCATGAGGCCAGTCCCTTCACTCCACACTTTGGCTGTCTAACTCCTGACATAAGCTTCTTTGTGCCTGAGTCTGCCCTGGAAAGAATGAGGCTCTTTCTTTCTAGAAGTAATCTATCACATCCAATTTCATGGCTTTACCACCTTCACCACGTTTTTCAAACAGCCAGCAGTAGTCCATTATACTCTGTGACCAGCTTTTTAAAAATAAATAAAACAGGCCAGGTGTGGCAGCTCATGCCGGTAATCCCAGCATTTTGGGAGGCTGAGGTGGGCAGATCACAAAGTCAGGAGTTTGAGACCAACCTGGCCAATATGGTAAAACTCTGTCTCTACTAAAAATACAAAAAAATTAGACTGGTCTGGTGATGGGCACCTGTTGTCCCACCTACTTGGGAGGCTGAGGCAGAGAACTGCTTGAACCTGGGAGGCGGAGGTTGTAGTGAGCCGAGATTGCACCCCTGTGCTCTAGCCTGGGCAACAGAGCAAGACTCTGTCTCAAAAAAAAAAAAAAAAAAAAAAAACGGCCGGGCGCGGTGGCTCAAGCCTGTAATCCCAGCACTTTGGGAGGCCGAGGCGGGTGGATCATGAGGTCAAGAGATCGAGACCATCCTGGTCAACATGGTGAAACCCCGTCTCTACTGAAAAAAAAAAAAAAAAAATACAAAAAATCAGCTGGGCATGGTGGCGCATGCCTATAATCCCAGCTTCTCAGGAGGCTGAGGCAGGAGAATTGCCTGAACCCAGGAGGCAGAGGTTGCAGTCAGCCGAGATCGCGCCATTGCACTCCAGCCTGGGTAACAAGAGCGAAACTCCGTCTCAAAACAAAACAAAACAAAAAACCCACAAAACAAAACAGAAAAACATGTTCCTCTATTCGCTTCCCCTCACCCCTTCTCCATTATCATGGTGTGTACTGTTGATTATTTCTCCCACAGTCTTCTCAAAAAACTTTCAGGATCATGCAATTCCTGGCCAAGAAACAACAGCAAAATCGTCCCATTATCCAGTGAAGTCAGATTAAAACTGATAATACAGGGCGAGGCACGGTGGCTCACACCTGTAATCCCAGCACTTTGGGAGGCTGAGGCGGGTAGATCACGAGGTAAGAAGTTGAGACTATCCTGGTTAATATGGTGAAACCCCATCTCTACTAAAAATACAAAAAAATTAGCCAGGCATGGTGGCACTTGCCTGTCCATAGTCTCAGCTACTCGGGAGGCTGAGGCAGGAGAATCATTTGAACCCAGGAGGCAGAGATAAAGCCACTGCACTCCAGCCTGGGCAACAGAATGAGACTCCGTCTCAAAACAAAACAAAGCAAAAAAAAAACGGGTAATACAATTAGCTACAACTCCAAGAGGAGAGACTGAAGAAGAACCAAGCTGGGTCCATCAGGAATTACACATGAGATTCGGCACATAAGACTATCATCACAGCAAACTGAAACTGTCACCACTATTTGGAGAGGTGGACATATTTTGTTGAAAAAGTGGTTTTTCTCGATTACAAGCTCTGCACTGCCAGGTTGGTTCGATAATAAATATGTGACAAGTTTTGTTTGAAAAAAATTAAAATGAAGTAAAAAAATCAATGCATTAAATAAAATGGTTCATAAAAGTTTCAGTTCAAATATAAATATGTATGACTAAATAAATACACTCAATGCAAACAGTCCTCATTGTTCAGTCGGGTTTTTGTTTTTGTTTTTGTTTTTGAGATGGAGTTTAGCTCTTGTTGCCCAGGCTGGAGTGCAATGGCATGATCTTAGCTCACGGACACCTCCGCCTCCAGGGTTCAAGTGATTCTCCTACCTCAGCCTCCCAAGAAGCTGAGATTACAGGCATGTGCCACCACGCCCAGTTAATTTTGTGCTTTTCTCCATGTTGGTCAGGCTGGTCTCGAATTCCCGACCTGAGGTGATCCACCCACCTTGGCCTCCCAAAGTGCTGGGATTATAGGGATGAGCCAACACACCCAGCACTATTGAGTCTTTATCTATAAATTTGCCTCTTTTATTTGTAACCCCCAAATCAATATTTGTGGGTACTTTCAAATAAAAATTTGCAGACATGTAGAGTTGCAAGAATTTTGAGTTGCTTGATACACACTAAACAAAGCTTTATCGTGATGCAGTTAGTGCCACATTTTTTTCATTTCTTTTTTTTTTTTTTTTTTTTTTTTGAGACGGAGTTTCGCTCTTGTTGCCCAGGCTGGAGTGCAATGGCGTGATCTCGGCTCACCGCAACCTCCGCCTCCTGGGTTCAGGCAATTCTCCTGCCTCAGCCTCCTGAGTAGCTGGGATTACAGGCACACGCCACCATGCCCAGCTAATTTTTAGTATTTTTAGTAGAGACGGGGTTTCACCATGTTGACCAGGATGGTCTTGATCTCTTGACCTTGTGATCCACCCGCCTCGGCCTCCCAAAGTGCTGGGATTACAGGCTTGAGCCACCGCGCCCGGCCCATTTTTTTCATTTCTGCACATATTGTTGGACCCCCAAATGTAATACCGAAGTGCTTTCTAGTGTTGCTAAGTGCAAGAACTATGGGAGGTGTTATGTAAGCTTCATTCAAGCACTAATTATAGTGCTGTTGGCCCTGAGTTCATTGTTAATGAATCAACAATACATGTCAAATAAGTTGTCTCTGAACAGATACACACATAAAACAAGTGATCGGTTATATGTTGACTGGTGGAACAAAATGTGACCAGAGGCTTGCAGAAACCTAATCCTGTATTCTCCTAGGAACGATAGTTCAATGTTCTATAATTCAGTATTTAAGGCAACTTCATAAGCCGTAACTACCACAAATAAAACAATCACCTATACAACTATATATATATATATAGTTGTACAGGCTATATCTATTATACTTTGTATATTTTTACATATGTGTGTGTATATACACATATACATATGTATACATATATATGTATAAATATATACATATATATTTATACACATATATATGTAAAATATACAAAGTACAATTTTTACTACAAACCACACTAAAAAAAAAAGAAAAAAAAAAAATCACAAATAGGCCAGGCATAGTGGCTCACGCCTATAATCCCAGCACTCTGGGAAGCCAAGGCAGGCAGATCACCTAAAATCAGCAGTTTGAGACCACCCTGGCCAACATCGTGAAACCCTGTCTCTACCAATACTACAAAAAAATTTAGCTGGACATGGTGGTGGGAACCTGTAATCCTAGCTACTTGGGAAGTTGAGGCAGGAGAATCACTTGAACCCAGGAGGTATCAGTTGCAGTAAGCTGAGGCTGTGCCACTGCACTCCAGCCTGGGCAACAGCAAAAGTCTGTTCCAAAAAAAAAAAAAAAATCACAAGTATATATACATACACATACTGGTAACTCCCAACTTTTCCTCTCTAGCCCAAACTTCCTTCTCTGAATTCCAGCCTTATATATCCATGTACTTAGTCAACATCTCCACTTGGATCTCAAATAGGCTTTTTTTTTTTTTTTGAGATGGAGTCTTACTCTGTTGCCAGGCTCTAGTGCATTGGCATGATCTTCATCCACTGCAACCTCTGTGTCCTGGGTTCAAGTGATCTTCCTGCCTCAGCTTCCCAAGTAGCTTGAGCTTAAGAGTTTGGGACCAGCCTGAACAACATGGCAAAACCCTGTCTCATTAAAAATACAAAAATTAAGGGGCCGGGCGCGGTGGCTCAAGCCTGTAATCCCAGCACTTTGGGAGGCCAGGGCGGGTGGATCACGAGGTCAAGAGATCGAGACCATCCTGGTCAACATGGTGAAACCCAGTCTCTACTAAAAATACAAAAAAAAATTAGCTGGGCATGGTGGCACGTGTCTGTAATCCCAGCTACTCAAGAGGCTGAGGCAGGAGAATTGCCTGAACCCAGGAGGCAGAGGTTGCGGTGAGCCGAGATCGCGCCATTGCACTCCAGCCTGGGTAACAAGAGCGAAACTCCATCTCAAAAAAAAAAAAAAAAAAAAAAAAAAAAGCCAGGCATGATGGCACGCCTTTGTAGTCCTAGTGACTTGGAAGGCTGAGTTGGAGGGATCACCTGAGCCTAGAAGGTCAAGGCTGCACTGGGCTGTGATCCAACCACTGCATTCCAGCCTGGGCAAGAGGCTCTGTCTCAAAAAAATAAACACACGACAGAGAAACATTAACATGTCTAAAATTAAACACCAGTTTGCCTCCAACTCACCAACCTCATCTTCCCACATTCGTCTATTTCTTGCATGCCCACATCAAATCAATCCATCAGCAAACCATAAACTCTCTTCAAACTTATCTACCCTCCACCACCAACATCTTTTGCCTGGCTTAGTACAGCAGTATCCAGACTGGCCTGTTCCCATCCTCACTATATTCTCAACACGGCAGCCAGGACAGCCTTTGGGAACCTAAGTAACATCCCGGAATTCCTTTGTTCAGCTCTCCAATGTCCCCTCACCCATCTGGTTTAGAAGTAAAAGATTAGCAGCCTGGCATGGTGGCTGACACCTGTAATCCCCGCACTCTGGGAGGCAGCGGCGGGTGGATCACCTGAGGTCAGGAGTTCGAGACCAGCCTGACCGACATGGAGAAACCCCATCTCTACTAAAAATACAAAATATGCGGCATAGTGGCGCGTGCCTGTAATTCCAGCAACTTGAAAGGCTGAGGCAGAAGAATCGCTCGAACCCAGGAGGTGGAGGTTGCAGTGAGCCAAGATCACGCCATTGTACTCCAGCCTGGGCAACAAGAGCAAAACTGTCAAAAAAAAAAAAAAAAAAAAAGAGGGCCAGGCGTAGTGGCTCACGCCTGTAATCCAAGTACTTTGGAGGCAAAGGCAGGCAGATCACCCGAGGTTGGGAGTTCAAAACCAGCCTGACCAACTTGGTGAAACCCCGTCTTTAGCCGGGCGTGGTGGCTCAAGCCTGTAATACCAGCACTTTGGGAGGCCGAGGCGGGTGGATCACGAGGTCGAGAGATCGAGACCACCCTGGTCAACATGGTGAAACCCCGTCTCTACTAAAAGTGCAAAAAATTAGCTGGGCATGGTGGCACGTGCCTGTAATCCCAGCTACTCAGGAAGCTGAGGCAGGAGAATTGCCTGAGCCCAGGTGGAGGAGTTTGCGGTGAGCCGAGATTGCGCCATTGCACTCCAGCCTGGGTAACAAGAGCGAAACTCCGTCTCAAAAAAAAAAAAAAGAAAAAAGAAAAAAAGAAACCCCATCTTTAAAAAAAAAAAAAAAAAAACGAGGTCAGGAGTTCGAGACCCGCCTGGCCAATATGGCGAGAAAAGAAAAAAAAAAAAGGCCCGGCTCGGGGGCTCATGCTTGTAATCCCAGCACTTTGGGAGGCCTACGCGTGCAGATCACGAGGTCAGGAGTTTGAGACCAGCCTGGCCAACACAGTGAAACCCCCTCTCTACACAAAAATTAGCTGGGCATGGTGGCAGGCGCCTGTAATCCCATCTACTCAGGAAGCTTAGGCGGGAGAATCACTTAAGCCTGGGAGGTAGAGGTTGCAGTGAGCCAAAATGGCACCACTGCACGCCAGCCATGCAGTCTAGCCAGAGCTAGACTCCATCTCAAAAAAAAAAAAAAGAAGTAAAAGACTAGCTTTTACTGTGTATCAACCATGTTAACTACTTCACCCACATTTATGTCCCTTAACTAATGATCACAACAGCCCCATGGGACGGGTATTATCTCCACTGGACAGATAAGGACACTTAAAGCCCTTAAGTAGCTCACTCAATATCTCACAGTTAGTGGCCGGGCACAGTGTTCCAACACATTGGAACGCCAAGGCAGGAGGACTGCTTGAACCCAGGAGTTCAAAAAATAAAAAAATTAGGTTGGGTGTAGTGGCTCAGGCTTGTAATCCCAGCACTTTGGGAGGCCGAAGCAGGCGAATCTCCTGAGGTCAGGAGTTCCAGACTAGCCTGGCCAACATGACAAAACCCTATCTCTGCTAAAAATACAAAAATTAGCCAGGCAAGATGGCAGGCACCTGTTATCCCAGCTACTCGGGAGGCTGAGATGGAGAATCACTTGAACCTGAGAGGCAGAGGTTGCAGTGAGCCAAGATTGTGCCACGGCACTCCAGCCTGGGCAACAAAGTGAGACTCTACCTCACAAATTAAATAAATAAAAATAAAAATAATTTGGGGGTGTGGCCAAGGCAGGAAGATCACTTGAGTTCAGGAGTTAAAGACCAGTCTGGCCAACATGGTGAAACCCTGTCTCTACTAAAAATAAAAAAAATTAGTTGGTCATGGAGTGCTGTGCCTGTAGTCCCAGCTACTTGGGAGGCTGAGGCAGAATTGTTTGAACCCTGGAGGCAGAGGTTGCTGTCAGCCAAGACCATGCCACTGCACTCCAGCCTGGGCAACAAAGTGGACTCTGTGCCCAAAAAAAACAAACAAACTTTACAGCTAGTAAAAGGCAGAGCTGGAATGTTAACCCAGGCGGTGTGGCACCACAGACCATGTTAGCCACCCTGCTATGCAGGCTGCAAAAAGCTAAAGTCTCGGTGACAGCCCAGGGGGCTCTCTCACACCTGGCCAGATATCTCTCTGTCTTTATCTCCTCAACTCATCCCTACTACCTCCTACCCAGCTCATAGGACCCAGCACAGCCTCCCTGCTCCACCCTGCCTCTACAACACAGCATCTGCAGGCCTTGCTAACTGGAATGCTTTCTTTTTTTTTTTTTTTTTTTTTTTTTTGAGACGGAGTTTCGCTTGTTACCCAGGCTGGAGTGCAACGGCGCGATCTCGGCTCACCGCAACCTCCGCCTCCTGGGTTCAGGCAATTCTCCTGCCTCAGCCTCCTGAGTAGCTAGGATTACAGGCACACGCCACCATGCCCAGCTAATTTTTTGTATTTTTAGTAGCGACGGGGTTTCACCATGTTGACCAGGATGGTCTCGATCTCTTGACTTCGTGATCCACCCGCCTCAGCCTCCCAAAGTGCTGGGATTACAGGCTTGAGCCACCGCGCCCGGCCTCTTTTTTTTTTTTTTGAGACGGAGTTTCACTCTTGTTACCCAGGCTGGAGTGCAATGGTGCGATCTCGGCTCACTGCAACCTCCGCCTCCTGGGTTCAGGCAATTCTCCTGCCTCAGCCTCCTGAGTAGCCGGGATTACAGGCATGCACCACCATGCCCAGCTAATCTTTTGTATTTTTTTTTAGTAGAGATGGGGTTTCACCATGTTGACCAGGATGGTCTCGATCTCTCGACCTCATGATCCACTCACCTCGGCCTCCCAAAGTGCTGAGATTACAGGCTTGAGCCACCGCGCCCGGCCCTTTTTTTTTTTTTTTTTTTTTAATATAAAGACAGAATTTCACCATGTACGTCAGTCTGGTCTTAAACTTCCAACCTCAGGTGGATCCACCTGTCTTGGCTTCCAAAGTGCTTGGATTACAGGTGTGAGCCACCACGCCTGGCCTGGAATGCTTTCTTCAGCCTAGTTCTCCTCACCTCCTTCAGGTCTCACCTCAAATCCCTCATGAGGGAAGCCTTCTTTGATGCCCCTCCAGCACTCGAAGCCTCCCCTCCCTTCTTGGCTCCTTGCCAGAGTACTTCACTATGTGCCAGGATGCATAGTACTGGCCTATATGTTGCTGTTCTGTCTCCAGACACAGGATATAAACTCCATAAAGGCAGGAATCTTTGTCTGTTTTAGTCATGGTTGTCTCCTTGGTGCCTTGTCAAGGACTCAATAAATACTCAGTGAATGACCAAGCATGGTGGCTCACACTTACAATCCCAACACTTAGGGAGGCCAAGGTGGGAGGACTGCTTGAGCCTAGGAGTTCAAGACCAGGCTGGGTAATATAGTGAGACCTCATCTCTACAAAAAATAAAACTAGCCAGGCATGGTGGTGTGTGCCTGTACTCCCAACCACTCAGGAGGCTGAGGTGTGAGGATCACTTGAGCCCAGGAAATCAAAGCTGCAATGTGCTGTGATCAAACCACTGCACTCCAGCCCAGGGCACAAGTGAGACCCTGTCTCTAAACAACAACAAACCTTAGCAAACCAATCAAAGTCAAACATTTGGCCCAATACTTCCTGAATGAAGGCACTCCCCTTACCTGCACTTATCTCCCAGCATTATAAGGCCTAGAAACAGCCCCAAAGGTAACAACTCCTTACTTGAATTCCAGGTTTTCTTTTCTTTTCGTCCTCACAATCCGTTCTCGATTTCAGGGTTTTTTTTTGTTTTGTTTTTCTTGAGATGGAGTCTCGCTCTGACACCCGGCTGGAGTGCAATGGCATGACCTCAGCTCACTGCAACATACCCCTCCCAGATTCAAGTGATTCTCCTGCCTCAGCCTCCCAAGGAGCTGGGACTACAGGCATGTGCCACCATGCCCAGCTAATTTTTTTTTTTTTTTTGGAGACAGAGTTTCATTCTTGTTGCCCAATCTGGAGTGCAATGGCATGATCTCAGCTCACCGCAACCTCCCCATCCGGGATTCAAGTGATTCTTTTGCCTCAGCCTCCCGAGTAGCTGGAATTACAGGCATGCGCCACCACACCCGGCTAATTTTTTGAATTTGGTAGAGACAGGGTTTCACCATGTTGGTCAGGCTGGTCTGGAACTCCCGATCTCAGGTGATCCACCCGCCTCAGCCTCCCAAAGTGCTGGGATTAGAGGCATGAGCCACCACGCCTGGTCCCCAATTTCAGGTTTTCTAAGTTTAGTCAATCTTCCATTACCCAGTCAACTAGTAATCTCCTCCTTGCTACCTTCCAATTGGGTAAGTAAGCAAAGATGAATGGAAATAACTAACACATAGATAATATATCCATATACACATATACCACATGGCGACTTCCAAACTGACAATCCAAAGTAACCTGCAAGCTCATTTACATCAAAAGCCCCCCCCCCCCGCCCCCGCCATGCACCCCAGCCCCTATCAACTGGTTTTCTATGATTAGCCAGGCATGATGGCTTGCACCTGTGGTCCCAGCTACTTGGGAAGCTGAGGTGGTAGGACCACACAGGAGGCAGAGGTTGCAGTGAGAAAGATCACAGCACTACACAACAGCCTGGGCAACAGAGACTGTTTTTTCTTTCATACTGTTATTTATTTTGAGATGGGGGTCTCACTTTACTACCCAGGCTAATTCAAACTCTTGGGCTCATGTGATTCCTGACTTGGCCTCCCAAAGTGCTGGCTGCAATTACAGGCATGAGCCACTGCACCCAGCCAAGATCCTGTTTCCAAAAAAAAAAAAAACTTTTGTATTACTTTTTGTGTGTTCTCTTAGATCCACAAATAAATCAAATTTCCTTTTACCCTGGAAAGTCTTCAAAGCCTTATTTTTCTTATACGGTACCTCAGTTTTAGACTCTCCCATAGAGCAGGGAAGAAAAAATTTTAGAGAGTCTCCATAGTAACAGACTCCAAAAGCCAGCCTACTGTTGGAGGCTCGGTGGGTGTCCTCAGACCCACCCAACAGGACCAGGGACAGGAGGACACACGGTGGGAGGTGGCGGCTCAGCCTGCCTTACCAAGTTCCAGAAGCTCTCGTGTTTGCTTGGATTCTCACTGCCCAGAACATCCGCCGACAAACTGTCCACCTCGCACACGTGGAGCCGGACCCAGTCAAGGAGGTGGAGGAGGAGAGGGCCAGCTGGGAGGAGAGACTCTCATCACACACAAAAGCCTCAGCTTCATCTGCAGCAAGTTCCACTTTATCCAAAGAACAGAGAACGTTAAGGCAGACAAGCTGACTACATAGGTTTATCCCCTTTAAGCAGTCACACACGTGGTCCTGAATGAAGGACTATGCTAGAAAAAAGCAAATGCACTTTCACCAAATACTCCCTCTGTGCCAGGCAGCTCAAACTTTGACCCCAGAAAGGGGTGAACATGGAATGCAGACCTCACCACCCCACACTCCAGATTCTTCCCAAATACTCAATGGCTACACAAGTAAAGGCTGTTTAGGAACTAATACTGACTAGCAAACAGCTAGGTATACAATGATGATAAAAACATATGGCCGGGGGCCTGGGGGCACACACCTGTAATGCTAGCACTTGGGAGGCTAAGGCGGGTGGATCATTTGAGCTGAGGAGTTCGAGATCAGCCTGGCCAACATGGTGAAACCGTCTCTACTAAAAATATAAAAATTAGCCGAGTGTCATGCTGCATGCCTATAATTAAAGTTACTCAGGAGGCTGAAGCAGAATTGCTTGAACCAGTGAGGCAGAGGTTGCAGTGAGCAGAGATTGCACCACTGCACTCCAGCCTGGGAGACAAGTGAGACTCTGTCTCAAAACACAAAACAAACAAAAAACATATGGCCGGGCAAGGTGGCTCTTGTCTATAATCCCAACACTTTGGGAGGCTGAGGCAGGCAGATGGCTTGAGCCCAGGAGTTTTAGACTAGCCTGGGCAACACAGGGAGACCCCATCTCTACAAAAAAACTTAAAAATTGGCCAAACCAGGCATGGTGAGTCATGCCTATAATCCCAGCATTTTTGAAGGCCAAGGTGGGCAGACTGCTCAAGAGTTCAACAGCCTGGGCAACATGGCAAAATTTCCTCTCTACAAGGTCAGTGTTGATCTCCCGATCTCGTGATCCACCCGCCTCAGCCTCCCAAAGTGCTGGGATTAGAGGCGTGAGCCACCGTGCCCAGCCTTAAGTTCCTCAGTTCTTTAGCAAGAGTATGAGTAAAATACTAGGGCTGCACTGGGATTACTACTCATTTATGGAAAAGAGCAAAATTAAATCCTTAAAAGAAATGCAAAAAAAGCTGCAGCAGATTCACAGAAACCTCATTCAGGCCACAACACTATACTGACCAAAATTAAATTCAAGATCAACAGAAGGCGGGGCTCGGTGGCTCACGCCTGTAATCCCAGTCCTTTGGGAGGCCAAGGTAGGCAGATCGTCTGAAGTCAGGAGTTCAAGACCAGCCTGACCAACATGGTGAAACCCCATCTCTACTAAAAGTACAAAAAAAATTAGCCGGGTGTGGTGGGGTGTGCCTGTAATCCTGGCTACTTGGGAGGCTGAGCCAGCAAAATGGCTTAAACCCAGGAGGCAGAGGTTGCAGTGAGCTGAGATCAAGCCACTGCACTCCAGCAAGGGCAACAGAACAAGACTCCATCTCAAAAGAAAAAAAAAAAAAAGATCAACAGAAAAATTCCCATTGTCAAGAGTTAACATACAGAGTTACCCTATCCCAATTATTAGTGACGGAATTCCCAACATAACTTTGCACCCCACAACCTAATCCCATCCCACATCCATAAAACTTTCTTTTTTTTTTTTTTTTTTTTTTTTGAGACAGAGTTTCGCTCTTGTTACCCAGGCTGGAGTGCAATGGTGCGATCTCGGCTCACCGCAACCTCCGCCTCCTGGGTTCAGGCAATTCTCCTGCCTCAGCCTCCTGAGTACCTGGGATTACAGGCACACACCACCATGCCCAGCTGATTTTTTGTATTTTTAGTAGAGATGGGGTTTCACCATGTTGACCAGGATGGTCTCGATCTCTTGACCTCGTGATCCACCCACCTCGGCCTCCCAAAGTGCTGGGATTACAGGCTTGAGCCACCGCGCCCGGCCCATAAAACTTTCTTAAGCTTGGCCAGTCCATGATGCACTGACCACTCCTTTCACACACTAGTTTAGTATTTCTCAGTACTTGTCAGGGGTAATCTGCCTAGTGTTTTAGGTTTCTAGGAGGCACTCTGCATACTGCTTGGACAAAATGTCGGGTTTCTTTGGGAGTTTTCTGACGATTTCAGGTGGTCATAATGATGAAAAGCACTGGAAAAAACATTCTCAGGAATAAAACACTCATCACCATGCACAGGAAAGGTGAGGAAAGAGCAGAAGATGGCAGGGGACACCTTTGATGTTATGGCAAGATTATTTTATGCTTACCTGGGGCCACTTCAATAAAAAGAATCTCACATAGGTTCCAGATGAGCTCCATTGCTGACAAAATGGAGACCTAAGTACGGAAGAAATGGAGACAGGTTTCACCTGAAATCATTCCTGAGCTTTGCTCTCAGAGCCAAGGGATGAAGCAGGCCTTGACTCTGCTGACAGTTATTCCTTCACCCTACAGTTACTGAAATCCTCCAGGAGGATTTCCCACAGGGAAGCCAGTGCAAGGATGTTAGGTGGTGGGATGGAAACTAACATTTTGTTTTAGTGGCTGTGATTGTATTTTACTATGCATTACAAAAATAACTTGGCCAGGTACAGTGGCTCAGGCCTGTAATCCCAGCACTTTGGGTGGCCAAGGAAGGTGGAATACTAAAGTCTAAGAGTTCAAGACCAGCCTGAGCAACAGGGCAAGATCTTGTCACAACAAAAAATACAAACATTGGCCAAGTGTAGCGGCATATCTCTGTAATCTCAACTCCTCAGGAGGCTGAGGTGGGAGATAACTTCAGTCCAGGAAGTTAAGTCTGCAGTGAGCCGTAATCATGCCACTGCATTCCAGCCTGGGCAAGAGTGAGATCCTGTCTCAAAATTTAAAAAGAGAAAAAAAATATAACTCACATGTCACCAATGATTTTTTTTTTTTTTTTTTTTTTGCTGGGAGACAGAGTTTCGCTCTTGTTGCCCAGGCAAGAATGCAATGGTGCAATCTCGGCTCACTGCAACCTTCGCCTCCTGGGTTCTAGCGATTCTCCTGCCACAGCCTCCTGAATAACTGGGATTACAGGTATCCACCACAATACTTGGCTAATTTTTTGTATGTATTTTCAGTAGAGATGGGGTTTCACCATGTTGGCCAGGCTGGTCTTGAACTCCTGACCTCAGGTGATCCATCCTCCTCAGCCTCCCAAAGTGCTGGGATTATAAGGGTAAGCCACCCCGCCCAGCTTTTTTCTTTCTTTTTTTTTTTTTTTAAAGACTGAGTCTCGCTCTGTCACCTAGGCTGGAGTGCATGGTGTGATGACTCACTACCACCTCTGCCTCCAGGATTCAAGCAGTTCTCCTGGCTCAGTCTCCCAAGTAGCTGGGATTACAGGCACACGCCAACACACCTGGCTAAATTTTGTATTTTTAGGAGAGTTTCAGGCTGGGCGCGGTGGCTCAAGCCTGTAATCCCAGCACTTTGGGAGGCCGAGGTGGGTGGATCACGAGGTCAAGAGATCGAGACCATCCTGGTCAACATGGTGAAACCCCGTCTCTACTAAAAATACAAAAAAATTAGCTGGGCATGGTGGTGCGTGCCTGTAATCCCAGCTACTCAGGAGGCTGAGGCAGGAGAATTGCCTGAACCCAGGAGGCGGAGGTTGCGGTGTGCTGAGATCGCGCCATTGCACTCCAGCCTGGGTAACAAGAGCGAAACTCCGTCTCAAAAAAAAAAAAAAAAAAAAAAAAAAAAAAAGGAGAGTTTCACCACATTGGCCAGGCTGGTCTCGAACTCCTTACTTCAAGTGATCTGCCCACCTTGGTCACCCAAAGTGCTGGGATTACAGGCGTGAGCCACTGCGCCCAGCCAATCTTGATGAATTGATGGTTTAGGAAGGGGCTTCATTTGAGTAAAAGGAAGAGACAAGATTTAGAAAAATATTCAGAGGATGACACGAAACATGTAGCAGAGCAAGAATTGTGAAGTTAGTATTCCAAGTACTGAAGTTTAGGAAATAATCTATTAATGGGAAAGCCCAATACAAGACCCCAAAATAAATCAGACTTGGACCTTGCCCTTAGAATATGCAGGCTTCCCTTCCCCACCATCCTTCAGTCCAGAGACACCATGATGACTTGTTCATAAGGGGAAAATACTTCAGAGACAGTAAATTACTGCCTAGTCACTACTGACTTTTTAAAGTATTTAACATAAAGCATCTACTAAGGAAAAAGATACTGTAGTCATCTTCCAACTAAAGTAGAGAAACTTGCAAGTCAGTAAAAATGTTGAGTTTGGCCAGGTGTGGCAGCCCACACCTATAATCCCCACACTTTGGGAGACAAAGGCAGGAGGATCACTTGAGTCCAGGAGTTCAAGACCAGCTTTGACAACACAGAAAAACACTGTC
The DNA here is from genome assembly GCF_048565385.1 of Saimiri boliviensis. Taxonomy (NCBI): domain Eukaryota; kingdom Metazoa; phylum Chordata; class Mammalia; order Primates; family Cebidae; genus Saimiri; species Saimiri boliviensis. The sequence continues at coordinate 64,872,081 of NC_133465.1, read as the reverse complement.
TTTAAAAAAAAAAAAATGTTGCCGGGTGCGGTGGCTCAAGCCTGTAATCCCAGCACTTTGGGAGGCCAAGGCGGGTGGATCACTAGGACAAGAGATAGAGACCATCCTGGTCAACATGGTGAAACCCTGTCTCTACTAAAAATACAAAAAATTAGCTGGGCATGGTGGCGCGTGCCTGTAATCGCAGCTACTCAGGAGGCTGAAGCAGGAGAATTGCCTGAACCCAGGAGGTGGAGGTTGCGGTGAGCCGAGATCGCGCCATTGCACTCCAGCCTGGGTAACAAGAGTGAAACTCTGTCTCAAAAAAAAAAAAAAAAAGTTGAGTTCAAGAAGTCAGTAGTGTTTATGAGACCGAACAGTAATATCACAACATTAGCTCTGCATTTCGGGTGACGACCCCTCAACACAATGTGGTCAGGACATATAGGTTCCCTAAGAACTGAACGTTCAGGGCTGGCATGGTGGCTCATGTCTGTAATCCCAGCACTATGGGAGGTCAAGGCGGGTGGATCATCTGAGGTCAGGAGTTCAAGACCAACCTGGCCAACGGTGAAACTCCATCTCCACTAAAAATACAAAAATTAGCTGGGCTTGGTGGCGCACACCTGTAATCCCAGCTACTTGGGTGGTTGAGGCAGGAGAATTGCTTGAACTTAGGAGGCGGAGGCTGCAGTCAGCAGAGTTCGTGCCACTGCACTCCAGCTTGGGTGACAGAGCGAGACTCTCTGTCTCAAAAAAAAAAAAAAGAAAAAAAAAAGGAACCAAAAATTCACTCAAGTATTTAACAAGCATTTCCTTGTGGGCTAGACCTTGAAGAGGACAAGACGATCACTGTCACCCAAAGGAGCTGCTCGTCTACCTGAAGAGACTTCTACCATAACAGGAACTGTAAAGCCACCCCAGGTGAGTGCCCAAGACACAGGAAACAGTGGTGCTAAAACAACAGTAGTGACTCCCCTTACCTGGCTGCTGTACTGGCGGCCACTGGCTGGATCTTTAGCAGCAACTAACAAAACACAAAACATTTTAAGTGAGCAATGGAATGCACAGGCTTATTGTCACAGCTGAATATTCCAGGATCTAGGGCTTGAACCTTTGTTTCTTTTAATGATAAAAATTAAAAGAAATTATAATTTCTTCTAATCATGCATTTTTTTTTGTTGATGCTTCATATCCTTTCAATTCTCAAACCAAAGGCCCTCAAGTTACAAGTGGCACTTCCTTCATTTTTTTTTAAGAAGGAGTCTCCCTCTGTCTCAGGCTGGCGTGCAGTGATCCTGTCTTGCCTCACTGCAACCTCCACCTTCCAGGTTCAAGGGATTCTCCTGCCTCAGCCTCCTGAGCAGCTGTGATTACAGGAACACACCAACATGCCCAGCTAATTTTTCTATATTTAGTAGAGACGGGGTTTCACCATGTTTGTCAGGCTGGTCTCAAACTCCTGACCTTGTGATCTGCCCACCTCAGCCTCCCAAAATGCTGGGATTACAGGTGTGAGCTACCACACCTGGCACAACTGGCACTTTCAACTGTAACATAGACAACATAAAGGTCTCTCACATGCCAAGTACAGTGGATCACAGCTATAATCCCAACATTTGGGAGGCTCATGTGAAAGGACTGCTTGAGCCCAGGAGTTCAAGACTAGCCTGGGCAAAATTAAGTAAACCACGTCTCTACAAAAAAAATTAAAAATTATCAGAACAGGCCGGGCACGGTGGCTCAAGCCTGTAATCCCAGCACTTTGTGAGGCCGAGGCGGGTGGATCACGAGGTCAAGAGATCGAGACCATCCTGGTCAACATAGTGAAACCCCGTCTCTACTAAAAATACTAAAAATTAGCTGGGCATGGTGGCGTGTGCCTGTAATCCCAGCTACTCAGGAGGCTGAGGCAGGAGAATTGCCTGAACCCAGGAGGCAGAGGTTGCGGTGAGCCGAGATCACGCCATTGCACTCCAGCCTGGGTAACAAGAGCAAACCTCCGTCTCAAAAAAAAAAAAAAAAAAAAATTATCAGAACAAAATCTCTGAGGAAAAGAGGGAAAACATTTTTCTTTAATTAGCCGGGCATGGTGGTGCACACCTGTAGTCCCAACTACTTGGGAGGCTTAGGTGGGAAGATCACATGAGGACAGGTGGCCACGGCTGCAGTGAGCCATAATTGTGTCTTTGCACTCCAGCCAGGGCAATCTTGTCTCAAAAAAAAAAATAAAGTCCAGGCACTGTGGCTCATGCCTGTAATCCCAGCACTCTGGGAGGCCAAGGCAGGCGGATCACTTGAGGCCAGGAGTTCAAGACCACCTGGCCAAAATGGTGAAACCCCATCTCTACTAAAAATACAAAACTTAGCTGGGTTTGGTGGTATGCACCTGTAATCCCAGCTATTCAGGAGGCTGGAGAATCATTTGAACCTGCGAGGTGGAGGTTGCAGTGAGCTGAGATCACCCCTCAGTACTCTAGCCAGGACGACAATGACACTCAAGACTCAAGACAAAAAAAAAAAAAAAAAAATTTCAAAATGATTACCAGGCCGAACGCAGTGACTCACTGTAATCCCAGCACTTTGGGAGGTCAAGCCAGGCAGATCACAAAGTCAGGAGATCAAGACCATTCTGGCTAACATGGTGAAACCCAGTCTCTACTAAAAATACAAAAAATTAGCTGGGCATGGTGGCACGTGCCTGTAGTCCCAAGCTACTTGGAAGGTCAAGGCTACTTGGGAGGCTAATCGCTTGAACCCAGAAGGTGGAGGTGGCAGTGAGCCTAGATCGCGCCTCTGCACTCCAGCCTGGGAGACAGAGTGAGACTCCATCTGAAAAGAAAGAAAAAAACAAGGCTGGGTGTGGTGGCTCATGCCTATTATCCCAGCACTTTGGGGAGGCCAAAGCAGGTGGATCACCTGAGGTCAGGAGTTTGAGACCAGTCTGAACAATATGGAGGAATCACATCTCTACTAAAAATACAAAATTAGCTGAGTGTGGGGGCGCATGCCTGTAATCCCAGTTACTCGGGAGGCTGAGGCAGAAGAATCGCTTGAACCAGGGAGGCAGAGATTGCGGTGAGCTGAAATGCCACTGCACTCCAGCCTGGACAAAAAGAGTGAAACTGTGTCAAAGCAAAACAAAACAAAACATTATTACCAAAAGAGTAAGGATTGTGAAAGACAGAAATGTAAATTGTGGACTGGAAGATCAATCCAACGTTACCTCACACTACTTATATTTACTTAAAATACTGCCGCACACACACATATACATTTGCACACACATACACATACATGCACACACACATACACACACAAAATCCTTACTTGCAACCTGGTGCATTTCCTCCATACACGCTCTTATGACTGATCGGTAGTTTTTACTCACTCGAACCAACCTACAAAAAATGAAATGACACACAAGATGAGCCCGGAACATCTTGTGGTGCCACAAAGGAAGGAAACACTCAAATAAATGTAGGAATTTGCTGAAAGAAAGAAGGGAGCCATTGTGTAGGAGCCCCTTTCCGAAGCTGGAACAACTGAAGCAACAAAATAAAACACCACGAAACAACCCCTGGACTAAAGTTAACATCCACAAATCCATACGGACATTAACTATTGCAGATGAAATCGACTGGTTACATCTTGTCTCAAAAAAATAAAAAAGATGCATAAAGATATTTACTGGCTGGGTCTACTGGCTCATGCCTGTAATCCCAGAACTTTGGGAGGTGGAGCAAGGTGGATCACCTGAGGTTAGGAGTTCCAGACCAGCCTGACCAACCTGCTGAAACTCCGTCTCTACTAAAAATATAAAAATTGGGCCGGGCGCAGTGGCTCAAGCCTGTAATCCCAGCACTTTGGGAGGCCGAGGCGGGTGGATCACGAGGTCAAGAGATCGAGACCATTCTGGTCAACATGGTGAAACCCCGTCTCTACTAAAAATACAATCATTAGCTGGGCATGGTGGCGCGTGCCTGTAATCCCAGCTACTTAGGAGGCTGAGGCAGGAGAATTGCTTGAACCCAGGAAGCAGAAGTTGTGGTGAGCCGAGATCGTGCCATTGCACTCCAGCCTGGGTAACAAGAGCGAAACTCCGTCTCAAAAAAAAAAAAAATACAGAAATTGGCGAGGAGCAGTAGCTCATGCCTGTAATTCCAGCACTTCGGAAGGCTGAGGCGGGTGGATCAAAAAGTCAAGAGATAGAGACCATCCTGGCCAACATGGTGAAACCCAATTAGCTGGGTGTGGTGGCATGTGTCTGTAATCCCAGCTACTCCGGAGGCGGAGACAGAAGAATTGCTTGAACCCAGGAGGCAGAGGTTTCAGTGAGCCGAGATCATGCCACAGCACTCTAGCCTGGGAAACAGAGTGAGACTTTGTCTCAAAAAAAAAAAGTTAGCTGGGTATGGTGGAGGGCACCTGTAATCCCAGCTATTCAGGAGAGTTGAGGCAGGTGAATCACCTGAACCTGGGAAGTGGTGGTTGCAGTGAGCTGAGATAGTGCCATTGCACTACACCTGGGTGACAGAGCGAGACTCCGTCTCAAAAAAAAAAAAACGAAAAAAAACAAGACAGGATCTCCTGCCTTCAAGGCATTACAGGACTTTTGGACATTTTTTTTCTAGAAGTGACAATAGATTTCTCAGACTCACCAGTATTTTCCACCAGAGTCCCTTAAAACCAATAATCAGGCCAGGTGCAGTGGCTCACACCTATAATCCCAGCACTTTGGGAGGCTGAGGCAGGCACACATCACTTGAGGTCAGGAGTTCAAGACCAGACCAGCCTGGCCAACATGATGAAATCCCATCCCTATTAAAAATGCAAAAATTAGCCAGATGTGGTGGCACACACCTGTAATCCCAGCTACTCGGCAGGCTGAGGTAGAATGACTTGAACCTGGGAGGCAGAGGCTGCAGTGAGCCGAGACTGTACCACTGCACTCCAGCCTAGGTAACAGAGTGAGACTCTGTCTCAAAAAACAAAAACAAAACAAAACAAAGAAAAACAGTATGTTTTGAATGTTGAACATCTGTTCAATAAAAAAACAAAACAAAACAATAATCACTCTCACACACACTCACACAGAAGCTGACCTGACCTGGGTACTGTCCAGAATGATTCATTTGTGAAAAGCTTATCAAGGAAGTAATATACCAACACTGCCATGTGCCAGCCACGTGAAGGGACACTGATAAAAATCTAACACAGGAGTTCTCAAGCTCCAGTGTGCTGGAGATTTTAAGATCTGACTAGAGATTTTGATTTTAATAATCTGAAGTGGGTCCCAAAAGTTTACAATTAACAAGTACCACTCAGCTGGGCGCGGTGGCTCAAGCCTGTAATCCGAGCACTTTGGGAGGCGGAGGCGGGTGGATCACTAGGTCGAGAGATCGAGACCATCCTGGTCAACACGGTGAAACCCCGTCTCTACTAAAAATCTAAAAAAATTAGCTGGGCATGGTGGCGCGTGCCTGTAATCCCAGCTACTCAGGAGGCTGAGGCAGGAGAATTGCCTGAACCCAGGAGGCGGAGATTGCGGTGAGCCGAGATCGCGCCATTGCACTCCAGCCTGGATAACAAGAGCGAAACTCTGTCTCAAAAAAAAAAAAAAAAAAAAAAAAAAACAAGTACCACGCTAAAAATGATGAGGTTTTGAATGACAATTCAAGAAAATCCTAATCTATAAATAGTACAAGAGTTTTCTGGTCTATTGTCAAATAACGTCTCAACTGTAATTTTTTAGAGACAAAACTATTATGTTTATGTTAATTTTCAAATCTCCCGACAATGGGACCTCATTGAATGACTCTCACATGCTTCAGTGGCCTAAATTTTCTTCTTTAGAGAGTAAGTAAAACAGGAATATAAAAGCTTGTCAAGCCAGCCAATCAACAGCATTTGTACATTTCCGCTAAGACTTCCCATCACTGCTGATGTACACTGTCCAGTACTATGGCCTCACACTACAATTAGGAGTCTCTTAAGGCAACTCATAAAACACACAAAAAGACAACAATGTACTTTATTTGGCTTTTCACAAGGTAGCCTGGGCTTCAACACCAAACAGCAACCAACTTACTGAGATTTTCTGGATTTTCCAGTCAATTCTTCTTCAATTCTCTGGAGGCCCACAAAGATTCCATGAGATTCATTGAAGAGTTTTCTCAATACTTGAGAGTAAACATCTATATCCTTCCGGATGATATAGATAAAGGGGCAACTTGGCACCATCTCTGATTTTTCTGAAACAAAACAGAAACAAAAAATTTAACATTTATTATGATCATCCCCAAGAGTAAATCGACTCTAAAAAAAAAACATCTTTGGCCGGGCGCGGTGGCTAAAGCCTGTAATCCCAGCACTTTGGGAGGCTGAGGCGGGTGGATCACGAGGTCGACAGATTGAGACCATCCTGGTCAACATGGTGAAACCCCGTCTCTACTAAAAATATAAAAATTAGCTGGGCATGGTGGTGCGTGCCTGTAATCCCAGCTACTCAGGAGGCTGAGGCAGGAGAATTGCCTGAACCCAGGAGGCGGAGGTTGCGGTGAGCCGAGATTGCGCCATCGCACTCCAGCCTGGGTAACAAGAGCGAAACTCCACCTAAAAAAAAAAAAAAAAATCTTTTTTTTTTTTTTGAAGGAAGCTTCACTCTTACTGCCCAGGCTGGAGTGCAATGGCAAAATCTCCACTGACTGCACCCTTCACCAACTGGGTTCAAGTAATTCTCCAGCCTCAGCCTCTGGAGTAGCTGGGATTACAAATGCTCGCCACCACGCCCGACTAATTTCTGTATTTTTAGTAGGGATAGGATTTTGGCCAGGCTGGACTCAAACTTCTGACCTCAGGTGATCCGCCCTCCTTGGTCTCCCAAAGTGCTGAGATTACAGGCGTGAAGCCACCAAAGCTAGCCAAAACTTTTTTTTTTTTTTTTTGGAGATTGAGTCTCACTCTGTCACCCAGACTGGAGTGCAGTGCCACAATCTCGGCTCACTGCCACCTCCACCTCCTGGGTTCAAGTGACTCTCCTGCCTCAGCCTCCTGAGTAACTGAGACTACCAGGCATATGCTACCACATCTAGATAATTTTGTTATTTTTTTTCTCTTTTTGAGATGAAGTCTCCCTCTGTCGCCCAGGCTGGAGTGCAATGGTGCTGTCTGGCTCACTATAACCTCCACCTCCTGTGTTGAAGTGATACTCCTGTCTCAGCCTCCCAAATAGCTGGAAACTACAGGTGCATGACACCATACCTGGCTAATTTTTGTATTTTTGGTAGAGACAGGATTTCACTATGTTGGCCAGGCTGGTCTTGAACTCCTGACCTCGTGATCCATCTACCTCAGCCTAGCGAAGTACTGGAATTTTTGTATTTTTAGTAAAGATGGAGTTTCACCATGTTGGCCAGGCTGGTCTCAAACTCCTGACCTCAGGTGATCCGGCTGCCTCAGCCTCCCAAAGTGCTGCGATTACAGATGTAAGCCACCTCGCCTGGCCGCAAAGCAAATATTGTTATTTATTTATTTACTTATTTATTTTATTTTTTAAAATGGAGTCTCTCTCTGCCGCCTACGCTGAACTGCAGTGGTGCAATCTTGGCTCATTGCAACCTCTGCTTCATGGGTTCAAGCAATTCTCCTGCCTCACCCTCCTGAGTAGCTGGGATTACAGGCACGCACTACCATGCCAGACTAATTTTTTGTCTTTTTAGTAACTTAGGGTTTCACCATATTAGCCAGGATGGTCCCGATCTCCTGACCTCATGATCCGCCTGCCTTGGCCTCCCAAAGTGCTGGAATTACAAGTGTGAGCCACCATGCCTGAATTGTTTTTTTTTCTTTTTTCTTTTTTTCAGGCATATTCAAGCATGCATGTTTTTCATATTACTTTTATAGTATCATTACTCCAAAGCAAAAAGTCAAAAATTGACTAAGGGATGGGAGTGGTGGGAGTCTGAGGCCAGTGGATCACCTGAGATCAGGAGTTCGAGACCAGCCTGGCCTACATGGTGAAACCCTGTCTCTATTAAAAATAAAAAAATTAGCGCCGGGCGCGGTGGCTCAAGCCTGTAATCCCAGCACTTTGGGAGGCCGAGGCGGGTGGATCACGAGGTCGAGAGATCGAGACCATCCTGGTCAACATAGTGAAACCCCGTCTCTACTTAAAGTGCAAAACATTAGCTGGGCATGGTGGCGCGTGCCTGTAATCCCAGCTACTCAGGAGGCTGAGGCAGGAGAATTGCCTGACCCCAGGAGGCGGAGGTTGCGGTGAGCCGAGATCGTGCCATTGCACTCCAGCCTGGGTAACAAGGGTGAAACTCCGTCTCAAAAAAAAATAAATAAATAAAAATAAAAATAAAAAAATTAGCCAGGCATGGTGGCAAATGCCTATAGTCCCAGCTACTTGGAGGCTAATGCATGAGAATCACTTGAACCCAAGAGGTGGAGTTTGCAGTGAGACAAGTCACACCACTGCACTTCAGCCTGGGCAACAGAGCAAGACTCCATCTCAAAAAATAAATAAATAGGCCGGGCGCTGTGGCTCAAGCCTGTAATCCCAGCACTTTGGGAGGCTGAGGCAGGCGGATCACAAGGTCAAGAGATCGAGACCATCCTGGTCAACATGGTGAAACCCCGTCTCTACTAAAAATACAAAAAATTAGCTGGGCATGGTGGCACATGCCTGTAATCCCAGCTACTCAGGAGGCTGAGGCAGGAGAATTGCTTGAATCCAGGAAGCGAAGGTTGCGGTGAGCCGAGATCGCGCCATTGCACTCCAGCCTGGGTAACAAGAGCGAAACTCCATCTCATCAAATAAATAAATAAGTAAATAAATAAGCCGGGCACGGTGGCTCAAGCCTGTAATCCCAGCACTTTGGGAGGCTGAGGCGGTTGGATCACGAGGTCAAGAGATCTCCTGGTCAACATGGTGAAACCCCGTCTCTACTAAAAATACAAAAAATTAGCTGGGCATAGTGGTGCGTGCCTGTAATCCCAGCTACTCAGAAGGCTGAGGCAGGAGAATTGCCTGAACCCAGGAGGCAGAGGTTGCAGTGAGCCGAGATCGTGCCATCACACTCCAGCCTGGGTAACAAGAGCGAAACTCCGTCTCAAATAAATAAATAAATACATAAATAAATAAATAAAATTGACTAAGCCGGCCAGGTGCCATGGCTCATACCTGTAATCCCAACACTTTGCAAGGCCATGGCAGGGTAAGATCGCTTGAGGCCAAGATTGTTCAAGACTACCTTGGCCAACATGGCAATATCCTGTCCATAAATTTTTTTTTTTTTTTTTTTGAGACAGAGTTTCGCTCTTGTGCAATGGCGCGATCTCGGCTCACCGCAACCTCCGCCTCCTGGGTTCAGGCAATTCTCCTGCCTCAGCCTCCTCAGTAGCTGGGATTACAGGCACGCACCACCATACCCAGCTAATTTTTTGTATTTTTAGTAGAGACGGGGTTTCACCATGTTGACCAGGATGGTCTCGATCTCTTGACCTCGTGATCCACCCGCCTCGGCCTCCCAAAGTGCTGGGATTATAGGCTTGAGCCACTGCGCCCGGCATTTTTTTTTTTTTTTTTTTTTTTTTTTTTTTGAGATGGAGTCTCGCTGTGTCGCCAGACTGGAGTGCAGTGGCGGGATCTCACTCATTGCAATGTCTACCTCCCAGGTTCAAGCTATTCTCCTGCCTGAGCCTCTTGAGTAGCTGGGACTACAGGCATGCACCACCACACCCAACTAATTTTTGTATTTTTAGTAGAGATGGGGTTTCACCATATTGGCCAGGATGGTCTCGATCTCTTGACCTTATGATCTGCCTGCCTTGCCCTCCGAAGTGCTGGGATTACAGGTGTGAGCCACCGTGCCCGGCCACTGTCCCTAAATATTAAAGAAAAAAAAAACTGACTTAGCAGGCATGGTGGCCCATGCCTGTAGACATTGCTACTTGGGAGACTGAGGAAGGAGGATCATTTGAGCCTCAGGAGTTTGAGGCTACAATGAGTCATGATCCTACCACTGCACTCAGGCCTGGGTGACAAAGTGAGAGCCCATCTCAAAAAAACTTATAAAAATAAATTGTATATATATATGAAAAAAGTTGACTAAATTATTTTGCAAACACAATGAAAGGCTCTACTAAGACAAATTATAAACCACCAACTCATGGGAATTTCTTCTTTTTTTTTAGATCAAGATTTGCTCTTGTTGCCCAGGCTGGAGTGCAATGGGCAATCTCTGTTCACAGCAAACTCTGCCACCCGGGTTCAAGCAATTCTCCTGCCTCAGCCTTTGGAGTAACTAAGATTACAGGCATGTGCTACCAAGGCTAATTTTGTATTTTTAGTAGAGATGGGGTTTCTCCATGTTGGTCAGGCTGGTCTTGAACTCCCAACCTCAGGTGATCCACCCACCTCAGCCTCCCAAAGTACTGGGATTACAGGCGTGAGCCACTGCGCCCGGCCAACCTCACATCTTTTTTTAAAAAAAGAAAAACAGAAGAAAACTTTCCTTGTGCTTCCAACAATGTAGGTCAAACTAGAAATGCTGATTGACTTTCTCATTCAAGATGGAAAGAGGCCATTTGAACATATTCACAGAATATGCTCTTCTGAGCAACACCCCTTTGGCAGATTCTATTTCTCTGCGAAGCTTGGGCTCTTTAATATCCACATATCACAGAATAATTTAGCAACAGAAGAGACATAAAATCAACTATAAAATCAAGAAAACAGGCCGGGCGCGGTGGCTGAAGCCTATAATCCCAGCACTCTGGGAGGCTGAGGCGGGTGGATCACGAGGTCAAGAGATCGAGACCATCCTCATCAACATGGTGAAACCCCATCTCTACTAAAAAAATAGAAAAAATTAGCTGGGTATGCTGGCGCATGTCTGTAATCCCAGCTACTCAGGAGGCTGAAGCAGGAGAATTGCCTGAACCCAGGAGGCGGAGATTGCGGTGAGCTGAGATTGCGCCATTGCACTCCAGCCTGGGTAACAAGAGTGCAACTCCATCTCAAAAAAAAAAAAAAAGAAAACTGCATCACTTAAAAATTATATAAACTGCACTACTTTGGGGGGCCGAGGCGGGCAGATCACAAGGTCAAGAGATGGAGACCATCCTGGCCAACACAGTGAAACCCGTCTATTAAAAATACAAAAAAATTGGCCGGGCTTGGTGGCGCACACCTGTGGTCCCAGCTACTCGGGAGGCTGAGGCGGAAAAATCACTTGAACCCAGGAGGCGGAGTCTGCAGTGAGCCAAGATTATGTCACTGCACTCCAGCCTGGTTACAGAGCAAGACTCCATCTCAAACAAACAAAACATTATATAAACTGGACCAGGCTCAGTGACTCACGCCTGTAATCCCAGCACTTCGGGAGGTTGAAGTAGGAAGATCGTTTGAACCCAGGAATTTGAGGCCAGCCTGGACAACACACAGTGAAACCCCATCTCTAACAAAAAAAAAAAAAAAAAAAAAAAAGAATTAGACAGGTATGGTAGTACTTGCCTATACTCCCAGCTAGTAGGTAGGCCGAAATGGGAAGATCTCTTGAGCTCACCCAGTCTAGCCTGCAGTGAGCCATGATCACATCACTGCACTCCAGCCTGTTTTATCTTTTGACTGGAGAGAGGCTGAATCAGGAAAAGAAAAAGATTCATATCCAATAGCTGATAGAACTTAGGAAAACAAGCCACGGACAAGCCATGTCAGTCTCCAGCTCTATCTGTACCTTGGATGCTACAGTTCAGCTCAGCCTACAGAATTATTATTCCGTTAAATCCATGCTGTGGACACAAAAGTGACGCCCAAACATCTGCTAGGTTTCACAATAAGGGAGCTACTAGGCCGGGCGCGGTGGCTCAAGCCTGTAATCCCAGCACTTTGGGAGGCCGAGGCGGGTGGATCACAAGGTGAAGAGATCGAGACCATCCTGGCCAACATGTGAAACCCTGTCTCTACTAAAAATACAAAAAAACTAGCTGGACGTAGTGGCGCGGGCCTGTAATCCCAGCTACTTAGGAGGCTGAGGCAGGAGAATTGCCTGAGCCCAGGAGGCGGAGGTTGCGGTGAGCCGAGATCGCGCCATTGCACTCCAGCCTGGGTAACAAGAGCGAAACTCCATCTCAAAAAAAAAAAAAAAAAAAAGGGAGCTACTGACAGGAATTTGGTCACTTTGGACAAGGAAAAAGGGATAAAAAGCTTGACATTTTAAATGTGAAGAAAATTTTTCATGAAGACTATTGTTAATTTTTTCCAGGATTCAACATCTTCAAGATTTCAAAAATTAATGAAAATCTAAAATAGCTAACATGTCAAAAATAAAAATGCTGAAATGCAGCAGGATTGCTTGAGGCCAGGTGTGTGAGACAAGCCTAGACAACAAAACGAGACTCCCGTCTCTACAAAGAAAAAAAAATTAGCCAGATGTGGTGGCATGGTGACCTGTAGTCCCAGCTACTAAGACAACCGAGGCAGGAGATCGCTTGAGCCCAAGAGGTAGAGGCTGCAGTGAGCCATGATCGCACTGTACTCCAGCCTGGGTGACACAACAAAACCCTGTTGTGTCAAAGGAAAGAAAAAACAGCACAAAATAAATTCAACCATTTCAGTCCACAACTAGTCAAATCTGGGGTAATAAACAGAAAAACCACCTAATGTCTCAAGACGGATAATTTGGAAGAAAAAAAAAAAACCCTACCTTTTTTGTTGAAGGAGGTTTCACACACCAGCATTTCCCCTGGGCCCCAGTCAAAACACATTTGGTGCTTCTTGGAATTCACACCTGGAATCAACTATTAAAAAATAAGACAAAGAAATCTAAAATGAACAACGTTCTTCTGACTGAAGTCATTCTATTCTTTTTTTTTTGAGACAACGTCTCACTGTGTCTCCCAGCCTGGAGTACGGCGGCACAACCTCGGCTTGCCTGCTACAGTCTCTACTTCCTGAGTTCAAGGGATTTTCCTGCCTCAACCTCCAAAGTTCCCAAAACTATAGGCATGTGTCACCACACCTGGCTATTTTTTTGTACTTGTAGTAGAGATGGAGTTTCACCATATTGCCCAAAAAAAAAAAAAAAGAAAAGAAAAATTCATTTTTTATACATCATTTGACTTAAAGTCACCGTTTCCAAGAACTATCCATAACTTTTTTTTTTTTTTTTTTTGAGATGGAGTTTCGCTCTTGTTACCCAGGCTGGAGTGCAATGGCGCGATCTCGGCTCACCGCAACCTCCGCCTCCTGGGCTCAGGCAATTCTCCTGCCTCAGCCTCCTAAGTAGCTGAGACTACAGGCACACGCCACCACGCCCAGCTAGTTTTTTGTATTTTTAGTAGAGACGGGGTTTCATCATGTTGACCAGGATGGTCTCAATCTCTCGACCTCGTGATCCACCTGCCTCGGCCTCCCAAAGTGCTGGGATTACAGGCTTGAGCCACCACGCTGGGTCAACTTTTTTTTCTTTTTTTGAGACGGAGTTTCGCTCTTGTTACCCAGGCTGGAGTGCAATGGCGCGATCTCGGCTCACAGCAACCTCTGTCTCCTGGGTTCAGGCAATTCTCCTGCCTCAGCCTCCTGAGTAGCTGGGATTACGGGCACGTGCCACCATGCCCAGCTAATATTTTCTATTTTTAGTAGAGACAGGGTTTCACCATATTGACCAGGATGGTCTCAGATCTCTTGACCTTGTGATCCACCCGCCTCGGCCTTCCAAAGTGCTGGGATTACAGGCCTAAGCCACCGCGCCCGGCCTGAACTATCCATAACTTTATGTAAGGACTTGATGTAATCCTGGAAATAAGTAGTCATGAAAGTTATTAAGTAGTGATCTGGGGGGCCGGGCGCGGTGGCTCAAGCCTGTAATCCCAGCACTTTGGGAGGCTGAGGTGGGTGGATCACGAGGTCGAGAGATCGAGACCATCCTGGTCAACATGGTGAAACCCCGTCTCTACTAAAAATACAAAAAAAAAATTAGCTGGGCATGGTAGCGTGTGCCTGTAATCCCAGCTACTCAGGAGGCTGAGGCAGGAGAATTGCTTGAATCCAGGAAGCGAAGGTTGCGGTGAGCCGAGATCGCGCCATTGCACTCCAGCCTGGGTAACAAGAGCGAAACTCCATCTCAAAAAAAAAAAAAAAGAAAAAAAAAAAAAAGTACTGATCTGTGTCTCATATCTGTAATATCCCAGACCTGCCTGGGCAACATAGGGAGAACCCACCTCTACAAAAAAATACAAAAATTAGCCAGGCATACCTGTGGTCCCAGCTACTTCAGTGGCTGAGACAGGAGGATGGCATGAGCCTCCCAGGTCAAGGCTGCAGTAAACCATGATGGTGCCACTGCATTCCAGCCTGGTAAACAGAGCAAAACCCCGTCATTCACTTATTCACTGATTCATTCATAAGTGAATATACTGATCTATGTGCACAGTTGTGTGTGGTTGCGATCAGCCCAGACTGTTGGACCACTAACAATCTCTGAATAAGCAAGTGAGCTTTGCTAGGCTCCTCAACCCAGCCTGTCGTCTCTCAAGTACTGATGAACAGGCAATATACACCCTAATCCTTATAATTTAGTGATCTGTGGTTCAGAAAAATAAGTCAAAATATAAAAAATAATAACTGAACCATTAATCACTGAAAAAAGGCAGGGGCCTTGAATCCTACAGCTTCTGTGCCATCTATATAATGGTGATAAATTTTTCTCTCTAACTCTCAATCCTTTGAACCCCAGCTTCACACATCCAACAGCCTAATGCTCACTGCTGTAGGCTACCCAACCTACAGAGTTATATCTATAACATCAACAGCCAAAACAAAACTCTTGATGCCCATCCTCATCCTCAAACTTCAGCCCACACTGGTACTGAGACAAAGCCTTCCCCAACGGTTAGCAGCAATCCTTCACTCTTCCTTTTCTTCACCACCCCCAACTAATCTAGTAAATCCTGTTCTACCAATATAATCCAACCCACCATCATCAACTCTTCTCTGGACCACAACAACAGCATGACTCTAGCACATGGGTATCATCTGCCCTGTCAACAGATGAACGCTCACAAGGGCAGGAGACTCCAGTACACAGCTGGCAATCTATTAATATTTTGGCAGATAATAAATTTCCATGGCACTAGTGTGGTCTCAAGACAAGTGCTTAAGTGCATTCAGTTTTGTTTTGTTTTGTTTTGTTTTTTCTTTGAGACGGAGTCTCACTCTGTTGCCCAGGCTGGAGTGCAATGGTGCAATCTGGACTCACTGCAACCTCCACCTCCCGGGTTCAAGCAAATTCTCCTGCCTCAGCCACCCAAGTAGCTAGGACTATGGGCACACGCCACTGTGCCCAGCTAATTTTTATATCTTTAGTACAGACAGGGTTTCACCATGTTAGCCAGGATGGTCTCCATCTCCTGACCTCGTGATACGCCCACCTCGGCCTCCTAAAGTGCCAGGATTACAGGTGTGAGCCACTGTGCCCGGCCAACTGTATTCAGTTCTTAAGAAGGCCTACCGGGCCGGGTGCAGTGGCTCAAGCCTGTAATCCCGGCACTTTGGGAGGCCGAGGCGGGTGGATCACGAGGTCAAGAGATCGAGACCATCCTGGTCAACAAGGTGAAACCCCGTCTCTACTAAAAATACAAAAAGTTAGCTGGGCATGGTGGTGTGTGCCTGTAATCCCACCTACTCAGGCGGCTGAGACAGGAGAATTGCCTGAACCCGGGAGGCGGAGGTTGCGGTGAGCCGAGATCATGCCATTGCACTCCAGCCTGGGTAACAAGAGCGAAACTCTGTCTCAAAAAAACAAAAAACAAAAAAACAAAGAAGGCCTACCGATGTCATTTGCCAACAAAGTAATGCTTATAGGACCATTTTTCTGTGCTGGGTTCTAGAACGCACATTTGGCTTAGCATTTCTTCACTTTTCTGAAGAAAAGTGAAGCCAGAAAAGTGAGGAAATGCTAAGCCAAATGTGTATACACAGAAAAGGATCTGGCTTAATCAACTCTTTTTTTTAAGACAGGGTCAGCAGGGTAGGGCCTGGTTAGTACTCGAATGAGAGACCACCTGGGAATGCTGGTGCTGCAGGCTTTTTAAAAATATAAATAAATAAATAAACCAAAAAAAATTTAAAAATAAAGAAAGGAAAGAAAAATATAAATAAATAAATAAAAGTTTTGAGCGGGCACGGTGGCTCACACCTGTATTCCTAGCACTTTGGGAGGCCGAGGTGGGTGGATCACCTGAGGCCAGCAGTTCAAGACCAGCCTGGCCATCATGGTGAAACCCCATCTTTAAAAAAATAAAAAGAAAGAAAGAAAGAAAGAAAAAGAAAAAGAAAGAAAGAAAGAAAGAAAGGAAGGAAAAATAAATAAATTTAAAAAAATAGCCAGGCGCGGTTGCTCAAGCCTGTAATCCCAGCACTTTGGGAGGCCGAGGCGGGTAGATCACGAGGTCAAGAGATGGAGACCATACTGGTCAACATGGTGAAACCCCGTCTCTACTAAAAATACAAAAAATTAGCTGGGCGTGGTGGCGCGTGCCTGTAATCCCAGCTACTCAGGAGGCTGAGGCAGGAGAATTGCCTGAACCCAGGAGGCGGAGGTTGCGGTGAGCCGAGATCGCACCATTGCACTCCAGCCTGGGTAACAAGAATGAAATTCCGTCTCAAAATAAAAAAAAGAAAAAAAAAAAGAGAGAGATGGGGTTTCACCATGTTGGCCAGGCTGGTCTTGAACTCCTGACCTTGTGATCCACCCATCTAGGCCTCTCAAAGAATTACAGGCGTGAGCCACCACGCCCAGCAGCTCCTTCCTCTTTAACTAATGATGTTCCCAAAACTATCTTTGGTAAAAACACAAGTCACAAAAAAAAAAAAAAAAAAAAAAAAAAAAAAACCCACAAGTCACACATTCTCCTGTGACCTGTGTCTTTTCCTGGTTGGATTCTCAACCTTAGCTAAATAAACCTTTACTGATTGAGACTTGCCTCAGTCACTTTTCAGTTAACGAGAAAAAGAGGGAAGAGAAGAACATTCCAAGCAGCAGAAACAGTAGGTATCTCCTACATAAAGCCCATGAATTTCTGTATACACATCACAGATTATCCACATTTGACATACTCTCTTCAAAGTTCAAACGGAATTGAATGCACAGCAATAAAATAGGAATAGTCTCTGTAAGTTCTTTTAGGCTGACTGACGGCCCCATGAATGCCATGTTAACCTCTGTGACTCCAGATGAGTTCCTAGAAAATCAGAAATAACTGGAAGACCATGAAAAGAGGAAGAAATGATCAACCACTTTGAGACATTCTCTATTGTTCTTTATTCCCGCCCCAACTGAAAAGGCCATTGGACTTTGTAACCAACCTTGGTCAACCTGGTCTAGGTCAACCTGGACTCCGTACCCTACAAACTCCTCCCAGCTTGAAAACCTATGACCCCCATCTCAGCTTGCAAAAACCCTGCCCTAAACTATAACTTCTGTAACTTTCCATTGCTGACCCCAAACCTATAAAACCTACTCCTTTCCCATGGCCTTTCACTGACTCTCTTTTCGGACTCAGCCTGCCCACACCCAGGTGAATAAACAGCCATGTTGCTCACACACTAAGTCTAGGGGGCTGTGGGGGGGGGGGGTAGCAGTCTCTTCATTCAGAGTGCACGTTTTAACATTTCGTGCCAGAAACCTGGGCTGGGGGAACTCCTACAGGAGACCAAACCCCTGTCCTGTTCTTGTGCTCCCTCCATGGAGAGACCTATCTATGACCTAGGTTCATCAGACCAGCCCACAGATCTACTCACCATCCTCGGCTCAGGTAAGTGGTTTGCCTCAACTTTTCTCTTTAGCCCTTCTCGCTACCTGTCAAGCTTCGTCTCCTGTTTCATTTTTCTCTCCCTTTCAGTGGAGACAAGAAAGACAGGACTTTCTGTGACGTTCATGACCAGAAAAAAATCCTACGTAGGTCACGGAACTGGGAAGACAGTCTTCTATCAGTGACTGATCATTGCAGAGACATCTGCTCTGGTCACTCCTCACACTCACAGGTGATGGATCAACATGGGTGACACCCCCTTTGACTGATTCACCCCAGGTTAAGACCAAGATTTAGTCTGGGACACCTGCTGGTCACGCATTCACTTTCCTTGTCTCCACCGCTCTTGTCTTTTTTTGTTGTTGCTTTTTTTATATTTTTTCCGCCGCTCTTCTTCAACTATGGGCAACCTCCTACCCTCCATTCCTCCCTCCTCTCCCTTAGCCTACGTGCTAAAAAACCTCAAACTTCTCTAGCTATCACCTGACCTAAAACCTCAGCATCTTATTTTCTTCTGCAATACTGCTTGACCACAATATAAATTGGACAATGGCTCTAAATGGCCAAAAAATGGTACCTACAATTTCCCTATCCTACAGGATCTAGACAACTTTTGGAGTAAAATGGGCAAATTCCCTACGTCCAGGCATTCTTTTTTACACACCAATCTCTCCCTAATCTCTGTTCTCAATGCAACCCATCCCAAATTTTCCTTCTCTCCCTTCCATCTGCCCCTCCTGCCTCTGCCAGCAACCTAGAATCCTCCTTGTCCATCGACCCATCCAACCTTTGTCCTCCCTGCCTGTCGGAACCAGGCCCTTATCCAGGACCTAAGCCCAACCCCCAGAGCCTTTCTCCTCTTCTTCTGCCCACAACCCATTTCCTTATGCCCCTCCTGTCACCTCCCCACCTCATAAGTGCTCCAGCTTGCAGTTTAGTCCTGTGGCTACCTCCTCCACCCCTGCCTGACAATTCCCTCTTTGAGAGGTGGCTGGAGCCAAAGGCATAGTTAGGGTGCACATTCCTTCCTCTTTATCCGACCTTTCCCAAATCAGCCAATGGTTAGGCTCTTTTACATCAGGTCCTTCAATACTTAACCCAGGCCTATAATCTCACCTGGAGTAACTTAAATATCATCCTTACTTCTACTCTCACCCCTGAAGAATGCTTGATGTGCATTTTATCACCCAATGAGTCCCTGACATTACAAAAAGCCACAGAAATTAGAATCTGGCCCTCAAACCCCACAACAGGAATTAATCAACCTCACCTTTAAGGTGTTCAATAATAAGGAAAAAGCTACCCAGCGGCAGCGTATTTCGGAATTACAAATGCTTGCCTCCACTGTAAGACAGACTGCAGCCACTTCCTTGGCTCACAGAAGTTTCAGACCGCCAAACCCACAGCGTCCAGACTTCTCTTCAGGACCTCCTTCCCCAAAGCCTTGCTTCAAATGCGGAGAACCTGGCCACTGAGCCAAGCAGCCCAGGAATTTTTTTTTTTTTTTTTTTTTTTTTTTTTGAGATAGTCTTGCTCTGTCGCCAGTCTGGAGTGCAGTGGCGGGATCTCGGCTCACTGCAACTTCCACCTCCTGGGTTCAAGCAATTCTCCTGCCTCAGCCTCCCAAGCAGCTGGGACTACAGGCACGAGCCACCATGCCCAGCTAATTTTTGGATATAAGTAGAGACGGGCCGGGCGTGGTGGCTCAAGCCTGTAATCCCAGCACTTTGGGAGGCCGAGGTGGGTGGATCACGAGGTCAAGAGATCGAGACCATCCTGGTCAACATGGTGAAACCCCGTCTCTACTAAAAATACAAGAAATTAGCTGGGCATGGTGGCGCGTGCCTCTAATCCCAGCTACTCAGGAGGCTGAGGCAGGAGAATTGCCTGAACCCAGGAGGCGGAGGTTGCGGTGAGCCGAGATCGCACCATTGCACTCCAGCCTGGGTAACAAGAGTGAAACTCCGTCTCAAAAAAAAAAAAAAATAATAAGTAGAGACAGAGTTTCACCATGTTGGCCAGGATGGTCTGGGTCTCCTGACCTCGTGATCCACCCGCCTCGGCCTCCCAACTGGGATTCTTCCTAAACCATGTCCCGTCTGTGTGGGACCCCAATGGAGGTGGGACTGCCGGACTCAAACTGCTGTCTTTAAGGCTCCAGGAGCCCAACCCGGTAGCGCTCAGGCTGACTCTTTCCCTGATCTCTTTGGCTTGGTGGCTGAAGACTGCTGCCTGAACATCTCAGAGGCTCCCTGGACCATCACAAACACCGCGCTTTGAGTAACTGGTGGTGGGTAAGTCCATCCCCTTCTTAATCAACCCAGAGCCACCCACTCCACACTGCCTTCTTTTCAAGGACCTGTCTCCTTGGCCTCCATAACTGTTGTGGGAATTGACGGTAAGGTCTCCAGGCCTCTCAAAACTCCCCAAGTCTGGTGTCAATTAGGCCAGCAACCCTTTCCTAATCATTCCCACTTGCCCAGTTCCCCTGTTAGGTCAAGATATCCTAGCAAAATTGTCTGCCTCCTTAACTATTCCTGGGCTACAGCCACACCTCACTGGCGCCCTCCTCCCCAAACCCATACCTCCTGAATAACTCCGCTTATGTCCCCCTACCTTAACCCTAGGGTGCAGGACACCACCTCCCCATCCGTTGCTGCAAGTCACTCTAACTTTCCACTGCCCACCCCAAACCTATAAAACCAACTCCTATCTCACTGCCCTTCGCTGACTTTCTTTTCAGATTCAACAAGCCCGCACCCAGGTGAATAAACAGCCATGTTGCTCACACAAAGTCTGTTTGGGTGTATCTTCATTCAAAGCGCCCGTTTTAAGTCCCCCCAGAGAATAAATACGTTCAATAAACCTTAGACCACACAGGCAGAAACTCAATGTGCCGAAGCTCAACATGCAAAGCTGAACATAGCTAGTAAAAAAACATCAATTCTGCTTGGGCTGAACCCACTCTAATGCCCAAGAGGAAAAGCGAGGGAAGTAGAAAGGCCACGAAGACAAAGGAGGGAAAGGGATGGAGTGGGACCTTCGGGGCCAGGGCTTGTGACTGGTGGCAGAAACCCTGCGACCACTGCAACTCGAGGGCGGGCACCTCGTTAACTCTGCAACCTTCGGACAGTGGCATCTGAGTCGAGGATAGGGGACGAGCGCCTCACGGCCAGGAGGGAAGCAAACAAGCCTGAACTAACGAAGCAGACGCAGTTCTGAAGCCGCAAGGACGAACAAGCCTTTTCGGGGCGCCCTTACAGTGACTGTTGGCTCGCCATCAAGCTCCTCCATAGCGCTACACTCTAGCTTCCTGGAAGTCGCCCGACCGCCAATGCTTCCCGCTCAGGCCTCCCGCTCAGAGATGGCTGAGACAGGACCCCGCAGGGCGCCTCCTGCAGCGCCTGCAAGCCCAAACCCTCAGTGCTGCGGGGGCCTCTCCTCTCAGCCACGGCCACCTGTCTGCGGTCCTCTGAGTGCATCCTTCCTTCCTGGCCTCGACAACACTTCAGGGAAAAGAGTGCCAAGGGCAGACTGCATTCACGGTACCAGCGCACAGGATCAGGCGGCACCGCGGACAGCCCCGCGCCGGGCGGAAAGAAGGCCCCCGGAGACGGCGGGAGGGGCGGGAGGACCCTGGTGCGACTGCGCGTGCGTGAGCTGGGGCTGCGGCACTTGTGGGAACTCGTGCGGTGCTTGACCCCCGGTGAGCGTGCAACCTCTACCAACTCTGGGAGTCCTCGCCCCATCCTGGTCTCCACTTTAGTGTCGTCTAAGCTGCTTGTTCAAACCCCGGCAGTCAAACGGATTTGTGCTGGAAAGCAATCGCCGCCACTCCCACACTAGAACACACACAAGAAGCACCCGGACAAAATCGATACCACTGAAGGTCGGTTGCGGTGGCTCACTCCTCTAATCTCAGCACTTTGGCAGGCCGAGGTGGACGGATCACTGGAGGTCAGGGGTTCGAGACCAGCCTGGCCAACATGAGGAAACCTCTTCTCTACTTAGAATACAGGCCGGGCACAGTGGCTCACGCCTGTACTCCCAACAGTTTGGGAGGTCTAGGCGGGCGGATTACGTGAGGTCTGGGACTTCGAGACCAGCCTGACCAACATCAAGAAACCCTGTCTCTACTAAAAATACAAATTAGCCGGGCATGGTGGCGGATGCCTGTAATCCCAGCTACTAGGGAGGCTGAGAATCGCTTGAACTCGGGAGGTGGAGGTTGCAGTGAGCCAAGATCTCGACACTGCACTCCAGCCTGGACAAAACAGTGAGACTCCGTCTCAAAAAAAACAAATCTTAGTTCTAAACTTCCTTGATTATTTTTCTTTTAAGGCTGACAAAATGCCATTTCAAGATAATAAAAGTACTTAAGATTGTCTGACCAAGAGCTAGGTAGCATTGAGGAAAATGTATTGGCAATATTCTTTTTGGTCTAAGACTGATGTATACCAATCATTTTACCCAATCATTCAAATAGGCTTATTAATAGAATGGTGAAAAAGGAAAACTACAGCTAACAGAGCTATGCTTGTTCTATATATTGACTACATATACTATATACGGACCTTTTCCTTCCTCAAACTCTCTATAGATTTATAAGAAAAAGGTTTTTTTTGTTGTTGTTGTTGTTTTTTGAGATGGAGTTTCGCTCTTGTTACCCAGGCTGGAGTGCAATGGCGCGATCTTGGCTCACCGCAACCTCCGTCTTCTGGGTTCAGGCAATTCTCCTGCCTCAGCCTCCTCAGTAGCTGGGATTACAGGCACGCGCCACCATGCCCAGCTAATTTTTTGTATTTTTTTTTAGTAGAGACGGGGTTTCACCATGTTGACCAGGATGGTCTCGATCTCTTGACCTCGTGATCCACCCGCCTCGGCCTCCCAAAGTGCTGGGATTACAGGCATGAGCCACCGCGCCCGGCCTAAGAATAAGGTTTTGATGAAATCGTTTATGTGTCCTTTTTCAGATAATCCTAATGGAACACCATTGGAAAAACAATTCCCTTACAAATTATTTTTCTCTTTCTGCTCCTCCACCAGTGGCTTCTTCCCCTCTTTTCCTCCTCCTCTCTCTAGAGTGGTTGATTTAACTCTCAAATTGTATTTAACTCTGGAAAAGTCTTCAATTATGCAGGCGATACTCCAACGTGAGGTATAATAGAAACTTATTAAGAGATAAAGAGCAAAGTATTTCTAGAATTAAAAATCATCTAAAACAAAGCATATCTGTTGCACAAGAATCAAACCAGAAATCATTTTATTTATTTATTTATTTTTTTTTTTGAGGCGGAGTTTCACTCATTACCCAGGCTGGAGTGCAATGGCGCGATCTCGGCTCACCGCAACCTCCGCCTCCTGGGTTCAGGCAATTCTCCTGCCTCAGCCTCCTGAGTAGCTGGGATTACAGGCACGTGCCACCATGCCCAGCTAATTTTTTTTTTTTTTTTTTTTTTTTTTTTTTTTTTGAGACGGAGTTTCGCTCTTGTTACCCAGGCTGGAGTGCAATGGCGCCATCTCGGCTCACCGCAACCTCCGCCTCCTGGGCTCAAGCAATTCTCCTGCCTCAGCCTCCCGAGTAGCTGGGATTACAGGCACGCACCACCATGCCCAGCTAGTTTTTTGTATTTTTAGTAGAGACGGGGTTTCACCATGTTGACCAGGATGGTCTCGATCTCTCGACCTCGTGATCTACCCGCCTCGGCCTCCCAAAGTGCTGGGATTACAGGCTTGAGCCACCGCGCCCGGCCAATTTTTGACTTTTTAGTAGCGACCGGGGTTTTACCATATTGGCCAGGCTGGTCTCAAACTCCTGACCTTGTGGTCAGCACACCTTGGCCTCCCAAAGTGCTGGGATTACAGGCATGAGCCATGGTTCCAGGCCTTTTTTTTTTTTCCTTGAGACATTCTCACTCTGCTGCCCAGGCTGGAGTACAGTGAGGCGATGTTGGTTCACTGCAACCTCCGCCTCCTGAGTTCAAGTGATTCTACTGCCTCAGCCTCCCAAGTAGCTGGGACTACAGGCACACACCGGTACACCTGGCTACTTTTTTATTTTTTAGTAGAGACAGGGTTTCACCACATTGGTCAGGCTGGACTTGAACTCCTGACTTCAGGTGATCCACCCACCTCAGCCTCCCAAAGTGCTGGCATTACAGGTATGAGCCACCACACCCAGGCTGGTAAAGTCTTAAGTGTATACATTTTAATGCATCCTAATAAAACTAATGCTCCTTAGTCTGCAAAGAAATAAATACACAATCATTTCAAGACACATAATTATTTTGGAAAACAAAGTAGATATCTATTATCAGCAGTCACACAAATATGTACTTTGACCCATGAAGTCCTCTTTTGAACATTTATTTCAAATAATTCAAAATACGCGGCCGGGTGCGGTGGCTCAAGCCTGTAATCCCAGCACTTTGGGAGGCTGAGGTGGGTGGATCACGAGGTCAAGAGATCGAGACCATCCTGGTCAACATGGTGAAACCCCGTCTCTACTAAAAATACAAAAAATTAGCTGGGCATGGTGGCAGGTGCCTGTAATCCCAGCTACTCAGGAGGCTGAGGCAGGAGAATCGCCTCTGAGGCAGGAGAATCACCTGAGCCCAGGAGGCGGAGGTTATGGTGAGCCGAGATCACGCCATTGCACTCCAGCCTGGGTAACAAGAGTGAAATGCCATCTCAAAAAAAAAAAAAAGAAAAAAATTATCGCCGGGCGCAGTGGCTCATGACTGTAATCCCAGCACTTTAGGAGGCAGAGGCAGGCAGATCACCCGAGGACAGGAGTTGAAGACTAGCCTAACCAACATGGAGAAACTCTGTCTCCACTAAAAATACAAAACATTAGCTGGGCATGGTGGCGCGTGCCTGTAATTCCAGCTACTCAGGAGGCTGAGGCAGGAGAATTGCCTGAACCCAGGAGGCGGAGGTTGCAGTGAGCCAAGATTGCGCCATTGCACTCCAGCCTGGGTAACAGGAGCGAAACTCCATCTCAAAAAAAAAAAAAAAAAAAAAAAAAAATGCTGGGCACGGTGGCTCACACTTGTAATCCTAGCATTTTGGGAGGCCGAGGCGGGCAGATCACCTAAGTCAGGAGTTTGAGACCAGCCTGGCCAACATGGTGAAACCCCGTCTCTCTAAAAAAAAAAAAAAAAGCTGGGCACGGTGGCTCACATCTGTAATCCCAGCACTTTGGGAGGCTGAGGCAGGTGGATCACAAGGTAAGGCGTTCAAGACCAGCCTGGCTAACACAGTGAAACCCTGTTTCTACTAAAAATACAAAAAATTAGTCAGGCGTGGTGGCAGGCACCTGTAATCCCAGCTACCTGGAAGGCTGTGGTAGGAGAATGATTTGAACCTGGGAGGGGAGGTTCCAGTGACCGAGATCACGCCTTTGCACTCCAGCCCAGGCAACAGTGCAAGATGCCATCTCAAGAAAAAAAAATTAGCTGGTCATGGTGGCATACTCCTGTAATCCCAGCTACTCAGGAGGCTGAGTTGAGAGAATCACTTGAACCCAAGAGGTGGAGGTTGCAGTGAGCCAAGATTGCACCATTGCACTCCAGCCTCGGCGACAGATCAAGATTCTGTCTCAAAAGAAATTTTTTTTTCTCTCATTTACTTTTTTCTGAGACAAAGTCTTGCTCTGTCACCCAGGCTGGAGTGCAATGGCACAATCTGAGTTCACTGCAACGTCTGCCTCCTCAGTTCAAGCAATTCTCCTTCTTCAGCCTCATGAGTAACTGGGATTACAGCTACTAATTCGTTGGTCAGGCTGGTCTCGAACTCCTGACCTTATGATCCACCTGTGTCGGGCTCCCTACGTGCTGAGATTACAGGTGTGAGCCACCATGCCCAGTCCTATTTTTTTTTTTTTTTTTTTTTTTGAGACGGAGTTTCGCTCTTGTTACCCAGGCTGGAGTGCAATGGCGCGATCTCGGCTCACCGCAACCTCCGCCTCCTGGGTTCAGGCAATTCTCCTGCCTCAGCCTCCTGAGTAGCTGGGATTACAGGCACGCGCCACCATGCCCAGCTAATTTTTTGTATTTTTAGTAGAGACGGGGTTTCACCATGTTGACCAGGATGGTCTCGATCTCTTGACCTCGTGATCCGCCCGCCTCGGCCTCCCAAAGTGCTGGGATTACAGGCTTGAGCCACCGCGCCCGGCCCCTATTTTTTTTTTTTTTTTAATGGTGGAGTTCTACTCTTGTTGCCTAGGCTGTAATGCAATGGCGTGATACGGACTCACTGCAACCTCCACCTCCCAGGTTCAAGCAATCCTCCTGCCTCAGCCTCCTGAGTAGCTGGGATTACAGGCATGCATTACCATACCCAGATAATTTTTGTGTTTTTAGTACAGATGGGGTTTCACCGTATTGGCCAAGCTGGTCTTGAACTCCTGACCTCAAGTGATCCACCCGCCCTGGCCTCTCAAAGTGCTGGGATTAGAGGTGTGAGCCACTGCGCCTGGCCTTTTTTTTAGATGGTGGAGTTTTACTCTTGTTGCCTAGGCTGGAGTGCAATGGCATGATACGGGCTCACTGCAACCTCTGCTTCCCAGGTTCAAGCAATTCTCCTGCCTCAGCCTCCTGAGTAGCTGGGATTACAGGCACGCCCCACCATGCCCAGCTAATTTTTTGTATTTTTAGTAGAGACGGGGTTTCACCATGTTGACCAGGATGGTCTTAATATCTTGACCTTGTGATCCACCCACCTCAGCCTCCTAAAGTGCTGGGATTACAGGCTTGAGCCACCGCGCCCGGCCCAATTTTTGTATTTTTAGTAGAGATGAGGTTTCACCATGTTGACCAGGCTGGTCTCAAATTCCTGACCTCAGGTATTCCACCCTCCTCAGCCCTCCAAAGTGTTGGGACTTGGATGCCAGCCACCCAGGAAAAAAAAAAAAGTGTTGGGATTACAGGCATGAGCCATTGCACCTGTCCTAGTAATAGTTTTTTAATCTTTTTTTTGAGATAGGGTCTTGCTCTGTCACCCAGGCTGGAGTACAGGGGCAGGATCCTAGCTTATTACAGCCATGATCTCCTGGGTTCAATCAGTTCTCCCACCTTGGCCTCCCAAAGTGTTGGAATGACAGACATCAGCTACTGCGTCCAGCTGATAGTTTCAATTCATTCATTCAGTGAATCCTCGAATGCCTACAATGTACAAAAGCTTAAAGTTGAGAGAGAGCATTCAGGAACCCCAAGTAATTGAATATGACTAAAGCAGAGGCTTCAAGATGAGAAACAAGGCTAGAGTGGTTAGTTTAGATTAGTTCTCAAAGGGCATATAGGTCTTTTTTTTTTTTTTTTTTTTTTTTGAGACGGAGTTTCGCTCTTGTTACCCAGGCTGGAGTGCAATGGCGCGATCTCGGCTCACCACAACCTCCGCCTCCTCGGTTCAGGCAATTCTCCTGCCTCAGCCTCCTGAGTAGCTGGGATTACAGGCACGTGCCACCATGCCCAGCTAGTTTTTTGTATTTTTAGTAGAGACGGGCTTTCACCATGTTGACCAGGATGGTCTCGATCTCTCGACCTCATGATCCACCCGCCTCGGCCTCCCAAAGTGCTGGGATTACAGGCTTGAGCCACCGGGCATATAGGTCTTATCCTGTGAAGCAGATGATTAGTGAGGAACCATGGAGTGTCAGGAACTTTTGTTTTTTTGAGACAGAATCTCACTTTGTCACTCAGGCTGGAATGCAGTGGCATGATCTTGGCTCACTACAATCTTCACCTCTTGGGTCTGAGCAACTCTTCCACCTCAGCCTCCTGAGTAGCTGGAAATATAGGCATGTGCCACCACACTCAGCTAATTTTGGTATTTTTAGTAGAGAAGTGTTTCACCACATTGGCCAGGATGGTTTTGATCCCTTGACCTTGTGATCCATCTGCCTTGGCCTCCTAAAGTGCTGGGATTACAGGTATGAGGCCGAACCTGACCAGGAACTTCTTTTGGCTTATTTTTTAAAATTATATTTTATTTTCTTTTGAGACACTGTCTTGCTTTGTTGTCCAGGCTGGAGTGCAGTGGCACAATCTTGGCTCACTGCAACCTCTGCCTCTCAGGTTCAAGGGATTCTCTTGCCTTAGCCTCCTGAGTAGCTAGGACTACAGGTAGGCTGCCGCCACACCTGGCTAATTTTTGTATTTTTACTTTTATGTTATTTATTTATATTTATTTATTTATTTATTTGTTTAGAGATGGAGTCTCGCTCTGTTGCCTAGGCTGGAGTTCGGTGGCTGGATCTTGTCTCACTGCAACCTCTGCCGCCTGGGTTCAAGTGATTCTCCTGCCTCAGCCTCCCGAGTAGCGGGATTAAAGGTGTCTGCCACCATGCCTGCCTAATTTTAATATTTTTAGTAGACATGGGATTTTACTATGTTGGCCAGGCTGATCTCAAAGTCCTGGCTTCAAGTGATCCACCTGCCTCAGCCTTCCAAAGTGCTGGAATTCCAAGCATAAGCCACAGTGCCCGACTCTTTTGGTTTATATTTATTTTACAATGGCTTGTGTTTCTCAAACTTTTATTATTTATTACTTTTTTTTTGAGACAGAGTCTTATTCTGTCACTTACGCTGGAATGCAATGGCGCAATCTCAGCTCACTGCAACTGTGTCTCCTGGGTTCAAGCAATTCTGCCTCAACGTGCCACCACGCCTGGTTAAGACATGGGGTTTTAATAGACATGGGGTTTCACCATGTCACCCAGGCTGCTCTTGAACTCTTGAGCTCAAGTGATCCACTAGCCTTGGCCTCCCAAAGTGCTGGGACTACAGGCATGAGCTACCATGCTCAGCCTCAAACTTTAGTGTGTTTAAGAATCACCAGGCCGGGCGTGGTGGCTCAAGCCTGTAATCCCAGCACTTTGGGAGGCTGAGGCGGGCGGATCACGAGGTCGAGAGATCGAGACCATCCTGGTCAACATGGTGAAACCCCATCTCTACTAAAGATACAAAAAATCAGCTGGGCATGGTGGCGCGTGCCTATAATCCCAGGTACTCAGGAGGCTGAGGCAGGAGAATTGCCTGAACCCAGGAGGCGGAGGTTGCGGTGAGCCGAGATCGCGCCATTGCACTCCAGCCTGGGTAACAAGAGTGAAACTCCGTCTCAAAAAAAAAAAAAAAGCCGGGCACGGTGGCTCAAGCCTATAATCCCAGCACTTTGGGAGGCCGAGGCGGGTGGATCACGAGGTCAAGAGATCGAGACCATCCTGGTCAACATGGTGAAACCCCGTCTCTAGTAAAGATACAAAAAATTAGCTGGGCATGGTGGCACGTGCCTGTAATCCCAGCTACTCGGGAGGCTGAGGCAGGAGAATTGCCTGAACCCAGGAGGCGGAGGTTGCGGTGAGCCGAGATGGCGCCATTGCACTCCAGCCTGGGTAACAAGAGCGAAACTCCATCTCAAAAAAAAAAAAAAAACAAACAAACAACAAAAAAAAAAACCAAAAAACACAAAAACAAAAAAACCCACACACATACAAAAGCCAGATGGGTTAGGAGGGTATTTTCATATTGCAGTATCATTGTGTTTTTTTGTTTTTGTTTTCGAGATAGAATCTTGCTCTGTTGCCTAGGCTGGAGTACAGTGAGTGGTGTGATCTTGGCTCACTGCAACGGTTACTTCGTGGGTTCTCTTGCCTCAGCCTCCTAAGTAGCTGAGACTACAAGCACCCGCCACCACGCCCAGCTAATTTTTGTATTTTAAGTAGAGATGGCATTTTACCATGTTAGTCAGGCTGGTCTCGAACTCCTGACCTCAGGTAATCCACCCACCTCAGCCTCCCAAAGTGATAGGATTACAGGCATGCGCTACCACAGGGTTTCACCATATTGGACCGGCTGGTCTAAAACTCCTGACCTCAGATATCTGCCTGCCTCAGCCTCTCAAAGTGCTGAGATTACAGGCGTGAGCCACTGTGCCTGGCTGATATTGCAGTATCTTCAGAGAGTGTTCATCTGAACTAGATAGAGTTAGTCTTCCTACTTTGCCCTATCACACATCTAAGGACTTAAGCCTCTTCCTCCCAAAGAGGACCTATAGAAGTCCAACAAATCCAGCTCCATCCAGAGGCCAAAAAAAGTAGATGTGGTAGGCATTTAGAAGGTGAAATACACAAGACTTGGCGACTGATTGGATGGGGAGTGTGTGAAGGAGAAGAGGAAGTGGAATGTCCCCGGCCTTTCTACCTTGGGGCAGCTGCTATAGTGGTGTGTCACTCAGTCTAAGAGTGGTAGGTTGGCCAGGTACAGCGGCTCATGCCTCTGTAATCCCAAGCACTTTGGGAAGCTGAGGTGGGGGTAGGGGGGCTGGAGGGGAAGGGATCATGAGGTCAGGAGTTCGAGACCGGCTTGGCTAATATGGTGAAATCCTGTCTCTACTAAAAATACAAAAATTAGCCAGGGATGGTGGTGCACCCCTACAGTCCCAGCGACTCAGGAGGCTGAGGCAGAAGAATCACTTGAACTCAGAAGGCGGAGGTTGTTGTGAGCCAAGATCGCACCACTGCACTCCAACCTGGGCAACAGAGCAAGGCTCTGTTTCAGAAAAAAATAAATAAATAAATAAAAAAGGCCAGGTACAGTGGCTCATGCCTGTAATCCCAGCACTTTGGGAGGCTGAGGCAGGTGGATCACAAGGTCAGGTGTTCAAAACCAGCCTGGCCAACATGGTGAAACCCTGTCTCTACTAAAAACACAAAAATTAGCTGGGCATGGTGGCACGCACCTGTAATCCCAGCTCATCGGGAGGCTGAGGCAGGAGAATTGCTTGAATCAGTACCTGGGAGGCGGAGGTTGCAGTGAGCCGAGATCGCACCACTGCACTCCAGCCTGGGCTACAGAGCAAGACTCTGTCTCAAAAAAAAAAAAAAAAAAAAAGAGCGGTAGTTTCAGGAAGAAGGACCCCTGAGAAAGGTAAAGTGAGGAGTTTTAGTTGAGAGCTGCTGAGTTTGATGTGCCTCTGAGACATCCAAGTGGAGATGTTCAGAAATCAACTGAAAACTCAGAAGAAAGATAGGGACTAGAAAGAATAGATTGGAGGATCAATAGCAAATAGACAGTAACAAAAGTGGGTGAAATTATCCTCAGAAAAGGAATAGAGTGGTAAAAGGATCTTGAAGAAAACCCGAAGGAATAGTCAAGGGAAGGATTGAGTAAGAAAAAAAAAATTGCCGGGCGCGGTGGCTCAAGCCTGTAATCCCAGCACTTTGGGAGGCCGAGGTGGGTGGATCACGAGGTCAAGAGATCGAGACCATCCTGGTCATCATGGTGAAACCCCGTCTCTACTAAAAATACAAAACATTAGCTCGGCGTGGTGGCGCACGCCTGTAATCCCAGCTACTCAGGAGGCTGAGGCAGGAGAATTGCCTGAACCCAGGAGGCGGAGGTTGTGGTGAGCCGAAATCGTGCCATTGCACTCCAGCCCGGGTAACAAGAGTGAAACTCCGTCTCAAAAAAAAAAAAAAAAAAAAATCAAGACCATCCTGGTCAACATGCTGAAACCCCGTCTCTACTAAAAATACAAAAAAAAATTAGCTGGGCATGGTGGCACGTGCCTGTAATCCCAGCTACTCAGGAGGCTGAGGCAGAAGAATTGCCTGAACCCGGGAGGCGGAGGTTGCGGTGAGCCGAGATCGCGCCATTGGACTCCAGCCTGGGTAACAAGAGCAAAACTCTGTCAAAAAAAAAAAAAAAAAAAAAAGAAGAAAAAGAAAAAAAAATTACAGAAAGAACAAAGGAGACAGGCTAGTGAGAGGAAAACTTAACCTCCTGCAAAGTTCAAGAGAAGGAGTGACAAACTGGGAAACATACTGGATTCAGCAAAGAAGTCTGCGGTGACCTTGTGGAGAGTAGTTTTAGTGCAACTTTGGGGACAGCACCAGATTGCAGTGGGTTGAGGAGTGAGTGGGAGGGGAGGGTTGGAGACAGCTGGCAGGGACATTTTTTCAAGCTGTTTGGCCAAGAATGGAGAGAGATAGGATGGTGACTTAATAGAATTGAAAGCTTTTTTTTTTTTTTTTTCTATGCTAACAGAGGAGAGGAAGAAAATTCAGGGACAAAAGGAAATTATAAAGCCCACGGGAAGGAACAAGGCAGAAACCAGTGCACACGCATAGCGATTGTTCTTCAGACAGGAGGGACGCATGTCTTAAGTTTTAGCTGCATGAACGAAGGAAAAGATGAATTGGCTGGAAGCTCAATCGTTGGCTAGTTCTTGCTTATGGATTGTTTCCTCTTGGAAGACAGGCCATGAGTAAGGAGTTCGTTCAATGAACACGTGCATATTTTCTCCCAGCTAGTCAAAAAGTCTAGGGTTACCAGCAGGAGAGAAGAAGACACCGCAGGCCGGGCGCGGTGGCTCACACCTGTAATCCCAGCACTTTGGGAGACTGAGGCGGGCAGATCATAAGGTAAAGGAGATCGAAACCATCCTGGCTAACACGATGAAACCCTATCTCTACTAAAAGTACAAAAAATTAGCCGGGCGTGGTGGCGCACCCATGTAGTCCCAGCTACTTGGGGAGGCTGAGGCAGGAGAATCACTTGAACTCAGGAGGTGGAGGTTGCAGTGAGCTGAGATCAGGCCACTACACTCCAGCGTGGGCGACAGAGCGAGACTCTGTCAAACGAAATAAAAAATAAAAAAAGTGGCCGGGCGCGGTGGCTCAAGCCTGTAATCCCAGCACTTTGGGAGGCCGAGGCGGGTGGATCACGAGGTCAAGAGCTCGAGACCATCCTGGTCAACATGGTGAAACCCCGTCTCTACTAAAAATACAAAAATTAGCTGGGCATGGTGGCGCGTGCCTGTAATCCCAGCTACTAAGGAGGCTGAGGCAGGAGAATTGCCTGAACCCAGGAGGCGGAGGTTGCGGTGAGCCGAGATCGCGCCATTGCACTCCAGCCTGGGTAGCAAGAGCGAAACTCCGTCTCAAAAAAAAAAAATAAAAATAAAAATAAAAATAAAAAAAGTAAGACACTGTACTCGAGGCAAGAATCGGGTTGGAAGCAGGTTGAGGCTGACTGAGAGGAAGTACGATGTTCCTCTAACCATGGGAGGGCTGCTGGTCCACTGAAGGAGAGAGATTTTTCCAAAACCGCATGCTGGGGCTTGGATTTAGGATCCCCCTTCCTCCTCTAGTCACTCTGCCTTCCCGGGCCTATGGCTCACGTCTAAGGCCTAGAGCCTACTCGTTCCCACCGAGGACCAGCTGGAAGCCATTTTGATTATGCTCCACCACGAAGGAGGACAATACAGCCCCGCCCAGAGCGAGGCGCGCCCCCGCGGCGGCCCGGGTGCGCGTGTCCGCGTCTCTTCCCGCCGGCCGGGCGGGCGCCTGGCCCAGGACGCGGCGGCGCGGGGCGGGGGGTGGGGGTGGTTATGTAAGCGTTGCGCGCTCCCGCGAGGCGGCAGCCAATAGGAGGCCCCGGCGGCTCGTGCTCGCGCACGTAGGGTGGGGGGAGGGAGCGCAGGACGTGCGCGCACCCTCTCCCTCGTCCACCGCTGCCGCCTCCTTCTTCTGCCGCTCCTGGTGCTGCTTGTGTGCTCGTTCGGTGCGGACCTGGTACCTCTTTTGTGAAGCGGCAGCTGAGGAGACTCCGGCGCTCGCCATGGCCGACGAAAAGCCCAAGGTGAGCTCGGCGCCGGCCTCTTCTTCTCGACGCGCGGTCGGGGTTACGGCGCGGGCCGGGGTCCAGCAGGAGCCCGCCGCTGGTTCCCAGTGCCTTCCCGGACCCCCCACGGGGCCGGCCGCGGCTCAGGCCCCGGCGCTCCGCGCCATTTTCCTCCCTCCCTCTCTTCCTCCCTCCCGCGCTGGAGGAGGCCCCACCGCCCTCCCCCGCCCCCGGCGGCCTCCGAGTGCGCGCGGGGCGCGAGTTGGGCGGGCAGATCGCGGACGCCCGCGGGCCCGCCAGCTCGGAGCCGGGCTTCTCGGCCTGGCTAGCTGGCGCGCGTTAGGAGGGGCGTTAGGTCGCGCGGGGTCTCCACCCTCCGCGGACCTCGCGTCGGGTGTTGCAGTCTCCGAGGCGGCGGAGAGTCCTCTGGGCTCGGGGCTTCACCTCTTAGAGGTGGGGGCCGCGGGCATCTGGGGACCCCTGCCCGGTGGTGCGGCGGCGGCGGCGGCGGCGGGGCGGGAGTTCTGGGCGAATCAATGGGCTGCTGATGGGCAGGATCCTGGATGCCCGCTGGCCGCCGTCCTGGACCTGGGGATTGGGGGATTCCCGTGGAGTATTTCCCACTTTAACGGCATCAGGGGCCCGAGGGGGGAGGGGGAGCGGCTTTTCCCTCGGTGCCAGCGAACCCCTAATCCGCGAAGACCATGTGGCTTCATGAAGTTGGAGGCACAGGTACGAGCAGAGAGACTTTGTGGGGCTTAACTTTTGAACGCGGCTTTTGAGGCACCCGGAGACTTCCGGGGAGGACGGAGGAGACCCATCATCGGGGCACGCGGGACTTGCTGTTTTTAGTTGGTGACACCCCCGGCCTCCAGCGCCTTTATTTTCTGGAGCGATTTAGGGCTACAGAATTCCTTCTACACTTGATTTTGGACAACTTCATGTTTGGTCGAAATCTGCAAGAAACACTTAGAATAAAACTGTGTGTTTGCCCCATGACAACAAAGGGGAGGGAAGAATAAGTGCTCTTAACCGAAAATAAAAATGAAGCTGCTAATAGAGGAGAATGTTCACCGTGGTCCGGGGGAAATGAGGCTCTTCTTCGGTTGTTTGTTTGTGTGTGGATTTAGGTTATTAAACTGAGTTTGGTAACTTGAACGGTAATGAGTTTTAAGTCGCAGGCTCTAGATTTATTGTTTTGTTTCTTGCAGTTGTACAAAGTGCTTAGAAAAGAGAAAGGACTCTTATTTTTGACTTTTTTGGGGAGGAGATACATATTTTGGGAGTGATATAAAGTATGTCTTTTTAGAAAATTTAGCTTTAAGAAAACGTTGCAATACCCTGAATAGGACCCAACTTTAAACGTATGTTGTTGCTACTGATAATATTGCATGTAGGCTTTTCTGTATCTGTGACAGCTATCTGATACTTTTGCTGTAGGATTTTTCCTCTTTCACATTGATTTCAGCAGCTGAAAACAGCTGTATGCTGTTTTAGCATACGGTATGAGAAACCTGTTGATTTTTGGAGCAACTAGGGCTGCTGCTGCTTTATAAAAGAGGCTTGTTGATCACATTTCCCAAATTATACTTTTATTTTTCTTTCAACAGGAAGGAGTCAAGACTGAGAACAACGATCATATTAATTTGAAAGTGGCGGGGCAGGATGGTTCTGTGGTGCAGTTTAAGATTAAGAGGCATACACCACTTAGTAAACTAATGAAAGCCTATTGTGAACGACAGGTGAGGAATTCATATGTGTATTTCCACTGAATAAAACTATTTTTAAAAATCTTACTTTCATGGAAACAAAAACTAGATTAGCATACTACTACAATGATTTTCTGATGGGATGAATATGCACTTGTACTTGGCATATCAGTTTTCTTGCACACTTGGTATATCAATTACTCATGAAAACCCTTAGGATGATTTGGTTAGTATTATATGTGGCTCCGGTCCAGTGCCAGAAATGCATCAAATTATATTTACAATACTTGGTTTTTTACCAAGGAAATGTATTTATAAGAAAATAGGAATGAACTTGGTAAAATTACTTATCAGGCTTTTATTATCTTTTTTTTTTTTTTTTTTTTTTTTTTCTCGAGGTGGAGTTTCGCTCTTGTTACCCAGGCTGGAGTGCAATGGCATGATCTCGGCTCACTGCAACCTCCTTCTGGGTTCAGGCGATTCTCCTGCCTCAGCCTCCTGAGTAGCTGGGATTACAGGCACGTGCCACCATGCCCAACTGATTTTTTGTATTTTTAGTAGAGACGGGCTTTCACCATGTTGACCAGGACAGTCTCGATCTCTCGATCTTGTGATCCACCCGCCTCGGCCTCCCAAAGTGCTGAGATTACAGGCGTGAGCTACCGCATCCAGTCTATTACCTTATCTTATGTTTTTGAGATGGAGTTTGATTCTTGTTGCCCAGGCTGGAGTACAATGGCACAATCTCAGCTCACTGCAACCTTCGCCTCCTGGGTTCAGGTGATTCTCCTGCCTCAGCCTCCCAAGCTGGGATTACAGGTGCCCGCCATTATGCCCAGCTCATTTTTTTTGTATTTTTAGTAGAAACTGATTTTCACCATGTTGGCCAGACTGGTCTCAAACTCGTGACCTCATCCACCTGCCTCAGCCTCCCAAGGTGCTGGAATTACAGGCTTGAGCCACCGCGCCCAGCCCCGAAGTCATTTTTTTAAGCTAGAATTTATCTGTTGTGTAATTTAAAAAAAAATTTTTTTTTTTAGACAGGAGTCTTGCTCTGTCCCCCAGGCTGGAGTGCTTTGGTGCGATCTTGGCTCGCTGCAGCCTCTGCCTCCTGAGTTCAAGTGATTCTCGCTCTTCAGCCTCCTGAGTAGCTGGGATTACAGGCGTGCACGCGGGGCTAATTTTGTGGTTTTTTTTTTTTTTTGAGACGGAGTTTCACTCTTGTTACCCAGGCTGGAGTGCAATGGCGTGATCTCGGCTCACCGCAACCTCCACCTCCTGGGTTCAGGCAGTTCTCCTGCCTCAGCCTCCTGAGTAGCTGGGATTACAGGCACACGCTACCATGCCCAGCTGATTTTTTTTTTTTTAATTTTAGTAGAGACGGGATTTCACCATGTTGACCAGGATGGTCTCGATCTTTTGACCTTGTGATCCATCCGCCTTGGCCTCCCAAAGTGCTGGGATTACAGGCTTGAGCCACCGCGCCCGGCTAATTTTGTGTTTTTAATAGAGACAGGGTTTTGCCGTGTTTGTCAGGATGGTCTTGAACTCCTGACCTCAAGTGATCTGCTCACCTTGGCCTCTCAAAGTGCTGAGATTACGCCATGGGGCACCAGGCCTGGCCCCTTGAGATTGTTTTAAACAGAATAAGGCTTAAACTTTAACTATGTAAATTGGGAAATGTAGTTTGAGTTGATACTTAAAAGATTAGTGAAATTAAAAACTTCATTTAGGCTGGCTACAGTGGCTCATGCCTGTAATCCCAGCACTTTGGGAGGCTGAGGCGGTTGAATCAGTTAAGACCAGCCTGGACACTGTGGCAAAATCCCATCTCTACTAAAAATACAAAAAAAGTATCCAGTTGTGGTGGTACATGTCCATAATCCCAGCTACGGCAGATGCGGAAGCTGAGAATTGCTTGAACCTGGGAGGTGCAGGCTACAGTGAGCCAAGATCATGCCACTGCACTCTAGCCTGGGTGACAAAGCGGAACCATTTCAAAGCAGGGAGGAAAAAAAAGAAACTTCCATTAGAATGTTTAAAGTGTTTTTATGCCTCGTATATTTACAATGTAATAAGAGAATACCTTTGGGAGGCCAAGTTGGGAGGATCACAAGGTCAGGAGTTTGAGACCAGCCTTGCCAAGATGGTGAAACCCTGTCTCTACTAAAAATAGAAAAAAGAGCTGGGCCTGGTGGTGGGCACCTGTAATCCCAGCTACTCAGGAGGCTGAGGCAGGAGAATCGCTTCAACCCAGGAGGCACAGTTTACAATGAGCCGAGATGCCACTCCACTCTAGTCTGGGCAACAGACCAAGATTCCGTCTCAAAAAGAAAAATTCCTCTGATAGTGGAAGTAAAAAGTAAAAAAGAAAAAAAAATACTGTGCTCCTAATTCTTTATCATTATATGTAAACTTTCTTATAGCTCCTTATAAAGATAGCATTTTTTTGTTTTTTTTTTTTTGACATAGAGTCTAGCTGTCATCCAGGCTGGAGTGAGGTGGTGTGATCTTGGCTCATTGCAACCTCTGACTCCCAGGTTGAAGTGATTCTCCTGTCTGGTCTCAAACTCATGACCAGGCATGAGCCACCACGCCTAGCAATACAACATCTTACCTTTAATATATTCTTAGTTAAAAGTTTTCAGCCGGGCGCGGTGGCTCAAGCCTATAATCCTAGCACTTTGGGAGGCTGAGGCGGGTGGATCACGAGGTTGAGAGATCGAGACCATCCTGGTCAACATAGTGAAACCCTGTCTCTACTAAAAATACAAAAAATTAGCTGGGCATGGTGGCACGTGCCTGTAATCCCAGCTACTCAGGAGGCTGAGGCAGGAGAATTGCCTGAACCCAGGAGGCGGAGGTTGCGGTGAGCCGAGATCGCGCCATTGCACTCCAGCCTGGGTAACAAGAGCGAAACTCCGTCTCAAAAAAAAAAAAAAAAAAAAAGTTTTTGCTGAAATTACCCTACATGAACTTACTGATTGTGCTAAATAATTTATATACTGACATCTACTATATTTGAACACTAGTGCCCCTTCAGAATACAGGGAAATTTTAAAAGGTAATCATTTTGGAGAACTTATGTAGCAAATCTGCATAGAAAATAGAAAATCATAGTCTGGATTCCGTAATCCAGCATTTTGGGGGGCCAGGGCTGGAAGTCTTGTCTGGACAACATAGTAAGACCTGATCTCTTAAAAAAACATTATCTGGGTGTGGTGGTACATGCCTGTTGTCCAGGCTATTTCAGAGGCAGAATTGGGAGGATTGCTTGAGCCTGGGAGGTGTAGGCTGCAGTGAGCTGTGATCACATCACTGCACTCCAATATAGGCAACAGAGTAAGACCCTGTCTCAAAACCACAAGCAGAATCATGCTTCAGCCTCAGTTTGGTGGTTTTGAACAGGATTCTCCCCTTTTTTTTTTTTTTTTTTTTTTTTGAGACAGTCGCCCTGTCACCCAGGCTGGAGTCCAATGGCTCCATCTTGGCTCACTGCAACCTCTGCCTTCCAGGTTCAAGCGATTCTCCTGCCTCAGACTCCTGAGTAGCTGGGATTACAGACATCTTGAACAGTATTCTTATGAATGTCTTATTTAACTTCTCTGCAATTACAAAATTTTGCCCTTTTTTCTTTTTCTTTTTTTTTGAGACAGAGTTTCGCTCGTGTTACCCAGGCTGGAGTGCAATGGCGCGATCTCGGCTCACCACAACCTCCGCCTCCTGGGCTCAGGCAATTCTCCTGCCTCAGCCTCCTGAGTAGCTGGGATTACAGGCACGCGCCACCATGCCCAGCTAATTTTTTGTATTTTTAGTAGAGACGGAGTTTCACTATGTTGACCAGGATGATCTCGATCTCTTGACCTTGTGAGCCACCGCGCCCGGCGCTCTTTTTCTTTTAAGACAGGGTTTTGCCCTGTTGCCCTTACTCTGGAGTACAGTGGCAGGATTCTGATCATGGCTCACTGCAGCCTCTGCCTCCCAGGCTCTAGCAGTCTGCTCTCCTCAGGCTCTCAGATGGTTGGAACTATAGGCTTGTGCTACCATGTGAATTTTTTTTTTTTTTTTTTTTTTTTTTGAGATGGAGTTTACTCTTGTTACCCAGGCTGGAGTGCAATGGCGCGATCTTGGCTTACAGCAACCTCCTCCTCCTGAGTAGCTGGGATTACAGGCATGTGCCACCACGCCCAGCTAATGTTTTGTATTTTTGGTAGAGACAGGGTTTCACCATGTTGACTAGGATGGTCTCGATCTCTTGACCTGGTGATCCACCTGCCTCGGCCTCCCAAAGTGCTAGGATTACCACCGCACCCGGCCTTTTTTTTTTTTGAGAGGGGGTCTAGTGCTGTCTGTTACCCAGGCTGGAGTGCAGTGGCATGACTTCAGTCCACTGCAACCTCTGCCTCCTCGGTTCAAGCAGTTCTCCTGCCTCTAAGTAGCTTGAATTACAGATGCCCACCACCACGCCCAACTAATTTTTGTATCTTTAGTAGAGATGGGGTTTCACCATGTTGGCCAGACTGGCCTTAAACTCCTGTCCTCAGGTGATCTGCCTGCCTGGGATCTGAAAGTACTGGGATTACTGGTGTGAGCTATAGCACCTGGCCTTTTTTTTTTTTTTTTTGGTCTTAATCTCAGTTTACTGCAACCTCTGCTTACCAGGTTCAAGTGATTTTCCTGCCTCAGCCTCACAAGTAGCTGGGAATACAGGCATATGCCACCAAACCTGGCTAATTTTGTATTTTTAGTGGAGACAGGGTTTCACCATGTTGATCAGGTTAGCTAGTCTCGAACTCCTGACCTCAGGTGATCTGTCTGCCTCTCAGCTTCTCAAAGTGCTGGGATTACAGGCATGAGTAACCTCACTTGGCCTGGAGAGATTTTCTTCTTCTTCCTTTTTTTTTTTTTTTGAGATGGAGTTTCGCTCTTGTTGCCCAGGCTGGAGTGCAATGGCGTGATCTTGGCTCAATGCAACCTCCGCCTCCTGGGTTCAGGCAATTCTCCTGCCTCAGTCTCCTGAGTAGCTGGGATTACAGGCAGACGCCACCATGCCCAGCTAATTTTTAGTATTTTTAGTAGAGACGGGGTTTCACCATGTTGACCAGGATGGTCTCTATCTCTCAACCTCTTGATCCACCCGCCTCAGCCTCCCGAATTGGTGGGATTACAGGCTTGAGCCACCGTGCCCGGCCCTTTTTTTTTTTTTTTTTTTGAGATAGAGTCTTGCCCTGTTGCCCAGGCTGGAGTGCAATGGTGCAATCTCGGCTCATACTGCAACCTCTGTCTCTCAGGTTCAAGCAATTCTCCTGCCTCAGTTTCCCAAGTAGCTGGGATTACAGGTGGAGGTTGCAGTGAGCTGAGATCTCATCACTATACTCCGGCCTGGATGACAGAGTGAAACTCTCTTAAAAAAAAAAAAAACAAGCCGGGCGCGGTGGCTCAAGCCTGTAATCCCAGCACTTTGGGAGGCCGAGGCGGGTGGATCACGAGGTTGAGAGATCGAGACCATCCTGGTCAACAAGGTGAAACCCCGTCTCTACTAAAAATACAAAAAATTAGCTGGGCATGGTGGTGTGTGCCTGTAATCCCAGCTATTCAGGAGGCTGAGACAGGAGAATTGCTTGAACCCAGGAGGCGGAGGTTGCGGTGAGCCGAGATCGTGCCATTGCACTCCAGCCTGGGTAACAAGAGCGAAACTCCGTCTCCAAAAAAAAAAAAAAAAAAAAAAAAAAAACTCTGGGAGGCCAAGGTGGGTGGATCACCTGAGGTCAGGTGGCAAAACTGTCTCTACTAAAAAAAAATACTAAAATTAGCCAGGCGTAGTGGCAGGTGCTTATAATCCTAGCTACCCGAGAGGTGGAGGCAGAATTGCTTGAACCCAGGAGGTGGAGGTTGCAGTGAGCCAAGATTGGGCCATTGCACTCCAGCCTGGGCAACAGAGCAAAGCTCTGTCTTCAAAAAAAAATGATTTACTGATTTTCAAAAATTTAAACATACTATATCTGAGAGTTAAAGGAAAATGAAAGGCTGGGTGTGGTGGCTCACGCCTGTAATACTAGCACTTTGGGAGGCCGAGGTGGACTGATCACCTGAGGTCAGGAGTCAGAGACCAGCCTAACCATGGTGAAACCCAGTCTCTTCTAAAACTACAATAATTTGCTGGTGGTGGTGGCAGGGGCCTCTAATCCTACCTACTTGGGAGGCTAAGGCAGGAGAATCACTTGAAACTTAAGGTGAAGGTTGCAGTGAGCAGAGATCATGCCACTGTACTTCAGCCTTGACAGCAGAGCAAAACTCCCATCTCAATAAGAACATGAGAATCACCCCAAATCTTTTTACCTACAGCATATGTTACCATGTGTTGCTTATTTATTTAGGTATCTCTTTTAATATATTCATGGCTAAATATGCATGTAGTTGTATCTAAGTATAATTGTTTCTTTTAATGCTGTTGATTGCTTTTAAATTCTCTTGTTCAGGGATTGTCAATGAGGCAGATCAGATTCCGATTTGACGGGCAACCAATCAATGAAACAGACACACCTGCACAGGTAAAAATTCTCTCCTAATTAGAAAAACTAGTGTTTGTAATTTTTTTCTTCTTTCTTTTGAGACAGAGTCTCTCACTGTTGCCCGGGATGGAATGCAGTGGCGCAATCTGGGCTCACTGCAGCCTCTACCTCCTGGGTTCAGGCGATTCTCCTGCCTCAGCCTCCCGAACAGCTGGGATTACAGGCGCCCGCCACCACACCTGGCTAATTTTTTGTATTTTTAGTAGTCTGGGTTTCACTGTGTTGGCTAGGCTGGTCTCAAACTCTTGACCTTGTGAGCTGCCACCTCGGCTTCCCAAAGTGCTGGGATTACAGGCGTGAGCCACTGCACCTGGCCTACTGTTTGCAATTTTTTGAACAGCTTTGTTTATGAATTTGAACATTTGAACATTGTAATATAATTCTTGTAGAGTTCAAAGCAGTAGGCTCGGGAAATGCCAGTGGGTTTTATTTATTTTTAATTTTCATTTAATTATGTTTTTAGTGACAGGGTCTCTCTCTTTTGCCCAGGTTGAAGTGCAGTGGTCTCATTATAGTTCATTGCCGCCTTAGCCTCCCAAAGTGATGGGATTATAGGCAGGTGTCAATGTGCCCAACCCACCATTGGTTTGTGCTTTTTTTGTTTGATGGTTTTTTGAGATGGAGTCTCACTCGATTGCCCAGGCTGGAGTACATGATCTTGGCTCACTGCAGCCCTCACCTCCCATGCTTAAGCGATTCTCCTGCCTCAGCCTTCCAGAGTAGCAGGGATTACAGGCATGCACCACCACACCCAGCTAATTTTTGTATTTTTAGTAGGGATAGGGTTTCGCCATGTTGGCCAGGCTGGTCTTGAACAACTCCGCCTGGCTCAGCTTCCCAAAGTGTTGGAATTACAGGCATGAACCACTGCACTTGGCCAGATTCTCAGCATTTTAGTTCTGCATGCTAATTGAATTCTCTTTTATATGTCTTTGTGAATGAAAGGGAACTAATGGCCTTCACTGCCATGTCTCATAGCTTGTTTGACAGGGAGAGCACCTGATAACAGGTGATTTTTCCAAACCCTTACCAAAAAACGTGATGCTCTGTGATCCTGTAAATCTCTTTACATAGCACTTCATTTTGTTCTGTCACTTTTTTTTTTTTTTTTTTTTTGAAACAGAGTCTCACTTTGTTTCTACGCTGGAGTGCAGTGGTGCAATTCTCTTGCCTCAGCCTCCCCAGTAGCTGGGACTACAGATGTGCACCACCATGCCCAGCTTATTTTTGTATTTTTGGTAGAGACAGGCTTTCACCATGTTGGCTAGGATGGTCTCAAATCTCTTGACCTCATGGTTAACCCACCTCGACCTCCCAAAGTGCTGGGATTACAGGCATGAGGCAATGCGCCTGGCCTGTTTCTGTCACTTTTTGTAGGATCAGCTGGATTATCTCCTGTGGCAGAAACTTAGTGTTTCTTTCTTTTTACCTTCTCAAAGTTCCATTTAAGACTTCCAGTTTTGACCTGGCAAGGTGACTCTCAAGAGCCATTTGCAAGATTACAAAGTGCTTGTAATGCCAGCACTGTGAGGCTGAGGCAGGCAGACCGCTTGAGTCCAGTTCAAGGCCAGCCTCAGCAACATGGCAAAACCCTGTCTTTACAAAAAAAATACAAAAATTAGCCAGGGTGTGGTGGTATGTGCCTGTAGTACCAGCTACTTCTTGGGGTGAGGCGGAAAGATTGCTTGAGCCCAGGAAGTGGAGACTGCAGTGAACCAAGACTGCCCCACTGCACTTTAGCCTGGATGACAAAGTGAGGCCCTGTCTCAAAAAAAATATTTCCAGTCTTGTCCTGGCTTGGTGGTTTATACCTGTAATCCTAGCACTTTAGGAAACTGACAGAGGCAGGAGGGTTGCTTGAGGCCAGAGTTTAAGACCAGCCTGGGCAACATAGCATGACCCAGTCTCTACTGGAAAGAAAAAAAAAATAGCTGGGCATAGTAGCATGGTCCAGCCTAGGTAACAGACTCTGTCTCCAGAAAAAAAGGCTGGGCACAGTGGCTCACGCCTATAATCCCAGCACTTTGGAAGGCCCAGGCAGGTGGATTACCTGAGGTCAGGAGTTCTGGTCCAGCCTGGCCAACATAGTGAAACCACGCCATCTCTACTAAAAATTAAAAAATTACCTG
The DNA here is from genome assembly GCF_048565385.1 of Saimiri boliviensis. Classification (NCBI taxonomy): domain Eukaryota; kingdom Metazoa; phylum Chordata; class Mammalia; order Primates; family Cebidae; genus Saimiri; species Saimiri boliviensis. The sequence continues at coordinate 64,828,246 of NC_133465.1, read as the reverse complement.
GAGCTGGGCGCGGTGGCTCAAGCCTGTAATCCCAGCACTTTAGGAGGCTGAGGCGGGTGGATCACGAGGTCAAAAGATCGAGAACATCCTGGTCAACTTGGTGAAACCCCGTCTGTACTAAAAATACAACACATTAGCTGGGCATGGTGGTGCGTGCCTGTAGTCCCAGCTACTTAGGAGGCTGAGGCAGGAGAATTGTCTGAACCCAGGAGGCGGAGGTTGCGGCAAGCTGAGATCGCGCCATTGCACTCCAGCCTGGGTAAGAAGAGCGAAACTCCATCTCAAAAAAAAAAAAAAAAAAAAAATAGTTACCTGGATGTGTTGGTGCTCACCTGTAATCCCATCCTAGGTACTCCGGAGGCTGAGGCAGGAGAATCCTATAAACTAGGGGTGCTGTAGAGTGTGGTAAAGGGCAGAGGTTGCAGTGAGCTGAGATCATGCCACTTCACTCTAGTCTGGGCAAAAGAGTGAAACTCCCATCTCAAACAAAACAAAACAAAACAAAAAACCGCAGTTATGGTATGTAGCCACAAGGAGGAGCTAAATACTATTGATAAATGAGGCTGGGACAGGAACTTCTTTTTTTTTTTTTTTTTTTTTTTGAGACGGAGTTTCGCTCTTGTTACCCAGGCTGGAGTGCAATGGCGCGATCTCGGCTCACCGCAACCTCCGCCTCCTGGGTTCAGGCAATTCTCCTGCCTCAGCCTCCTGAGTAGCTGGGATTACAGGCATGTGCCACCATGCCCAGCTAATTTTTTGTATTTTTAGTAGAGACGGGGTTTCACTGTGTTGACCAGGATGGTCTCGATCTCTCAACCTCGTGATCCACCCGCCTCGGCCTCCCAAAGTGCTGGGATTACAGGCTTGAGCCACCGCGCCCGGCCCCGGAACTTCATTTTTTAAAGGCATTTGAAGTTTCACTGTAAAACTTTACATTTTGATAATTTTGTTTTAGTAAATACGTTGACAGGCTTGTTTGGGTTTAAAATGAATAGTAAAAAGTAAAAACTTCACTTTTTTTTTTTTTTTTTTTTTTTTTTTTAACTATTTCTTTTTTATTTGTTTTCAGGCAGAGTCTCGCTCTATTGCCCAGGCTGGAGTGCAATGCCACACTCTTGGCTCACCTTAACCTCCGCCTCCCAGGTGCAAGCGATTCTCTCCCTCAGGCTCCCAAGTAGCTGGAATTACAGGTGTCCATTACCATGCCTGGCTAATTTTTTTTTTTTTCTTTTTCTTTTTTTTTTTTTGAGACGGAGTTTCGCTCTTGTTACCCAGGCTAGAGTGCAATGGCACGATCTCGGCTCACGACAACCTCTGCCTCCTGGGTTCAGGCAATTCTCCTGCCTCAGCCTCCTGAGTAGCTGGGATTACAGGCACGCGCCACCATGCCCAGCTAATTTTTTGTATTTTTAGTAGAGACGGGGTTTCACCATGTTGACCAGGATGGTCTCGATCTCTCGACCTTGTGATCCACCCGCCTCGGCCTCCCAAAGTGCTGGGATTACAGGCTTGAGCCACTGCGCCTGGCAATTTTTGTATTTTTATGTAGAAACGGGAGTTTCACCGTGTTGGTCAGGGTGGTCTGGAACCCCTGACCTTGTGATCCACCCACTTAAACCTCCCAAAGTGCTGGGATTACAGGTGCATACCATTGTGCTACACTCTCAGTTATAAGAATATATTTCCTGTCTTTTTTTGAGACGGAGTCTTGCTCTTTCACCAGATTGGAGCTCAGTGGACCAATCTCGGCTCACTGCAACCTCCACTTCCTGGGCTCAAGCGATTCTTCCACCTCAGCCTCCCGTGAAGCTGGGACTACAGGCGCAGGCCACCACGCCCAGCTAATTTTTTGTATTTTTAGTAGACACTGGGTTTCACCATGTTGGCCAGAATGGTCTCGATGTCTTGACCTTGTGATCCACCTACGTCGGCCTCCCAACATGCTGCGGTTACAGGCATGAGCCACCATGCTCAGCTCTATTTCCTTTCTTTAAGCCCTGCTTACCCACCACTAAAACGGGATCATCTACTATACTAGTTACAAATATTAAACAAGGAATATTTTTTTGGGTCCGTGACCTTGATGCGGGTTTTTTTTTTTTTGAGACGGAGTTTGGCTCTTGTTACCCACGCTGGAGTGCAATGGCACGATCTTGGCTCACTGCAGCCTCCGCCTCCTGGGTTCAGGCAATTCTCCTGCCTCAGCCTCCTGAGTAGCTGGGATTACAGGCACGCACCACCATGCCCAGCTAATTTTTTGTGTTTTTAGTAGAGACGGGGTTTCACCATGTTGACCAGGATGGTCTCGATCTCTTGACCTCGTGATCCACCCGCCTCGGCCTCCCAAAGTGCTGGGATTACAGGCTTGAGCCACCGCGCCCGGCCTTGATGCGTTTTAAAATCTTGACGTTGAATTTGGAATTGATTCATTTTAGAATTGTTCTCCCAATATTTGTTAGATAGCAGGACTGTGATAGATTAAAACATCTTAGCAGGCCTCCTGCTTTCTCTCTCCCAGCTTAAAAAGAATTTTTTTTTTTTTTGGAGACAAAGCCTTCCTCTCACCCAGACTGGAGTGCGGTGGCACAATCTCAGCTCACTGTAACCTCTGCCTCCCGGGTTCAAGGGATTCTTCTGCCTCAGCCTCCCGAATAGCTGGGATTATAGTTGTCTGCCACCACACCCGGCTAATGAGATGGAGTCTTGCTCTTTTGTTCAGGCTGAAGTGCAGTGGCACAGTCTTGGCTTACTGCAACCTCTGTCTCCCAGGTTCAAATGATTCTCCTGCCTCAGCCTCCTGAGTAGCTGGGATTACAGGTGTGTGCCTCCATACCCAGCAATTTTTTTTTGCATTTTTAGTAGAAACAGAGTCTCCCTTTGTTGCCTAGACTGGTTTAGGTCTTCTGGGCTCAAGCAATCCTTCAACCTCAGCCTCCCATAGTACTGGGATTATAGGCATGAGCCTCCACATCTGGTTAATTTCTGCTTTTTTCCTTAAAAAGTAAGTTTTAGGTGGGTGCAGTGGCTAACGCTTGTAATTCCAGCACTTTGGGAGGCTGAGGCAGGCAGATTCTTTGAGCTCAGGAGTTTGAGACCAGCCTGGCCAATGTGACAAAATCCCATTTCTATTAAAAATACAAAAAAATAGGCCGGGCGCAGTGGCTCATGCCTATAATCCCAGCACTTTGGGAGGCTGAGGCGGGTGGATCACGAGGTCAAGAGATCGAGACCATCCTGGTCAACATAGTGAAATCCCGTCTCTACTAAAATTACAAAAATTAGCGGAGCATGGTGGTGCGTGCCTATAGTCCCAGCTACTCGGGAGGCTGAGGCAGGAGAATTGCTTGAACCCAGGAGGCAGAGGTTACGGTGAGCCGTGATCGTGCCACTGCACTCCAGCGTGGGTAACAAGAGCGAAACTCCATCGCAGAAAAAAAAAAACTAGCTGGGCGTGGTGGGGGTTACCTGTAATCTCAGCTACTTGGGAGGCTGAGGCAGGAGAATTGCTTGAACCCGGGAGGTGGAGGTTCCAGTAAGCTGAGGTCACGCCGCTGCACTCCAGCCTGGGTGACAGAAACCCTGTCTCCAAACAACAACAAGGCCAGGCACGATAGCTCAAGCCTGTAATCCCAGCACTTTGGGAGGCTGAGGCGGTGGATCACGAGGTCGAGAGAGACCATCCTGTTCAACATGGTGAAATCCCCGTCTCTACTAAAAATACAAAACATTAGCTGGGCATGGTGGCACATGCCTGTAATCCCAGCTACTCAGGAGATTGAGGCAGGAGAATTGCCTGAACCCAGGAGGCGGAGGTTGCGGTGAGCCAAGATCCTGCCATTGCACTCCAGCCTGGGTAACAAGAGTGAAACTCCATCTCAAAAAAACAAAAAAACAACAACTACGTTTTATCTCATAGTTATAAAGTAAGCCAAGTGAAAAATTACTTAAACCAAGTGTGTAGGTACATTAAGCTATGAGGTATCTACAATAATGAAACTTGGAATTTAGTGGAGGAATTTAGTGGAGCATGTGCATGTTTTCAGCATATTTAAACCTGAAAATCATTCATTTGAAGAACTTAATGCTGGGTGCAGTGCCAGGTGCCTGTAGTCCCAGCTACTTGGGAGGCTGATGTGGGAGGAGTTCTGGGCTGTAGTGCACTATGCCGATGTGGTGTCTGTACAAAGTTTGGCATCAATATGGTGACCTCCTGGGAGCGGGGACCACCAGGTTGCTTAAGGAGGGGTGAACTGGCCCAGGTCAGAAACGGAGCAGGTCAAAATTTCCATGCTGATCAGTAGTGGGATTGCACCTATGAATAGCTACTGTGCTCCAGCCTGGGCAATATAGCAAGACCCTGTCTCTTAAATTAAAAAAAGGAACTTAATAATCAGTGCTCTTAAATTTGTTTTTTCCTTTATGCTAGTTGGAAATGGAGGATGAAGATACAATTGATGTGTTCCAACAGCAGACGGGAGGTGTCTACTGAAAAGGGAACCCGGCTTCTTTACTTCAGAACTCTGTTCTTTAAAGACCAAGATTACATTCTCAATTAGAAAACTGCAATTTGGTTCCACCACATCCTGACTACTACAGTATAGTTTTCTCTATTCTTTCATTTCCCCTTCCCCATTCCTTTATTGTACATAAAGTTACTGGTATATGTGCACAAGCATATTGCTTTTTTTTTTTTTTTTTTTTAACAGCCAATGATATGTTTTGATTGACATCAAGTGGAGACGGGATGGGGAAAAATACTGATTCTGTGAAAATACCCCCTTTCTCCATTAGTGGCATGCTCATTCAGCTCTTCTCTTTATATTCCAGTAAGTTATTTTGCTCTCACTGTTTTAACAAAAAAGAAAACAACATAAAAATCCTTGCATACCTTGTTTGATTGGAGACTTTTAATGTTTTTCATTTATCATTGTAAAACCAAGGACAATTTTATAACTTTTTTGTACGTAGCTGTTACATGTAGGGCAATCTGTCTTTAAGTAGGGATAAATTACTCTAAAACAAAAAAAAGAATCCTAGATAGTTTTCCCTTCAAGTCAAGCGTCTCGTTGTTTAAATAAACTTCTTGTTTAAAATGAGCTGTTTTCTTTATTCTAAGAAATATTAAATAGAAAATTGAGGCTTAGAAAAAACATATAAATAGGGCTGCTTAGAAGTAACATTTCAAGAAGGAAGTAAAGCTACTTGGTGTTTCTGACAGACTGATACTAAACAAAGAATGATCTATAAATGACTTAGCAGAAGTTTTTGCCTTCACTTTGTTCCAAAACTTTCTCTAGATCCCATGTTAATATGCAAGTATACTAGCAGAAAAATTGGGCCATACTATTGTGGATTTCCAGGTATTTTTTGCATACTAAATGAGGCAGAGTATAGAGTATAGGGTAGCACATGTGGCAAGGAAAAAGTTTTAATTGGGCCGGGCACTGTGGCTCACGACTGTAATCCCAGCACTTTGGGAGGCCGAGGTGGGTGGATCATGAGGTCAAGAGATCGAGACCATCCTGGTCAACATGGTGAAACCCTGTCTCTACTAAAAATACAAAAAGTTAGCTGGGCATGGTGGCGTGTGCCTGTAATCCCAGCTACTGAAGAGGCTGAGGTGGGAGAATCGCCTGAACCCAGGAGGCGGAGGTAGCAGTGAGCTGAGCTGAGATCATGCCATTGCACTCCAACCTGGGTAGCAAGAGCGAATCTCCGTCTCAAAAAAAAAAAAAGAGTTCTAATTTGGCCTTTGTTGCTGATAAAACACTGAAACATTCTAGCCCTGACTTTAATAAGTAAATATTCCCTAACCTAAAAGTTTTCATTCCTTATTTAAGGATTTTTTTGAGATGGAGTTTTGCTCTTACTGCCCGGGCAAAAGTGCAGTGGAGTGATCCCCGTTGGCTGCAACCTCCTCACAGGTTCAAGCGATTCTCCTGCCTCAGCCTCCTGAGTAGCTGGGATTATAGGCATGCACCACCACACCCAACTAATATATTTTTTTTCAAGTCTATATTTTTTGTATTTTTAGTACAAATAGGGTTTCATCATGTTGGTGAGGCTGGTCCTGAATTCCTGATCCACTCGCCTCGGCCTCCCAAAGGTAAGGGCTTATAAGTGTGAGCCACAGCACCTGGCTTATTCAAGGATATTGAAGACAGAATATATGCGTGTGTGTGTGTGTATATATATATAATCTCAGAACCTTAAATGTATAGGACACTACAGTCTTTTAATTTTTGTTTCTTTGGTTTTTTGTTGTTTTGTTGTTTTAATCGCCCTCTCAACCCAGCTTTTCCCGACTCCAGGAAGAACTGGGAAGGGAAAGCCCATTAGGTTCTTCTTTTCCCTTTTATTTATTTATTTTTTAATAAAGACGGGGTTTCACCATGTTGGTCAGGCTGGTCTCAAACTCCTGACCTCAGGTCATCCACCTGCCTCAGCCTCCCAAAGTGCTAGGGTTACAGGTGTGAGCCACCATGCCTGGCCTCACTGCCATTTTATAGTTGAGGAAGCCAAGTTCTAGAAGAGTAAAATAAATGGTGACAAAACTATAAACCTGGGACCAGAGATAGTATCCTGATGCTTGTTGATGGTTTTTGTCCATATTGATTGTCATCTACCAATATGATCTGCCATCAAGTCACCATGTAGTATCGTGTTGTAATTCCTTAATCCACTGTACCTTTGTTTACATACAGCCTTTACATTCCCTGCATCTATAGCAAATGAGCATTGCCAGTAACAACAGGAATTCAGGATTTTTCTTACATTTGTATATGTATGAATTTTACTCTTGAATCAACTAGACTTGTTTTCCTATATGCACAAGCAGTTCCCTGCCTCAGCCTCCTGAGTAGCTGAGGTTACAGGCACAGACCACCATGCCTAACTGATTTTTGTATTTATAGTAGCAACAGAGTTTCACCATCTTGGCCAGGCTGGTCTTGAACTCCTGACTTCATGATCCACCCACCTTGGCCTCCCAAAGTGCTGGGATTACAGGCGTGAGCCACTGCACCCGGCCAACTAATTGATTCTCGATTGTGGTTTTGAATTAGAATCCTCTGGCAAGTTTTTAAAAAATACCAAAGCCTGGACTCTATCCCCAGAAATGTATTTTCTTTCTTTCATTCTTTTTTTTTTTTTGGAGACGGAGTTTCGCTCTTATTACCCAGGCTGGAGTGCAATGGTGCGATCTCGGCTCACTGCAACCTCCGCCTCCTGGGTTCAAGCAATTCTCCTGCCTCAGCCTCCTGAGTAGCTGGGATTACAGGCACGCGCCACCATGCCCAGCTAATTTTTTGTATTTTTAGTAGAGACGGGTTTCACCTTGTTGACCAGGATGGTCTCGATCTCTTGACCTCGTGATCCACCCGCCTCGGCCTCCCAAAGTGCTGGGATTACAGGCTTGAGCCACCGCGCCTGGCAGAAATGTATTTTCAAAGCAATATGGAATTGAAAAGCACCTCTGAGGCCGGGTGCGGTGGCTCAAGCCTGTAATCCCAGCACTTTGGGAGGCCGAGGCGGGTGGATCACGAGGTCAAGAGATCGAGACCATCCTGGTCAACATGGTGAAACCCCGTCTCTACTAAATATACAAAACATTAGCTGGGCATGGTGGCGCGTGCCTGTAATCCCAGCTACTCGGGAGGTTGAGGCAGGAGAATTGCCTGAACCCAGGAGGCGGAGGTTGCGGTGAGCCAAGATCGCGCCATTGCACTCCAGCCTGGATAACAAGAGTGAAACTCCGTCTGAAAAAAAAAAAAAAGGAAAAGCACCTCTGGGAGGCATCCTCAGAAGTTAAGCACTTTACGGTAAAGATTAAATGAGAGAATGTGGTTTTTTTTTAACATCGCTGTGAAAATATTAATGTATGTTTTATCTTTTTTTTGTTTTGTTTTTTGTTTTTGAGACGGAGTTTCGCTCTTGTTGCCCAGGTTGGAGTGCAATGGCGCGATCTCGGCTCACCGCAACCTCCGCCTCCTGGGTTCAGGCAATTCTCCTGCCTCAGCCTCCTGAGTAGCTGGGATTACAGGCACGCGCCACCATGCCCAGCTAATTTTTTGTATTTTTAGTAGACGGGGTTTCACCATGTTGACCAGGATGGTCTCGATCTCTCGACCTCGTGATCCACCCGCCTCGGCCTCCCAAAGTGCTGGGATTACAGGCATGAGCCACCGCGCCCGGCGTTATCTATTTTTTTTTTTTTTTTTTTTTTTTTTTGAGACGGAGTTTCGCTATTGGTGCCCAGGCTGGGGTGCAATGGCATGATTGCAGCTCACTGCAACCTCCTCCTGGGTTCAAACGATTCTTCTGCCTCAGTCTCCTGAGTAGCTGGGATTATAGGCATGCCCCACCATGCGTGGCTAATTTTTTGTGTTTTTAGTAGAGACGGGGTTTCTCCACGTTGGTTAGGCTAGTCTCGAACTCTCGACTTCAGGTAATCTGCCTGCCTCGGCCTCCCAAAATGTTGTGATTACAGGTGTGAGCCACTGTACCTGTTTTTTGTTTTTGTTTTGTTTTTTTTTGAGACGGTCTCACTCTTGCCCAGACTGGAGTACAGTGGTGTGATCTCAGCTCACTGTGGCCTTTGCCTCCTGGGCTCAAACGGTTCTCCTGCCTTAGACTCCTGAGTAGCTGGGATTACAGGGGTTGTCCACTACTGCCTGGCTAATTTTTTGTATTTTAGTAGAGATGGGCTTTCACCATGTTGGGCAGGCTGGTCTCGAACTCCTGACCTCAAGTAATCCACCTACGTCAGCGTCTCAAAGTACTGGGATTATAGGCATGAGCCACCATGCCCAGGTAATGTGTGTTTTAGATGCCTAACATGGTGTCTCCCATATATAAGTTGTTTTTTTAAAATTCTTTTTCTGAAACAGAGTCTCACTCTGTCTTTGGTACTGTTAAGGAGCAAAGCATCCACCAACAGGATGCATTAGATTTCTGATTACCTAAATGGTGACTTGAAAGTTCTGGATGTGGGAAGAGATAGAGGCTTACCTCCCAGGGACTCTGGGATTGGTCCTAGACTGCAGCACTACAATAAAGCAGGTAATAAAAAGAGTCACAAATTTTTTGGTGTTTCAGTGCATATAAAAGTTATGTTCACCGTACATGGTGGCTCACACCTGTAATCCCAGCACTTTGGGAGGCTAAGGCGGGCAGATTACCTGAAGTTGGGAGTTCGAGACCAGCCTGATCATCATGGAGAAACCCCGTCTCTACTAAAAATACAGAATTAGCCAGGCGCAGTGGCTCATGTCTGTAATCCCAGCACTTTGGGAGGCCAAGGCAGTCGGATCACAAGGTTAAGAGATCAAGACCATCCTGGCCAACATGGTGAAACCCTGTCTCTACTAAAATACAAAAATTAGCTGGGCATGCTGGCATACCTTGTAGTCCTAGCTACTTGGGAGGCTGAGGCAGGAGAATTGCTTGAACCTGGGAGGCAGAGGTTGCAGTGAGCCAAGATCACGACATTGCATTCCAGCCTGGCCCCCGGCAACAGAGCTAGACTGTCTCAAAAAAAAAAAAAAAAAAAAAAAAAATACAAAATTAGACAGGTGTGGCTTATGCCTATAATCCCAAATAGTCAGGAGGCTGAGGCAGGAGAATTGCTTGAACTTGGGAGACAGGTTGTGGTGAACCGAGATCGCGCTATTACACTCCAGTCTGGGCAATGAGCGAAATTCCGCCTCAAAAAAAAAAGAAATACATAAATTAGCTGCCTGTAATCCCAGCTACTTGGGAAGCTGAGGCAGGAGAATTGCTCAAACTTGGGAGGTGGAGGTTGCAGTGAGCCACAGTCATGCCACTGCACTCCAGCCTGGGCAACAGAGCAAGACTTCATCTCAAAAAAAAAAAAAGGTTATATTCAGCTTTGGCAATTTAGTGAGACCCTGTCTGTGCAAAAAAAAAAAAGCCAGGTACAATGGTGCACACCTGTAGTTCCAGCTACTTTGAAAGCTGAGGTGAGAAGATTACCTGAGCCCAGGAGGAGGTCAAGGTGGCAGTGAGCTGTGATTGTGCCACAGCAGTACAGCTTGGTTGATAGGATAAGACCCTGTCTCAGAAAAAAAGTTTATGCTGTAATTAGGTGTTCAATAGCATTATGTCTTTAAAAAGCAATACATATGACCGGGCGCAGTGGCTCACACCTGTGATCCCAGTACTTTAGGAGGCCGAGGTGGGCGGATCATGAGGTCATGGGATCTGAGACCATCCTGGCCAACATGGTGAAACCTTGTCTCTACTAAAAACAAAAAAATTAGCTGGGTGTGGTGTCACACAGCTGTAGTCCCAGCTACTCGGGAGGCTGAGGCAGGAGAATTGCTTGAACCCAGGAGGCGGAGATTGCAGTGAGCTGAGATTGCACCATTGCACTCCAGCTTGGGCAACAGTGCAAGACTCCATCTCAAAAAGTAAAAAAGCAATACATAACTTTAATTTTTATTTTTTTTGGAGGAGGTGGCAGGACCTTACTTTCTGTGTTCCCCAGACTAGAGTGCAGTCGTGCACGTATAGCTTAGTGCAGCCTCGAACTCCTGGGCTCAAGCAATCCTTCTGCCTCAGCCTCCCAAAGTGTTGGGATTGTAGGCATGACCCACTGTGCCTGTCCCATATCTTAAAGTACTTTTTTGTTTGTTTTTGAGACAAGGTCTTGCTCTGTCACCCACCATGGATTGCAGTGGTGTGATCACCGTTTAATGCAGCTTAGACATCTTGGTCTTAAGTGATTCTCCCCCCTCAGCCTCTGGAGTGCCTGGGACTAAAATGATACATGACCACACTGAGCTACATTTTTCTTTGTAGAGTTGTAGAGACAGCCTCTCTCCATGTTGCCCAAGCTGGTCTCCAACTCCTGATCTCAAGCGATCTCTGTGCCTTGGCCTCTGAAAGTGCTGTGCTGGGATTATAGGTGTGAGCCATTGTGCCTGGCCACAATATTCTTTTCTTTTCTTTTTCTTTTTTTTTTTTTTTTTTTTAGATGGAGTCTCACTCTGTTGCTCAGACTGGAGTGCAGTGATGTGATCTCATTTCACTGCGACCTCTGCCTCCCAGTTCAAGCGATTCTCCTGCCTTAGCATCCTGGGTAGCTGGAACCACAGGTGTGTGCCACCATGCCCGGATTATTTTTGTATTTTTAGTACAGATGGGGTTTTACTATGTTGGCCGAGCTGGTCTCAAACTCCTGACCTTGTCATCTGCCCACCTCAGCCTCCTAAAGTGCTGGGATTACAAGCATGAGTCACTGTGCCTGGCCTCACGAATGTTCTTAATGGTATACAGAATGTTGAATCCCTTCCAAAAGGTTTTTTTTTTTTTTTTTTTTTTTTTTTTGAGACGGAGTTTCGCTCTTGTTACCCAGGCTGGAGTGCAATGGCGCGATCTTGGCTCACCACAACCTCCGCCTCCTGGGTTCAGGCAATTCTCCTGCCTCAGCCTCCTGAGTAGCTGGGATTACAGGCACGTGCCACCATGCCCAGCTAATTTTTTTTTTTTTGTATTTTTAGTAGAGACGGGGTTTCACCATGTTGACCAGGATGGTCTCGATCTCTTGACCTCGTGATCCACCCGCCTCGGCCTCCCAAAGTGCTGAGATTACAAGCTTGAGCCACCGCGCCCAGCCCCAAAAGATTTTTAATTTACTTTGCCCAGATTCAGGGGATGATTCTATTATTCTTTTTTTTTTTTTTTTTTGAGACGGAGTTTCGCTCTTGTTACCCAGGCTGGAGTGCAATGGCGCGATCTCGGCTCACCGCAACCTCCGCCTCCTGGGTTCAGGCAATTCTCCTGCCTCAGCCTCCTGAGTAGCTGGGATTACAGGCACGAGCCACCGCACCCGGCGATTCTATTATTCTTATTGAGACTCTGTCACCTAGGCCAAAGTGCAGTGGTGTGATCATGGTTTGACCACCTGGGCTCAAACAGTCCTTTCCCTTAGGACTCCCATATAGCTGGAACTATGGCCCCTGCCACCACGTGAGGCTAAAATGTTTGTTTGTTTGTTTGTTTGTTTTTGAGACAATGTCTTAACTGTGTCACCCAGCCTGGAGCGTGGTGGTGTGATCTCAGTTTACTCCAACCTCTACCTCTCAAAGTCAAACAATTCTTGTGCTTCAGGCTCCAGAGAAGCTGTGATTACAGGCATGCACCACCATGCCCAGCTAATTTTTGTATTTTTAGTAGAGTCGAGGTTTTGCCATGTTGGTCAGGCTGATCTCGGACTCCTGACCAGGTGATCTGCCCATCTCAGCCTCCCAAAGTGCTGGGATTACAGGTGTGAGCCACCGTGCCTGGCTGCCAGGTTAATTTTTTACAATGTCTTTTTCTTTAGTTTTTTTCTTTTTAAAGATGGGGTCTTCTTCTCTGTCATCCAGCCTCAACTTTCAGGGTTCCCCCTGAAAGGGGATTCCCCTCCCTCAGCCTCTTAAGTAACTATGGCTACAGGTACGTGCCACCACACCTGGCTAATTTAAATTTTTTTTTTTTTTTTTTTTTAAGATAATGGGGTCTCACTGTGTTGCCCAGGCTGGTGTCAACTAATCCTGGACTCAAGTGATCTGCCTGCCTAGGCCTCCCATAGTTCTGGGATTACACTGTCCCTGGTCTGTCTTGTTTTCTTTTTATTTTATTTTATTTTTTTTTATTATTCTATTTTTTGTAGAGATTTGGTTTCACCATGTTGCCCAGGCTGGTCTGGAATTCCTGACCTCACGTGATCCACCCACCTCGGCTTCCCTAAGTGCTGGGATTACAGGCATGAACCACCTCGCTCAGCCCTGTTTTGCTTTCTTATCATTTTTGTGTTCACTGAAGTAGCACTTCTGATTTCCTTCAGTAACTTTTCCTTTGCATTCACAACTTGGCTAACTGGTGCAAGAAGCCTAGTTTTTGGTCTGTCTCAGCTTTCCACATGCCTTCCTCAGTAGACTAAATAATTTCCAGTTTTTGACTTTAAGTGACAGATGTTCGCTCTTTCTCTTGAAAGGTCAGTATAGGTTTATTAACTGGTCTAATTTCAGTATTGTGTCTCTGGAAATAGGTAGGCTGGAGGTATGGTGCAGTTGGTGGAGTTGGTGGAGTAGTCAGAACACACATTTATCAAATAAGTTAGCAGTCATATATGGGCATGGTTTGTTGTGCCCCATACAATTACAGTAGTAACATTAAATCACTGATCACAGACCATTATAACAGATAAAATGAAAATGTTCGAAATATTGGAAGACTTTCCAAAATGTGATATAGATAACACAAAATGAACATGTGCTGTTGGAAAGTGGCACCGAAAGACTTCCCTGATGCAAGGTAGCCACAAACCTTCAATTTAAAAAACACAGTATTGCCGAGGCTGGTGCAGGCCTGTATTCCCAGCTACTCGGGAGGCTGAGGTGTGAGGATCGCTTGAGCCCAGGAGTTCTGGGCTGTAGTGCGCTGTGCCGATCAGGTGTCTGCACTAAGTTCAGCATCAATATGGTGACCTCCCTGGAGCAGGGGACCACCAGGTTGCTTAAGGAGGGGTGAACCGGCCCAGGTCAGAAAAGGAGCAGGTCAAAACTCCTGTGCTGATCAGTAGTGGGATCGCACCTGTGAATAGCCACTGCACTCCAGTCAAGGCAACATGGTGAGACCCTGTCTCTAAAAAATAAATAAATAAATAAATAATAAAAATAAAAAACAGTATTGGCCGGGTGCACGGTCACGTGTGTAATCGCTGCACTTTGGGAGGCTGAGGCGGGTGGATCATGAGGTCAGGAGTTCAAGACCAGAGGGTGAACTCCCATTTCTATTAAAAATACAAAAATCAGCCAGGCATGGTGGCGGGCACCTGTAATCCCAGCTACTCAGGATGCTGAGGCAGAGAATTGCTTGAACTTGGGAAGCAGAGATGGCAGTGAGCCGAGATCGCACTACTGCAAAGTGCAATAAAATAAAGCATGCCTGTATGCATGTTTTACAATGAGACTTTGCTTTTTATAGTGGTTAGCTAATTTTAAAAGTTCCTCAGGGTAAAACATAATTAGAACAGAAGATATAAACAATTTTGAAATTAATCTGTTATTTGGATTGTAGATTGTTATTTCCCTGTAGGCAGTGACGTGACTATACAAGGCACTTTTAGGATTTCCTAGACCCTGAGGGCTATGTGAAACACTTTAAAGTCCAAGAATTATCATTTAATATTTTCTTTACCATTCATATTTTAAAGGCATATTATGTGGCTAAATTTGCCACGTTATAGAATTTAGAATATTAGGAGGCTGAGGCAGGAGAATTGCCTGAACCCAGGAGGCGGAGGTTGCGGTGAGCCGAGACCGCGCCATTGCACTCCAGCCTGGGTAACAAGAGCGAAACTCCGTCTCAAAAAAAAAAAAAAAAAAAAAGAATTTAGAATATTAAGGGAAGAATTTTCCATATTTTTTTCTGGGGATACCCTTTGAAGTTACGTATTTATGATTTTAAATATCTGCAAAGGAGGCTAAATTCATCTCTAGGAGAACAGGACAGATGAGTAATGGGGTTTTTTGTTTGTTTTTTATCTTTTTGTGACAGCATCTTGTTCTGCCACCCAGGCTGGAGGGCAGTGGTGTGATCATGGCTCACTGCAGCCTAAACCTTCTGGGCTCAAGCAATCCTTCCTCAGCCTCTTGAGTAGTTTGACCACAGGCACACACCACCATGCATACAAAAATACAAAAAAAATTGGCTGAGCGTAGTTGTAGCTCACATCTGTAATCCCAGCACTTGAGAAGGTCAAGGTCAGGAGTTGAGCCTAGCCAACATGGCTAAACCCTGTCTCTACTGAAACTACAAAAATTAGCTGGGCATTGGTAGTGGGTACCTGTAATCCCAGCTACTCAGGAAGTTGAGGCAAGAGAATCGCATGAAGTTGGGAGACAGAGGCTGCAGTAAGCCGAGATTGTACCGTTACACTCCAGCCTGAGCGACAGAGGGAGATTCCATCTCAATATAAAAAAAGTTTGGGCCAGGTGTGGTGGCTCATGCCTGTAATCCCAGCACTTTGGGAGGCCGAGGCGGGTGGATCACAAGGTCAGGAGATCAAGACCATCCTGGCTAACACAGTGAAAATCCATCTCTACTAAAAATACAAAAAATTAGCCAGGTGTGATGGCACATGCCTGTAGTCCCAGCTACTTGGGAGGCTAAGGCAAGACAGTCGCTTGAACCTAGAAGGCAGAGGTTGCAGTGAGCCGAGATCATACCACTGCACTCCAGCCTGAGCAACTGAGCAACTTCATCTCAAAAAAAAAAAAAAGTTTGGCTGGGCATGGTGGCTCACACCTGTATAATCCCAGCACTTTGGGAGGCCAAGGCGGGCAGATCACAAGGTCAGGAGTTTGAGACCAGCCTGGCCAATATGGTGAAACCCTGTCTCTACTAAAAATACAAAAATTAACTAGGCATGGTAGCGCATACCTGTAGTCCCAGCTACTCAGAGGGCTGAGGCAGAGGTTGCAGTGAGCCAAGATTGTGCCACTGCACTCCAACCTGGGTGACAGAGCGAGACTCTGTCTCAAAAAATAAAAGTTTCTGTGTTTTTTGTAGAGGTGGGATCTTGCTACATTGCCCAGGCTGGTCTTGAACTCTTGGGCTCAAGCAGTTCTCCTGCCTTGGCCTCTCAAAGTGCTGGGATTCTGCCTTTTTTTTTTTTTTTTTTTTTAAATAGAGAAATAGGAGCATAGTATTGCGGTAAAGAGGACAAACTTAAACCACATAATTTTATTCAGCTCTTACTCTGAGGAGGAGGAAATACAAATTTCCTCTTGAGGACAATTTAGGAATCATGCTCTTTATCTCTACACTTTAGAGAGGTTAAAAAGGACCCAAGAGGGGCATGTCAGACCTTAATAGGGTGTGTGTGCCATTCTGTTAACCTTAACTTTGAATAAAGGGAAGACATAAACTTTACAAAACCATTTTCCACATTTGAGAACTCTCAGTTTATTTGTTTAATAGCAAATGAGTTTTAAACGGAAATAAACTCCTTGAGCTGTCTCTTCCAGTACATTGATCTGTCTTTTTTTGTAAGGATACAGCTAAGAAAAGAATGGACAGATGCATACTAAATTTGGCTTTTGAAGTAATGGATGCAGAATGTTTCTGTGAAGATGTGTGGTTAAGTCACAAGTGATACACTTAAGGGATACCCTGAGATGTTGGGACTGAGAAGTCCCTGGACAATTTTGTGAGTTCAGTCACTTAATCAAGTTCAAAAGCACATGACTAGCATTTTCTTTTAATAATGAAATAAAGTGGAATAGAAAATACATAAGAGTGGGCTCAGTGTGGTGACTGACACCTGTAATCTGAACATTTTGAGAGGCTGAGATGCTTAGATCGCTTTGAACTTAGGAGCTCAAGGACAGCCTGGCTGATATGGTACAACCCCATTTCTACCAAAAATACAAAAATGATCCTGGCATGATGGCATGTGCCTGTAGTCCCTGCTACTTGGGAGGCTCAGGCAGGAGAATTGCTTGAACCTGGAAGGCGAGGTTCCAGTGAGCCGAGATTGCACCATTGCACTCCAGCCTGGGCGACAGGTGAGTGAGACTCCCGAAAGCAAAATAAAACAAAAACAAACTCACGAAGAAAATACTAAGAGTGCATATTAAACGTGTCTACTGGATCATACTGAAAGACACCATCTGAGATCGGTTCAATCTAGATTGCAGAATCTAGGGAGAGTAAATCTCAAGAAGGAGGCCAGTGTAGATTGCCCATTTCCTTTGTCATTCTGGGATGAGTTGGGACTGGTTAAAATTAGAGACACCGGCTGCAGTGGCTCATGCCTGTAATCTCAGCACTTTGAGAGGCTGAGGTGGATGGATCATGGCGTCAGGAGTTTCAGGTCAGGAAATCTTGTCTCACTGCAACCTCCGCCTCCCAGTTTCAAGCGATTCTCCCATCTCAGCCTCCTGAGTAGCTGGGACTACAGGCACACACCACCACGCCCAGCTAATTTTTTATTTTGAGACAGAGTTTTGCTCTTGTTGCCCAGGCTGGAGTCGTGATCTCAGCTTGCTGCAACCTCCACCTCCCAGGTTCAAACGATTCTCCTGTCTCAGCCTCCTGTGTAGCTGGGATTACAGGCGCATGCCACCACGCCTGGCTAGTTTTTGTATTTTTAGTAGAGATGGAGTTTCATCATATTGGTCAAGCCAGTCTCAAACTCCTGACCTCAGGTGATCCACCCATCTTAACCTCCCAAAGTGTTGGGATTACAGGCGTGAACCACCACGCCCAGCCAATTTTTTGTATTTTAGGTAGAGATGAGGTTTCACCATGTTGGCTAGGCTGGTCTCAAAACTGACCTCAAGTGATCCACCTGCCTCAGCCTCCCAAAGTGCTAGGATTACAGGTGTGAGCCACCATGCCCGGCCTAAATTTATTTTTTAATAAGGGTAGTTACAGGATCTTGCCTGGTTGTCCAGGGTGGTCTTGAACTTCAGGGCTCCAACAGTCCTCCTGCCTCAGCCTCCCGAAATGCTATGATTACAGGTATGAGTCACTGTGCCTAGTCCCTTCTCTTATCTGCATTTTAAGAGCAGGTGAAATTGACAAGTATATAGGGCAGTGGGTTTTTGTTAATTTTTTGAGAAGGATTCTTGCTTTTTCACCTAGGCTGGAGTGCAGTGGCTTGATCTTGGCTCAATACAACCTCCGCCTCTGTGTTCCAACAATTATCCTGCCTCAGCCTCCCGAGTAATTAGGATTACAGGCATGTACCACCACGCCTGGCTAATTTTTGTATTTGTATTTTCATTTTTTTCTTTATAGCAGTGTGAAATGTATTTTTATTTTTATTTATTTATTTTAAAATTATTATTACTTTTTTAAGAGATGGGGTTTCACTATGTTGCCCAGGCTAGTCTTCAACTCCCGACCTCAGGTGATCCACTCACCTCAGCCTCCCAAAGTGCTGGAATTACAGACGTGAGCCACCATGCCCGGCCTAATTTTTGTATTTTTAGTACAGACAGGTTTTCACCATATTATCCAAGCTGGTCTCCAATTCCTGACCTTAGGTAATCCACCTGCCTTGGCCTCCCAAAGTGGTGGGCTTACAGGCGTAAGCCACTGCACCCAGCCATAGCAGTGGTTTTAAAGTAAAATCTTGGCCGGGAACACGTGGCTCACACCTGTAGTCCCAGCACTTTAGGGGACCAAGGCGTGTGGATCACGAAGTCAGGAGTTCAAGACCAGACTGGCCAACATGATGAAACCCTTTCTCTTTTTTTTTTTGAGACGGAGTTTCACTCTTGTTACCCAGGCTGCAGTGCAATGGCGCGATCTCGGCTCACCGCAACCTCCGCCTCCTGGGTTCAGGCAATTCTCCTGCCTCAGCCTCCTGAGTAGCTGGGATTACAGGCACGTGCCACCATGCCCAGCTAATTTTTTGTATGTTTAGTAGAGATGGGGTTTCACCATGTTGACCAGGATGATCTCCATCTCTTGACCTCATGATCCACCCGCCTCGGCCTCCCAGAGTGCTGGGATTACAGGCGTGAGCCACCGCGCCCAGCCATGAAACCCTTTCTCTAATAAAAAATACAAAAATTAGCTAGGCGTAGTGGCTTGTGCCTGTAATCCCAGCTACTCGGGAGGCTGAGGTAGGAGAATTGCTTGAACCGGGACCCAGGAGGCAGAGGTTGCAGTCAGCCGAGATCCATTGCACTCCAGCCTGGGCTACAGAGCGAGACTCTATCTTAAAAATAAAATAAAAGTGAAATCTTATGGAAACCTGCGATTTTTTTTAGGAGGACAGTCAAGAAAAAGGCGACAGAGGACAGGAGAGAGAGGGCCAGGACTGGGACCCTCTGCCCATTTGTAATCACAGCTGCTTTGCTATTAATCTACTTTATATATGTTGGTTTTGCTTTCATTAGAAGTTTCAAGGCTGGGTGTGGTGGCTCACGCCTGTAATCCAAGCACTTTGGAGGCCAAGGCGGGCAGATCACCTGAGGTCAGGAGTGCAAGATCAGCCTGACCAATGTGGTGAAACCCCGTCTTTATTTATTTAAAAAAAAAAGAAGTTCAAGAGGCTGGGCACAGTGACGGAGGCAGAGGTGGGAGGATTGTTTGGAGCCAGGAGTTTGAGAGCTGTCAGAGCAACATAGCAAGACTGCCTCAACAACAAAAGAAGCCAGGTGTGGTGGCATGTGCCTGTAGTCCAAGCTACTCAGGAGGCTGATGTGGGAGAATTCCTTGAGGCCAGGAAGTGGAGGCTGAAGTGAGCTGAGATTGTGCCACTGCACTTCAGCCTGGGCAATAGAGCAAAACTGTCTCAAAAAAAAGTTTCAGAAACACTGCTATAGGTCACAAACTAGCTGTTAGACCATTCCTTATCATCAGAATTAATCTTTCTTGTTTTTCCTTAGATTTTTTTTGGATAACTTGAGAACTTAAACAAATACGTCATCGAGAGATCGAGACCATCCTGGTCAACATGGTGAAACCCCGTCTCTACTAAAAATACAAAAAATTAGCTGGGCATGGTCGTACGTGCCTGTAATCCCAGCTACTCAGGAGGCTGAGGCAGGAGAATTGCCTGAACCCAGGAGGCGGAGGTTGTGGTGAGCCGAGATCGCGCCATTGCACCCAGCCTGGGTAACAAGAGTGAAACTCCGTCTCAAAAACAAAAACAAAAACAAAAACAAATACGTCAAATAGGCCAACAGTCTTACTCACTTGTTTGTTTCACATACATTTGCTCTTATTCATAAATCAGATTAGATTAGAAGCATTCTCCAAGGACTGATTCCTTACCTTTGTAGCAAAGGTTCTCAGCTCAAGCTGTAAGTGAGAATTACCTGTGTAGCATTTTATTTTATTTATTTATTTTTTTGAGACGGAGTTTCGCTCTTGTTACCCAGGCTGGAGTGCAATGGCGCGATCTCGGCTCACCGCAACCTCCGCCTCCTGGGTTCAGGCAATTCTCCTGCCTCAGCCTCCTGAGTAGCTGGGATTACAGGCACGCACCACCATGCCCAGCTAACTTTTTGTATTTTTAGTAGAGACGGGGTTTCACCTTGTTGACCAGGATGGTCTCGATCTCTTGACCTCATGATCTACCCGCCTCGGCCTCTCAAAGTGCTGGGATTACAGGCTTGAGCCACCGCGCCCGGCCCCTGTGTAGCATTTTAAAGATATCCATGACTAAACCCTCACCCCAGAAATTGCAATTTACTAGATCTTGGGCTGAGACCTGTTATTCATTTGTATCCTCCAAAAATCTCATAGCTGATTCTGATGTGCAGCTAGTATGGGGCACCTCTAATAGAAAGTTTTAGTTTAGCATATACATTCGTGTGTGTGTGTGTGTGTGTGTGTGTGTGTGATAGTGTCTCACTGTGTTACTCAGGCTGGAGTGCAGTGGCGTTAGCTCACTGCAACCTCCGTCTCCCGGGTTCAAGCGATCCTTCTGCCTCAGCCTCCTGAGCAGCAGGGACTACAGGCACACGCCACTATGCCCAGCTAATTTTTTGTATTTTTAGTTGAAATGGCGTGTCATCATATTGGCCAGGTTGGTCTCCGAATTCCTGACCTCGTGATCCACAAGCCTCAGCCTCCCAATAGTTCTGGGATTACAGGCGTGAGGCACTGTGCCCAGCCTGCAATCCCATTTTATTTTATTGTATTTTATTTATTTATTTATTTAAAGATGGGGTTTCACCATGTTGGTCAGGCTGGTCTTCAATTTCCAACCTCAGGTGATCCACCAGCCTTGGCCTCCAAAGTGCTTGGATTACAGGCGTGAGCCACCACACCCGGCCAATCCCATTTTATAGATAGGAAAATTGAAGCTTGACAGCATAAATGACATACCAGTGTCTTATATTGGGAAAGGGCAAAACTAGAACTTAGGTCTTTTGACTTCTAATCTATTGCAGCATTGCCATACCAAGCCGTTTTCTACTAGGCTGCAAGGAATAAGTACAACATGAGCAAAAGGACCCTGGGAGTCAAGTCCAAACCCCTCATTTAACATACAAACAAGTATGTGATTACTTTCTAGATAAGTCTGATAATGTATGAACTCATTTAGTTTTCAAAACTCTATGGAGCCCAGGTACTATTGTGTGTTTATTTCAGAAAGGAGGAAATTAGTGCTCAGAAAGGGTAAGGGTTGAGATTCCAATCCAAATTTCTCCCTTGAGAGTCTGAGCTAGCAACCACTAGACTCCACTACCTCGTAGTTGATAATTACATGATTTCTGAGGAGGGCATGCTCCCTGGCTACATTGGTCTGATTTTGTTTTGTTTTAGGGTTTTGGAAATTTATGCTCAGCATTTATGAATGGGAAGATTTGGCTGGGTGTGGTGGCTCATGCCTGTAATCCCAGCACTTTGGGAGGCTGAGGCGAATCGGTCACCTGAGGTCAGGAGTTCGATAGCAGCCTGACCAACAAGGAGAAACCCCATCTCTACTAAAAACACAAAATTAGCTGGGCATGGTGGCACTTGTCTGTAACGTAATCTCAGCTACTTAGGAGGCCAAGGCAGGAGAATCACTTGAACCTGGGAGGCGGAGGTTGCAGTGAGCTGAGATTGCACCATTGCACTCCAGTCGGGGCAAAAGAGCCAAACTCCATCTAAGGAAAAAAAAAAAGAATGGGAAGATTTTGGCCAGGCGCAGTGGCTCATGCCTGTAATGCCAGCACTTTGGGAGGCTGAGGAGGGTGAACTACCTGAGGTCAGAAGTTTGAGACCAGTCTGGCCAACATGGTCAAACCTTGTCTCTACTAAAAATACAAAAATTAGCCGGATGCAGTGGTGCGCAGCTGTAGTTCCAGCTACTCGAGAGGCTGAGACACAAGAATCACTTGAACCTGGGAGGCGGAGGTTGCAGCGAGTGCCACTGCACTCCAGCCTGGGCAACAAGAGTGAAACTCCATCTCAAAAACAAAAGGCAAAAAAAAAAAAAAAGGGAAGATTCTAACAGAAGTGGTGTGCTTCATGCTGTTGTGGTAAGCACATACATGCAAGACCCATGCTTTCTAGAAGAGAACCTCTCACTGCCTTTTCGTGAAAGCCCAGGGAGAGGGTGGTTAACCTAGACTGCCCAGAATACAAAGTTCCAACTACCTGGAAGGTGGCTTTGCAAAGAGGAATGTAGTTCAGTTATGGAAATATTGAGACAAACAAAGACATCTGCCTTGAGGAAGTATGCAAGACATGAGAGGGGCTTATTTATCAACTGCCTGCCCTCTTTTGCCCAAGGCTTTCCTATTATGATCTTGTAAACCATCATTCCTGAGCCCTCCAAGTGTGTCCGCATTTGTTGCATAGATAGATTTACCCAGACAGGTGGAAGAGTCATGACTTAAGGGTTATAAACAGCTGCAGAGGACTGAGCTGCTCCCATAGTGTTGGTAGCAGGGAATGAAGCCATTCCTGCTGCCAGGCATTAACCAGCCTTATAATAGGCTCCCAAATAGGAGCGACTGTAATTTTCGTCCAGTACATGCACCACCCATTACAGCTAAACAGTAACATTAAAATGTAAAGAATTTCCAGTCCTTTTAAAAGGGATCATCTTGGCGTGCTCTCTGTTGCTGACTCATACTGCTGCTGCTTTGAGACTATTAGGTTTCTGAATGGGACCCACAGTAGGTATTCAATAAATAAATGTCAACTTGTTGCAGTACTTTTCATCCCTTAAGGAGGATGCCCTGACTATCCCACCATCAGTAAAGCAATGTGAGAATAGTAATAGTGACAAATCTCCCTTCTGCTTGACGAGGTTGTAACTCCCCAAGAAAGAGCTTCTCCCTGTGAACAGGTAACGTTTTAAAGTGACAGCCAGCACGACTTGTACCCAGCGCGAGGCAGATTCGCCTTCTGTCCAATCATCGCCGAGATTTTGGAGTGGGGGAGGGGAGAGCGTCCCAAGGCTTCCCTGCCCAGGAAGGGGGCGGGCTTAGGCTGAGCCTTGCGCGCCACAACCCATCGTAATGTTGCACGGTGCTTGGCACTCCAGAGAACCAATAGGAACGAACGGAGCCATTTGAACCGGCCAATTCCGGCGGATGGGGGGGA
Organism: Saimiri boliviensis; assembly: GCF_048565385.1. Classification (NCBI taxonomy): domain Eukaryota; kingdom Metazoa; phylum Chordata; class Mammalia; order Primates; family Cebidae; genus Saimiri; species Saimiri boliviensis. The sequence goes on along the minus strand of NC_133465.1, from coordinate 64,805,170 downwards.
CGGGGCTTAAAACCGTATAAAGGCGTCGATCCGCCGGACAGGAGGCGGCGGCGGCGGCTCCTGAAGCAGTGGCCGGCTGTTGGGTGTGGAGTTTTCCTGCGCCCCTAGGATCCGACCCTTTGAGCGTTCTGCTCCCGCGCCAGCCTACCTCGCTTCTCGGCGCCATGACCACAACCACTACCTTCAAGGGAGTCGACCCCAACAGCAGGAATAGCTCCCGGTGAGGCGATCCGACCGCGCCCGACCCGCGCGGGGCTGAGGGGCTGGGAGGGCCGCTGCCGGCGAGGCCGCGCGCCGGTCGTTGCGGGCAACAAGCCCCGTGGGCTGCGCTCGCGCCGGGGCGGGCGGCGGGGATCTGCCGCCGGCGCTGCCTTTGTGCCGCCTGGCGAGCCCTGCGCGCCGGCCCCGCCCGGGTCCCTGCTGCTCTCCATTCATTCCTCCCACGGAGCCAGGGGCTTGGGAGGCCGGCGCTGGTCGCCCCTCGGTTCACGGCCGGTTTTGGTTAATCGGAACTTGCGGGAGGACTTCCTTTTTTACCTGTCTGCGTCCAGGTTGGTCCATACCCAGGATGGTGGGCTTGCCCCTCCAGGTGCCCTGGGAGCCTTTAGGGCCCCATGGTCAGGCCCTATTGTCCCATCGCCGGGCCACGCGCTCCTTCTGCTTCTGACCCAGGGCATGCGGTTGGTATCGCGCTTGGGCGCAGCGATCGGATCTGGAGACCCTATCCGTCAGGTCCGGCGGCTCCTTACCCTCGCCGTGCCCCGACTCTTCGGATCTACCTGGCAGGTGGATTTGTGGTCGGGTGGGGCTGATTATTGCGACCCTTAAGTCCCATTTAGGACCCAACCGTTTGTCCCCTTTGAAGTGCCTCCCCTCTTCCAAGTGCCTCCTCTTTCCTAACAAAGGAAAGACCCCTTCTCCCCCTCCCTGCGCCCATTTCTAAGAGGGAGGGGGAACGAGCCAACCCGAGTGGGTTTTCTGCGCTTAAACCTTCGGACCGTGGTCTTTGCATCCCACCTTCTTCGCTTCCTCGTTTGACGTTTGCCCAATGAGTTCATCCCTGGCCCTGGTTCCCTTGCAGGAGGAGGTTTCTTGTTCTTGGGCGGGGCCGGAGACATCTATTGTCTCTAACGTAGTATCTCTACCTGGGGAGCGGGGGATTTTTCTTGCCCTTCATTCCACTGCTTTTTGGGCTTGAGGCACTGGGCACAGTGTTTGGACAGGAACCCTTTTGCAAGTGCCTGCTTAACTTGGTGGAAGGGTTTCGATTCTGTGGAAGGTGTGTGTCCACATTGTCTCAGCTAATTGCACACTGTTCTTTAAGGTGGGTTGCAGGCATATCTGGGATCCTCCTCAAGACTTGGAGGAAGCTTCGATTCCACTTTATTGAGCATGTATTTACATCGATTATGACCTGCATTCATGTGTGGCTAGCCTCGGGGTCTTGGCCAAGTGGCACAAAGGGAGCCATTTTGTGGGGCTACGAAGACACGTGAAATAGCAATATCTCACAGGGGTGGGAGAACTTGGTAACAAAAAGCACGCCCCACTCAGCAACTGAGCCTTCGGGGGAAAGCATGGGAAATGACATTCCGTTGCAACTCATTTCTTTCAGGTTTACAATGTCAAAAAGACTGGGTAAGATTCAAAAAAAAAAATTGGTGATTACTGGGGAGGACGGGGAACTTGAGTAGCATAGACCTAGGAAAACTGGTCGCTCCCTTTCTGTTATCTTTCTAGTGAGATAATGTGTTCAGAGGACAGGAACAGATTGAGCTTTGGCTTTTCATTTTATGTTGCAAGGGCAACTTACTGCGGATGAGACTTCAGCTGTTGGAATGATACTGTGTAATCTGGGGTTTTATTCTTTGGGGTTGAGTTCATATTAGTGTTTTGTTAAGAATTTCAGTAATCAGGTCAAATGAATCCTCACACTTTCAATGTGAGACAAATGAGTTTTCATCCTGCTAAATAAATATTTTAGTTCACCTTTTGTCATCAGTTTCCTTCCAACTGCGCTCTAGGGACTGTAGTAACATTGTCATCTTATTGTTTCTCTGCCTTCCCTTTTTCTGTAATTTCACCTAATTCTCATAAACTTATTTTCTCTAATAATGTTCTCCTGCCTCCATAAACTCGTTATAAATTTAGTCTGGTAGGGAATGATCTGCAAAGATATTCAGAAACTTTGAGATTTAAAGAGAGAAGAAAGAAAAGGAGTGATTTTTAAAAAATTGCTATCTATAGTACTTGGACACATTTTTGATCAGTCTTAAAGATAGAATCCTGATTTAGTAGTTGTGCGTTCTGAAAGAATGGTAGGATGCTAAACCATTGAGATACTTTCTGCCTTCTGATCTACATCCTTTGTTTGGGGATGTGTCGCTATTACAAATGGTCTCTACAACACTGACGTCATCTGAGTTGGTTAGTACCTGCTATTGCAGGAGGCACACAGACCTTTAAAGAGTTGGACTGGTTAGAGTTTTGACTTGCTCTTAAGCTGGTGTTTGGGTATTAGTGTCTTTTTCTTGAATTTTTTTTTTTTTTTTTTTTTTTTTTTAAGATGGAGTTTTGCTCTTGTTGCTCAGGCTAGAGTGAAAAGCTGCTATTTCCACTCACTGCAACCTCCGGCTTCTGGGTTCAAACGATTCTCCTGCCTCGGCCTCCCTAGCTGAGATTACAGGCATGTGCCACCACGCCTGGCTAATTTTTTATTTTTAGTAGAGATGGGGTTTCTCCATGTTGGTCAGGCTGGTCTCAAACTCCCAACCTTAGGTGACCTGCCCACCTCAGCCTCCCAAAGTGTTGGGATTACAGGCGTGAGCCACCTCACCCGGCCTTTTATTTATTAAATTTTTTGAACAGAGTCTCACTCTGTTGCCAGGCTGGAGTGCAGCGGTGGGATCTCGGCTCACTGCAACCTCTGCCTCCCGGGTTCAAGTGATTCTCCTGTTTAAGCCTCCCCAGTAACTGGGACTACAGATGCGTGCCACCACACCTAGCTAATTTTTGTACTTGTTTAGTAGAGACAGGTTTCACCATGTTCAACCTCGTGATCTGCCCACCGCAGCCTCCCAGTGTTGGGATTACAGGCATGAGCCACCTCGTCCGGCCTTAATTTTATTATGATTGTTATTTATTTATTTATTTTTTTTTTTGAGACAGAGTTTCGCTCGTTACCCAGGCTGGAGTGCAATGGCATGATCTCGGCTCACCGCAACCTCCGCCTCCTGGGTTCAGGCAATTCTCCTGCCTAAGCCTCCTGAGTAGCTGGGATTACAGGCACGCGCCACCATGCCCGGCTAATTTTTTGTATTTTTAGTAGAGACGGGGTTTCACCATGTTGACCGGGATGGTCTCGATCTCTTTTTTTTTTTTTTTTTTTTTTTTGAGACGGAGTTTCGCTCTTGTTACCCAGGCTGGAGTGCAATGGCGCGATCTCGGCTCACCGCAACCTCCGCCTCCTGGGCTCAGGCAATTCTCCTGCCTCAGCCTCCTAAGTAGCTGGGATTACAGGCATGCACCACCACACCCAGCTAGGTTTTTTGTATTTTTAGTAGAGACGGGGTTTCACCATGTTGGCCAGGATGGTCTCGATCTTTTGACCTCGTGATCCACCCGCCTCGGCCTCCCAAAGTGCTGGGATTACAGGCTTGAGCCACCGCGCCCGGCCGAAGTTCTATATATTCTTAGAAAAATATTTCTTATGGTCTAGTGTGTCAGCTCACACCTGTAATCTAGCACTTTGGAAGGCTGAGGCGGGCGGATCATGAGGTCAGGAGTTTGAGACTAGCCTGGCCAACATGGCAAAACTCCGTCTCTACTAAAAATACAAAAATATTAGCTGGGTGTGGTGGCGCATGCCTGTAATCCCAGTTCCTCTGGAGGCTGAGGCAGGAGAATCTCATGAATCCAGGAGGCAGAGGTTGTGGTGAGCCAAGCTCGTGCCATTGCACTCCAGCCTCAGCAACAAGAGTGAAACTCCATCTCAAAAAAAAAAAAGGAAAATGTTTCTTACCCAAACTGCTTTATGAAGAAACAAAACTAGACCACTCATCAGCAATAAAGGAATTGAATCAGTAGTTAAAAGTCTTCCCATATTCTGTAAATTACATAGGCAGTAGGAAAACAAAATCGGCTTGGTGGCTCACGCCTGTAATCCCAGCACTTTGGGAGGCTGAGGCTGCGGGTGGATCACCTGAGGTCAGGAGTTCAAGAGCAGCCTGACCAGCATGGTGAAACCCTGTCTTCACTAATAATACAAAAATTAGGCTGGGCACAGTGGCTCACGCCTGTAGTCCCAGCACTTTGAGAGGCTGAGGTGAACAGACTGCCTGAGGTTAGGAGTTCCAGACCAGTCTACCCAACATGGTAAAAACCTGTCTCTACTAAAAATACACACACAAAAATTAGCTGAGCATGGTGGCACATGCCTGTAATCCCAGCTACTCTGGAGGCTGAGGCAGGAGAATTCCTTGAACCCAGGAGGCGGAGGTTGCAGTGAGCCAAGATTTCACCACTGCACTCCAGCCTGGGCGGTAAGAGGCAAGACTCCATCTCAAAAAGTATTCCCATAAAACCACCTGGATTTTCTGTTTTGAGACGTGGCAAGACAAGTTAAATTGAGTTTTCCAAGGAGACAAATTGGTCAACCTATGGCAGGGAGATTTGGAAGTGTTAAAAAATATATTTCCATGTTGAACAAAAAGCTGTAGATGATGTCCAAAGGAACACAGACATAGACCGTGACGTGGAACCTTATACTTAATTTCTCATACTGACTTTGCCCTAATGGCTATTCACTCATGTGTACTGTGAGAATGGTGAGGTACAAGGCTTATTAGTGAGGTTGAGATCGAAGAGACTATTATCAGCTCTTCTTGGGCTTCTAAATTGGTCCAGCCAACTTAAGAGAGAGAGAGAGAGAGAGAGAGAGAGAGAGGGGGAGAGAGTGTGTGTGTGTGTGTGTGTGTGTGTGTGTGTAAGTAATTTAGAGACGGGGATCTCACTACGTTGCCTAGGCCGGCCTTGAACTCTTGGGCTCAAGTAATCCTCCTGCCTCAGCTTCTAGAATGGCAGGGACTACAGGGGCTTGCCACTGACCCAGCCCAAGTTATTTATGTAGTTAAAAATAAGGAAGTGATTTTTAAAATTTTATTTACTTTTTGCATTTTGAAACAGTTTTGCTCTGTCACACAGGCTGGAGTTCAGTGGTGTGAGCACAGCTCACTGCAGTCTTGACCTTCTGGGCCGAAGCGCTCCTTCTGACTCTGGGGTAGCTGGGACCACAGGCATGCGCCACCACGCTTGGCTAATTTTTATTTTTATTTTTTTATAGAGATGGGGTCTTGCCATTTTGCCCAGGCTAGTCTTGAACTCCTAGGCTCAAGTGATGATCCTGCCTTGGCCTCCTAGAGTGCTGGGATTACAGGTGTGTTCCAGTGCCTGGAAGTGATTTTTAAACGAATAGTAACAAGAAATGTTTCTAATCTTCTTTGCAAATATATTCTGCCAAGCCCAGTAGAGTAAGGTCCAGTAGGGCTTTTTTTTTTTTTTTTTTTTTTTTTGAGGCGGAGTTTCGCTCTTGTTACCCAGGCCGGAGTGCAATGGCGCGATCTCGGCTCACCGCAACCTCCGCCTCCTGGGCTCAGGCAATTCTCCTGCCTCAGCCTCCTGAGTAGCTGAGATTACAGGCACGTGCCACCATGCCCAGCTAATTTTTTGTATTTTTAGTAGACGGGGTTTCACTATGTTGACCAGGATGGTCTCGATCTCTTGACCTCGTGATCCACCCGCCTCGGCCTCCCAAAGTGCTGGGATTACAGGCTTGAGCCACCGCACCCGGCCCCAGTAGGGCTTTTGCCATTTCTGAAAAGGTGACACCAATCAGGCTGTTAATTGTGATGAGTTCCATGCTGTTTCAGCTGCCTCGTGTTATCCATGACCGCATTACAAGCATTATAAAGCAATATTTAGTATCTTCACATCCAGCATTGAATGTACACGCTGATGAAGTTGATTCCTTTTTCCTGTTAGCAGCTGTCTGTTGTAGGGGTGAGGGAAATGAATGGGTGAGGAAAGTGAAAGGAAAGTTGTCTGAAAAGGTTTATGCCAAGAAATGTTGCAGGATGATCTGAAGTGGATGTTTTGCCGTTATTTGTAGGGTTTTGCGGCCTCCAGGCGGTGGATCCAATTTTTCATTAGGTTTTGATGAACCAACAGAGCAACCTGTGAGGAAGAACAAAATGGCTTCTAATATCTTTGGGACACCTGAGGAAAATCAAGCTTCTTGGGCCAAGTCAGCAGGTATTCTTGTTATCTGTGCTCACTTTTCAAAGGTGTGGGCCCAGTATCGACAGCCACAGATGCAGCCTGGGCACCAAAGTGTGCCCCCATCTCTATAAAACAAAATAAAAATTAGCTGGTGGTAGGGGCAGTGTGCATGTAGTCTCTAATACTCGGGAGGCTGAGGTGGGAGGATTGCTTGAGCCTGGGAGGTGGAGGCTACAGTGAGCTGTGATTGAACCGCTGCCCCCCAGCCTAGATGACAGAGTGAAACCCTGTGTCAAAAACAAACAAAAGAGAAATTAACTACAGCTGGTTTTGAACTAATAACAAAATCTAGCTTAATGGTAATAAAACAACAGTTTAGATTTAACATGAGAGGAAAGCGATGGGAAATACTAGGAGGCTGTGTGATGGATCCGTCGGGACTGAAGTCAGACTGGGTTAACGTTTAAGTAATTAGCTTAACTTCCTTAAGACTGTTTTCTCATTTTGTAATATGAGACTAACACATAATGTCAATTGCTGAACTGCTTTGTTTTAGATTTTTTCTGTTGTATTTCTGAAGAAAGTATATTTTGAATTTTAGGTGCCAAGTCTAGTGGTGGCAGGGAAGACTTAGAGTCATCTGGACTGCAGAGAAGGAACTCCTCAGAAGCAAGCTCTGGAGACTTCTTAGATCTGAAGGTCAGTGTGACAGACAGCATGAGGACAGAAAGGCTTCGAGGTCAATACGATTCTGAAATTTGTACTAAGAGTTTCAGTTCTGCCACTGGCGTTTTACGTTGAGGTAGTTAGGAAAGGGACTGGGCCATGTTGGTAGTGGAAGATTGATAGAGTAAAAGCAGAGAAGTGCATTAACATGATCTCAGTCTGTTTCTGTGTCTCTTTTACCATTAGGATTTGTTTTATCTCCTGTATCAATTTTTGGAACTTGTGGATCTTTCTACTTCCTGTGTGTCACATAGATAGAAACATTTCTGAGTTTAGGGACTGTTTTTTGCTAATACTGCTTTGCCTGGAACTCCAGGAGACTAGTGCTGGCATGACCACTAGTTGTGTCTGGAGTTGAGTACTGCCACCAAGCTCCCTACGGTGTGTGTTGGACAGACCTCCCCACCAAAGCCCTCAGAGCACATTGAGGCATCACCTGTCTGAGTGTGGAGAGAACTGGAGAAGGGCTATGGAACCGATAGGCGACCTTCCACAACTAGATAAGGGGAAAGGAGAGAGACAAATGGAAGGATAGATTTACCAGTTTTCCATTCTAATGCAAGATCTCTGAAATGCTCATTGGGGTGGGGTCATCAGGGTAAATGTTTAGGTTTTTTGTTTTCAATGTGTTCTGGCACCAGGGCAATTTCTCATGCAGAATATTTACATAGCACTGTCCTAAGTTGGACAGAGGTAGTAGACTGACCCTGGGCTTGATTGCATCAAAATGAAATGTCACATTTGGTGTCAAATAAATTTTAGCTGCTATCAACTATGACTATTTTTTTGTGTTCCAAAATTAAAATAGGAAGTAAATTTTTGAATGTTTTTCTTTTCTAGGGAGAAGCTGATATTCATGGTGAGTACTTCTGAAGACCAAATTTCTGGCTCTGTCAGTGGTTTTAGGACAGATCTGAAATTTGATTTAAATCATGTCGGCTGGGCGCGGTGGCTCACGCCTGTAATCCCAGCACTTTGGGAGGCCAAAGCAGGTGGATCTCGTGGTCAGCAGTTCAAGACCAGCCTGGCCAAGATGGTGAAACTCCGTCTCTATTAGAAATACAAAAATTAGCCAGGCGCGGTGGCTCATGCCTATAATCCCAGCACTTTGGGAGGCCGAGGCGGATGGATCACGAGGTCAAGAGATCGAGACCATCCTGGTCAACAAGGTGAAACCCCATCTCTACTAAAAATATAAAAATTAGCTGGGCATGGTGGTGTGCGCCTGTAGTCCCAGGTACTCGGGAGGCTGAGGCAGGAGAATTGCTTGAACCCAGGAGGCGGAGGTTATGGTGAGCTGAGATCGCACCATTGCACTCCAGGCTGGGTAACAAGAGCAAAACTCTGTCTCAAACAAAAAAAGAGAAATACAAAAATTAGCCAGGCGTGGTGCCAGGCACCTATAATCCCAGCTGCTCTGGAGGCTGAGGTAGGAGAATCACTTGAATCTGAGGGGCGGAGTGAGCTGAGATGGCACAACAGCACTCCAGCCTGGGTGACAAAGCAAGACCCCATCTCTAAATAAATAAATAAAATCATGTCTTGGGGAAAGAGACTGGGGAGTGAAACCTGGCTGTGCCCCAAGTGCTGCCATTCTCTGCGTGGAGAGGAAACGAAAATGAAACTGGAAAGTTAGTAAACATGGCCACATTCTTAATCTGCCAGTAATGCCATCGGTGCTAGAAATGTAATAGAAGAGAAAAATCGGAGAATCCTTTAAAATTACATATATTGACTGGGTGTGGTGGCTCACGCCTTTAATCTCAACACAGGCTGAGGCAGGCAGATTGCTTGATCCCAGGAGTTCAAGACCAGCCTGGAAACATGGTGAAACCCCATCTCTATAAAGAAATACAAAATAGCCTGGCATGGTGGCACATGTCTGTAGTCCAATGACTCAGGAGGCTCATGTGGGAGGATTGCTTGAGCCTAGGACGTGGAGGTTGCAGTAAGCAGAGATCACACCATTATACTCCAGTCTGGGCGACATAGTGAGACCTTGCCTCAAAAAAATAAACCCAAATATATCTATACTCAGACACATACACCCACATTTAATCAGGTCAGTATTTGTTACACTTAATGAGAGCTTTTTTTTTTTTGAGATCAGATGTCTCTCTGTCACCAAGGCTGGAGTGCAGTGGGCGATCACAGCTCACTGTGGCCTTGACCTCAGGTGATCCGCCCACCTCAGCCTCCTAAGTAGCTGGAACTATAGGTGTATGCCACCACACCTTGCTAATTTCTTTTTATTTTTAGTAGAGATGAGGTCTCACTATGTTGCCCAGGCTAGTCTCGAACCCGTGAGCTTAAGTGATCCTTCCACCTCAGCATCCCCAAAGTGTTGGTATTACAAGCATGAGCCATAGCGCCCAGCTGAGAGCTTTTTGTATTTATGTACTTATTGTATTTATGTACTTATCGTAGACTAGCCAAGTGCAGGATTGAGAAGAGAAAGCTGGACCCATAACTGAACAATCCAGATAACTCACTACCAGCCAGAGAGCTTTTTAAGATAAGCATTTCAAGCTCAGCGCACAGCATCCAATTTACAAAGTTCATTTGTTTTTATAGGGATGTGTTTATTTCAGCAACACATTGGTTACTTGGTGATTTTGTAAATAATTATTTAAGGGGCAGATGTAAATTTCGAGCTAACCATCCATATTACCAATTATAGGTAGAAATGAGCTGTAATCATTGACTTAATTACCTTAAGTCTTGGAAGTATTTGTTGGCATTTCTTTAACAAGTGCTGGAGAATTGCTGATGAATTCGAGGCTGAGAAGTATCAGGCAGCAGATCAGGCAGCAGCAGTCACAAGGCCCTCTGGTCTAGACGGAAGCAGCAGCTTCCTCTTAAGGTCTTTTCCTACCCTTATGTTTTGTGGTGTAGTGCATACCAGGACACACAGAAAGGTTGAAGAAGCAAATTCCTCTCCTGCCTTCTCACACACTGTTTCTTTTCTTTCTTTTCTTTTCTTTTTTTTTTTGAGAGAGTCTTCCTTCCACAGGCTGGAGTGCAGTGGTACAATCTTAGCTCACCATAACCTCCACCTCCCAGGTTCAAGCAATTCTCCTTCCTCAGCCTTCCCAGTAGCTGGGATTACAGGCGTGCGCCACCACGCCTGGCTAATTTTTGTATTTTTAAGACAGACTGGGTTTCACCATGTTGGCCAGGCTGGTCTTGAACTGATCTCCAGTGATCCACCCGCCTCAGCCTCCCAAAGTGCTTAGGATTACAAGCATGAGCCACCGCACCTGGCCGAGTTTCACTCTTTTTGCCCAGGCTGGAGTGCAATGGCATGATCTTAGCTCACTGCAACCTCCACCTCCCAGGTTCAAGTAATTCTCCTGCCTCAGCCTCCTGAGTAGCTGGGATTCCAAGTGTGAGCCACCATGCCTGGCCTCTTGTTATTTTTATGGAGGCTTCATTACAGTGGCATAATTGACAACTGTATAGAAATATGATTAGACAAAAAGGGTTTGATTTTATAACAGTGGGCAGAGCGGGGAAACCCAGCAAGGCCCATTTGTTCAGATTCTTCTTGGCCTCTCTGTAGCATTCTTTCCTCAGGGTATGCAGCAGGACTCTCTGGATTGAGGGTCTTTTGACCTGCCATCAGAATATAGCCTCACCCTGGGCAGATAGAAGGAAGACAGGAGGCCACAGAGAGATTCTGTTTCCTGAGGACCATTTCAAAAGACTGTAGCAAGGGGGTTATGGGAGTTACCGGCCAGTAGCTGTGGACAAAAACACACAGGGGGTGTGTGTGGGTGTATACGTGAAACAGCTAATCTTTTTTTTTTTTTTTTTTTTGAGACAGAGTCTTGCTCTGTCGCAAGACTGGAATGCAGTGGCGTGATCTCGGCCTCCTGAGTTCAAGCAATTCTCCTGCCTCACAGCCTCCTGAGTAGCTGGGACTACGGGCACGTGCCACCATGCTCAGCTAATTTTTGTATTTTTATTAGAGACAGGGTTTCACCATGTTGGCCAGGATGGCCTCAGTCTCTTGATCTTGTGAGCCACTGTGCCCAGCCTAATTTTTTTTTTTTTTTTTTTTTTGAGACAGAGTTTCGCTCTTGTTACCCAGGCTGGAGTGCAATGGTGTGATCTCACCGCAACCTCTGCCTCCTGGGTTCAGGCAATTCTCCCGCCTCAGCCTCCTGAATAGGTGGGATTACAGGCACGCGCCACCATGCCCAGCTAATTTTTTGTATTTTTAGTAGAGACAGGGTTTCACCTTGTTGACCAGGATGGTCTCGATATCCTGACCTTATGATCCACCCGTCTTGGCCTCCCAAAGTGCTGGGATTATAGGCGTGAGCCACCGCGCCCGGCCCAAGAAACTTTTTTTTTTTTTTTTTTTGAGATGGAGTCTCGCTTTGTTGCCAGGCTGGAGTGCAATGGCAAGATCTCAGCTTACTGTAACCTCTGCCTCCCAGGTTCAAGCAATTCCCCTGCCTCAGCTTCCTGAGTATCTGGGACCACAGTGCCACCACGCCTGGCTAATTTTTTTTTTATTTTAGTAGAGACGGGTTTCACCATGTTGGCCAGGATAATCTTGATCTTCTGACCTTGTGATCCACCCGCCTCAGCCTCCCAAAGTGCTGGGATTACAGGTGTGAGCCACTGAACCCAGACTTTTTTTTTTTTTTTTTTTAATTGAGCCAGATCTCTGTCCCCCATTCTAAAGTATAGTGGCACGATCTTAGGTCACTGCAACTTCCACCTCCTGGGTTTAAGTGATTCTCCTGCTTCAGCTTCCTGAGTGGTTGGGACTACAGGTGTGTGCTACCACGCCTGGCTAAAATTTTTGTATTTTCAGTAGAGATGGTGTTTCGCCATGTTGGCCGGGCTGGTCTCAAACTCCTGACCTAAGGTGATCCTCCTGCCTTGGCCTTCCCAAGTGCTGGGATTATGGACATGAGCCACTGCGCCAGCCAATTTTTGTATTTTTTGTAGAGACAGGGTTTTGTCATGTTTCCCAGGCTGGTCCTAGGTTCCTGATGATCTTCCTGCCTTGGCCTCCCGAAATACTGGGATTACTGGTGTGAGCCACCGTGCCTGGCTGGGGTACAGTAATAACATACATCTGGAGGATTAAAGGTCAACCCCAATTCAGTTTAAATAAGATGGATTCCCTTAGGGTATAAGGAAGATTGCTTTTACCTCCTGGGCAGTTAAACACAGGAGTGGCTACAGGAATGACTTTGGAGTTTCCATCTTGAGAAATCTTTACGAGGGAGAAAGTCCAGGAATTTCAGGCAGAAAAGTCTTTCCCTAACTGCAGGCAGGTTAGATGGTCTGCTACTTTTCTTCAGGTTCTGATTCTTTGATGCTTACAATGAGTCATTTTCTTCTATTCAGATAGAGGTGTCTTTGTTCAGTTACCTTATTGATGTGCCAAGGAAGAGAGACAAGTCAGGAGTGGCTAAAATGTGTATTTTGGTAGAAATAATTTCATTTAAATATTCAGCAGACAAAAGCTTTCTGTGTCAAATTGGTATAAAAGTTTCTAAACAATCTCAATTCCTGTACTTATCTCATTATAGGCTAATAACAAACTAACCTCCCTCTTCTGTGGCTGGACTATTTCTAACTGGACATTTTTTTTTTTTATTTGAGACAAAGTCTTGCTCTTGTCCACCAGACTGGAGTGCAGTGGTGTGCATCTTGGCTCACTGCAACCTCCACCTCCCAGGTTCAAGCAGTTTTCCTGCCTCAGCCTCCTGAGGAGCTGGGATTACAGGCACTGCTCACCATGCCCAGCTAATTTTTGCATTTGTAGTAGAGATGGGGTTTCACCATGTTGGCCAGGCTGGTCTGGAACTCCTGACTTCAGGTGATCTGCCTGCCTCGGCCTCCCAAAGTGCTGGGATTACAGGCATGAGTCACGCCCAGCCTGGACTGACATTTTAATTTTATTAAGGCCTGCTGCTGCTTGTTTAGGCTCCCTGTGTGCTTTTTTGTTCTTTATTGGTATGTTATGTATTTGTGAAAAACAAAACAGTTCTATTAATAATGTAAGACAAATACAGCCAGGCGCGGTGGCTCAAGCCTGTAATCCCAGCACTTTGGGAGGCCGAGGCGGGTGGATCACGAGGTCAAGAGATCGAGACCATCCTGGTCAACATGGTGAAACCCCGTCTCTACTAAAAATACAAAAAATTAGCTGGGCATGGTGGCACGTGCCTGTAATCCCACCTACTCAGCAGGCTGAGGCAGGAGAATTGCCTGAACCCAGGAGGCGGAGGTTGCGGTGAGCCGAGATCGCGCCATTGCACTCCAGCCTGGGTAACAAGAGGGAAACTCCACCTCAAAAAAAAAAAAAAAAAAAAAAGACAAATACAAGATTAGTAGGATTGAGCTTGATTCATCCAAAGAGCATTTTGTGAAAATAAACCACCATGGGCCGGGCGCGGTGGCTCACGCCTGTAATCCCAACACTTTGGGAGGCCAAGGTGGGTGGATCACGAGGTCAAGAGATCGAGACCATCCTGGTCAACATGGTGAAACCCCATCTCTACTAAAAATACAAAACATTAGCTGGGCGTGGTCGCGCGTGTCTGTAATCCCAGCTACTCAGGAGGCTGGGGCAGGAGAATTGCCTGAATCCAGGAGGCAGAGGTTGCAGTGAGCCGAGATCGTGCCATTGCACTCCAGCCTGGGTAACAAGAGCGAAACTCCGTCTCAAAAAAAAAAAAGAAAATAAACCACCGTGGGAGGGCTATAAGATTATGTCTTGTTCTTCAGAATATTCATTAACTGCTTGATTCAGACAGAGAATGAAGAATTCAGTCAGATTCTATATGTATAGCAGGAGGCCATGTCCCACCAGCAGAAATGAAACTACTTGAACTAATAAGTTGTCTTAGTCTGAATTCGAGAGTTTTTTTTAATGTGGAGTTTTTTCTTTTATATTTACAATTTAGGTTATTTTAGGGACACTTATTGCAGGACTTGTGTGTCTGATCCAGTGCATTTGACCTTGCTGCTTTTTACAATCAATGTAACCATAGGAAACTAATAGGTGACCCTCGGTGAGTTTCAGTTCATGATTGTGATGGCTGCCATTCTGGAAAGCTTCATACTCTAGTTTTGCTTTTAGTCACATTGTATAGAATATTTTATATGTTATTTCCATAGAATGTCCCAGAAATTCATGAAATGTTAAAAGTAGCATATTCCTGAGATTTTGTTGTGTTTTGGATCTAAGAATATACATTTTTAGTTCAAAGACTTCTCGGCTGGGCGAGGTGGCTCACGCCTGTAATCACAGCCCTTTGGGAGGCCAAGGCGGGTAGATCACCTGAGGTCAGGGGTTCAAGACCAGCCTGGCCAACACAGTGAAAACCTGTCTCTACTAAAAATACAAAAATTAGTCATGCGTAGTGGGGTGGTGGGTACCTGTAATCCCAGCTACTTGGGAGGCTGAGGCAGGAGAATCACTTGAACCTGGGAGGCACAGCTTTCAGTGAGCCGAGATTGCGCTGCTGCACTCCAGCCTGGAAAACGAGCGAAACTCTGTCTGAAAAAATTTATAAAAAGAAAAAAAAAAAGGCCAGGCATGGTGGCTCACGCCTGTAATCCCAACACCTTGTGAGGCCTTGGCAGGTGGATCACAAGGTCAGGAGTTCGAGACCAGCCTGGCCAATATGGTGAAACCTCATCTCTACTAAAAATAGAAAAATTAGCTGGGCATAGTGGCTCAGGCTTGTAGTCCCAGCTACTTGTGAGGCTGAGGCAGAAGAATCGCTTGAACCCAGGAGACGGAGGTTGCAGTGAGGCGAGATTGTGCCACTGCATTCTAGCCTAGGTGACACAGCGAGACTCCATCTCAAAAAGAAAAAATTAAAAAAAAGAAAACTAGGCCACATGCAGTGGCTTGATGCCTATAATCTGAGCACTTTGGAAGACTAAAGTGGGCAGATCACTCGAGGCTAGGAGTTCGAGACCAGCCTGGCCAACATGTCAAAACCCTGTCTCTACTAAAGATACGAAAATTAATCTGGCATGGTGGTGCGCAACTGTAATCCCGGCTGAGATAGGAGAATCACTTGAAGCCAGGAGGCGGAGGTTAAAGATCCTGTCTCAAGAAAAAACAACAAAACAAAAAACCCTAAGAAAGAAAAGAAAACTAGGCTGGGTGAAGGTTGAAGGTGCCTCGTGCCTGTAATCCCAGCAGGTAGGGAAGCTGAGATAGGAGGATCATTTGAGCCAGGAATTTAAGAGCAGCCTGGGCAAGATAAGGAGACCCCATCTCTTTAAAAAAAAAAAAAAAAAGCCAGGTGTGGTGGTGTGCAACTGTAGTCCCAGCTATTTGGGAGACTGATGTAGGATTGCTTGAGCCCAGGAGTTTGAGGCTACAGTGGTCTGTGATTGAGCCACTGCACTGCAGCCTGGGCCACAGTGTGAGACCCTGTCTCAATATCCATTTCCCTACTCTCCCCAAAAAACTAAACTAATTCAACTATTAAGCTCTTAGTAAAAATTTCCTTTTACAGAAAATACATAATTTTTGCATTCATTCTTTACTTTGTTATTTATATTTTTTAGATGGAGTCTCTGTTGCCCAGGCTGGAGTTGCAGTGGTGGATCTCAGCTTACTGCAATTCTACCTCCTGGGTTCAGGCGATTCTCCTGCCTCAGTCTCCTAAGTAGCTGGGACTAAGGTGTGTGCCACCACACCCAGCTAATTTTTGTATTTTTAGTAGAGGTGGGGTTTCACCATGTTAACCTGGATGGTCTTGATCTCCTGACCTCGTGATCTGCCTGCCTCGGCCTCCCCAAGTGCTGGGATTACAGGCATGAGCCACCGCGCCCGGCCCGTATTCTTGTAATTTAGAAAAGAATGTAAACAACAAATGTGGGAAAACATGAACATTGGTTAATTCTATGGAGTGGGAACATGGCAGGTGATGATTATTTTCTTTATACTTTTAGGTATGTTTCCAACCATCAAACAGAAAATTAAAACAAAAAAAACCAGACCCTTAGTCTTTTTTTTTTTTTTTTTGAGACGGAGTTTCGCTCTTGTTACCCAGGCTGGAGTGCAATGGTGCGATCTCGGCTCACCGCAACCTCCGCCTCCTGGGTTCAGGCAATTCTCCTGCCTCAGCCTCCTGAGTAGCTGGGATTACAGGCACGTGCCACCATGCCCAGCTAATTTTTTGTATTTTTAGTAGAGACGGGGTTTCACCATGTTGACCAGGATGGTCTCGATCTCTCGACCTCGTGATCCACCCGCCTTGGCCTCCCAAAGTGCTGGGATTACAGGCTTGAGCCACCGCGCCCGGCTGGACCCTTAGTCTTAACAGGAAATACCTGTGGTTATGAGTGTTATTTCTATTCTGTTTTCACAGAAAATGTGGACACAGACTTGCAAGGCAGCCTGGGGCAGAGTGAAGAGAAGCCTGTGCCTGCTGCGCCTGTGCCCAGCCCAGTGGCCCCGGCCCCAGTGCCATCCAGGAGAAATCCCCCTGGTGGCAAGTCCAGCCTTGTCTTGGGTTAACTCTTCCTGTCCTGAACGCTGTCGTTTTGTTTGTTTCCTCCATGCTTGTGAACTGCACAACTTGAGCCTGACTGTACATCTCTTGGATTTGTTTCATTAAAAAGAAGCACTTTATGTACTGCTGTCTTTTTTTTTTTTTTCTTTTGAAGAACAGGTTTCTCTCTGTCTTGACTCCTGGGTCTGTGGGCCATGGCATGAGTGTTTTCTAGTAGTAGATTGGAGGGAAAGCTTTGTGACACTTAGTACTGTGTTTTTAAAAACAAATTAATTTGGTTCCAGATGTGTTAGAGGATCTTTTGTACTGGGGTTTTAACAAAACTTTACTTGCGTTTACCAAGCCTCAACTGGACAGACCATAGCCAGTCTACAGGCACCGTTCCCGCCAGGCCCCAGCACATTGGGTGTCTCTCCGCAGAGCCTTCTTGGTGTTGCCCTAACTTGCCAGTGGCCTTTGCTCGGAGCCTCCTCCTGTGCCATGTGGAACAACGAAGAGGCCTGTGCCTCATGCCTTGCTGCCTGCAAAGCAAAGAAACTGCCCTTTATTTTTTAGCCTTTTTTTTTTTTGAGATGGAGTCTCGCTCTGTTGCCTAGGCTGGAGTGCAGTGGCACAATCTTGGCTTACTGCAACCTCGGTTTCCCGGATTCAAGCGATTCTCCTGCCTCAGCCTCCCAAGTAGCTGGGATTACATATGCCTGCCACCACACCCAGCTAATTTTTTTGTATATATAGTAGAGACAGGGTTTCACCATGTTGGCTAGGCTGGTCTCAATGACCTCAGATGATCCACCCGCATTGGCCTCCTAAAGTGTTGAGATTATAGGCTTGGGCCATCCCACCGGCCTATTTTTTAACCTTAAGAAGTAGCCAGATAGTAACATGGCTGGCTGATGAGCAAAGCTTGCTGCCCTCATGCAGAAGGTGGCTTGGATGTATAATGAAACTGGCTGGAACTAAAAGCAGCGAAGCAAGGGAGGCAGTCACACCAAAGTGGGTCTTCATCTAGGAACGGGGTCCCACGGGGGCGGGGGGTGTTTTAAATAACTTGATGCTGTGTGCATGATGCTGGTGCTTGACCATGAAAGGAAAGTCTCATCCTTAAAATGTGTGTTGTACTTCACAATCCTGGACTGTTGCTTCAAGTAAACAATATCCACATTTGGAAACATTGTGTACTGTGTCTTCTTTTTGAGATGGTTTCAGTGTTCTCCCTGGTTAGATGTTTTTCTTGTTGTCACTAAAAATCCTACCCACTGATTGGATGAGTCATTTGAAATTAAAATAGCTGGGTGTGCCTGTAATTAGCTACTTGGGATGCTGAGGCAAGAGGATGCTTGAGCCTAGGGGTTTGAGATTATCCTGGGCAACGTAGCAAGACCTCCTTAAAAAACAAAAACAAAATAGATGAAGACCCAGAGAGTAGTGGGTTTCTCTCAGAAGAAGTCTCTAAAGATAAGCAGGTTAGACTCTTCTGCCACCTACCCTTTGTTCCGGGGTAACATGTTAAGTGTTCTCCAAGCCTGGGCAACATGGTGAAACCTCATCTCCACCTCCCCCCACAAATTCTTCATGGAATAAAGATACAAGAAAAAAAAAATCGGAGAGAGATCCAAGATGGCTGATCACTAGCAGCTCGGGATTGTAGCTCCCACTGAAAGCGCAAAGAAGGAGAGGACGCCACACCTTCACATGGATTCTTGTTGCTCACGCACCAGGAGATTCCCAGCGGAGGAGCCCCACGGGTCGCCAGCGCGACTCTTGTGACCGGCGAGGCGGTTTTGCCGGCGCCTCGGAGCTTCGGTTCTCGGTGCAGAGTCGGAAAAGCACCCTCAATCTTAACGCCGCTGATTTAGTCGGTGCAGTGGGTTGCTCAGATTTCGGCGCTGAGAATCAGTAAGTTGGACGTCCACTCAGAAACCCAATTACAAAGACGGTGATTATAAAGACTACAGATGGATGAATCTACAACGAAGGGAAGAAAACGGTCAAAAAAGGCTGAGAATACCCAAGATCAGAACGCCTCTTCCTCAGCAGGGGATCCCAGTTCCTCATCAGCAACGAAACAAGGCTTGATGGAGAACGAGTGGGTTCCAATTACAGAAGCAGGCTTCAAAACGTGGATAATAAGAAACTTCAGTGAATTAAAAGAACTTGTTATAACACAATCTAAAGAAACTAAGAACTTTGAAAAACGGTTTGACGAAATGTCAACAAGAATACAAAATTTAGAGAGGAAAATAAGTGAATTGATGGAGCTGAAAAACACAATACGAGAACTACGTGAAGTATGCACAAGTTTTAACAGCCGAATTGATCAAGCAGAAGAAAGGATATCAGAGGTCGAAGATCAACTCAATGAAATAAAACAAGAAGACAAGACGAGAGAAAAAAGGATAAAAAGGAACGAGCAAAGTCTCCAAGAAATATGGGACTATGTGAAAAGACCTAATCTACGCTTGATAGGTGTACCTGAATGTGACGAAGAGAATGAATCCAAGCTGGAAAATACGCTTCAGGACATTATTCAGGAAAATTTTCCCAGCCTAGTAAGGCAGGATAATATTCAACTCCAGGTAATACAGAGAACACCACAGAGATATTCCTCAAGAAGAGCAACTCCAAGGCACATAATCGTCAGATTCACCAGGGTTGAAATGAAGGAGAAAATACTAAGGGCAGCCAGAGAGAAAGGTCAGGTTACCCACAAAGGGAAGCCTATCAGACTTACAGCAGATCTCTCAGCAGAAACCCTACAAGCCAGAAGAGAGTGGGGGCCAATATTCAACATCCTTAAAGAAAAGAACTTTCAACCCAGAATTTCACATCCAGCCAAGCTAAGCTTCACATGCGAAGGAAAAATAAAGTTTTTTGTGAACAAGCAAGCACTCAGAGATTTCATCACCACCAGGCCTGCTTTGCAAGAGCTTCTGAAAGAACCACTACACATATGAAAGGAACAAACAGTATCAGCCTTTCTAAAAAAATTATCAAAAAGAGCATCAATATAATGAAGAATTTATATCAACTAATGGACAAAATAGCCAGCTAATGACAGTATTAAACTCACATATATTATTATTAATTCCAAATTTAAATTGACTAAATCCCCCAATCCAAAGACAGGCAATTTGAATAAAAAACTAAAACCCATCAGTATGCTGCATCCAGATCCATCTCACATTCAAGGATACACAAAGACTCTAAACAAGGGATGGAGAAAGATTTACCAACCAACCAGAGAGCTAAAATAAATAAATAAAAAACAGAAGTTACAATTAAGCAACAAAGATCAAAAGAAGCAAAGAAGGACATTACATAATGATAAAAGGATCAATGCAACAACAAGAAGAGCTAAAGATCCTAAATATATACGCACCCAATATAGGAATACCTAGACATACAGGACTTATAAAGAGACTTAGACTCCCACATAATAATAGTGGGAGACTTCAACATTAATATTAGACAGATCAATGAGACAGAAAATTAACAACGATATTCAGGTCTTGAACTCAGATCTGGAACAAGTAAATGTAATTAACATTTATAGAACTCTCCACTTTAAATATACAAAATATACACTCTCATCAGTACCACATCATATCAATTTAGAGGTTTAAATGAAATCTTGGTTGGCTCCTTGTTTGTTATTCTCTTCCCTCATTTTCTTTCATGTCTCCATTATTGAGGACAATTGTAGGCATACCCATATTTAGACTGCATTCTAGCCTGGGCAATAAAGCAATACCCCCATCCTCTCTCCCTCTTCCTCTTTCTCTTTCTTCCTCTTCTTTATAAAAAAAAAAAAAAGAATTTGCTGATCCCCAGCACTGACACCTACCCCTTTTTCCCACCGTGGTTTCACACTGGAGGACTCATTGACCTCGGTCACTGCTGCCATCTTTTATTCTTACCTCCTTCCTGTGTGTCAAGAAGCAAACATAGGCTTAGATCAAGTAGTCTTTGAAGCATCCATCCATCCACCCCATCCATCCGTCCACCCATCCATCCATCCCATCTATCTGTAAAAAAAAAAAAAAAAAAAAAAAAAAAAAAAAAGAATGAATAAAATTATTTTCTTTCAATGTCTATATACAGTTTTTCAGACTAAGTTATTAGGTCATAAATATTTATCAGGTTGTTTAGACCTAATTAACAAATAGCACTGGTAGGTATTTCTTTTGCTCTAGGGACAGGGCACTGAAAAATTTACCAAGACTCTAAGAGAGCCACAAACAAAAAAAATTGAGTAATTTTGGACCAAGATATAAATATGCATGAGAGCATGAGAAAAACTGAGGGATAGGAAATAAAACTTCTATTGGTGATGAATACACAAGGTACTAGAAATCAAGGGGCATATGGCAGCGGGTATAAAAATGCCAGCTAATCCTTGAGGTAGGCCTTTTCTATGGCAGCATCATGACAGGAATAGTGATACATGGCTTCCAGGACATCTCTCACTTTTGCTCCACATTATTGGCGGATGTCACGGGTCCATTTGGACATACTTAAAAAAAAAAAAAAAGAAAAAGAAAAAAAAATCAGGTGGGTGTGATGACACACGCCTGTAGTCCCAGACACTCAGGAGGCTGAGGTGGGTGGATCACTTGAGCCCATGAGCTGGAGGCAACCAAGACCACTGCTGCACTCCAGCCTGGGTGATAGAGCAAGAGCCTATCTCAGAGTCTTTTCCAACTTTACATATGTGGGGATTTCTCCCCACCAGCAGCAGTTCTGCAGTGGATACCAGCTAGTGTCCTCCAACTTTTTTTTCTTTTAAGATGTTGTCTCATTCTGTCGCCCAGGTTGAAGTGTAGTGGCATGATCTCTACTCACTGCAACCTCTGCCTCTCAGGTTCTAGCAATTCTCCTGCCTCAGCTTCCCAAGTAGCTGGGACTATAGACACCTGCCACCATACCCAGCTAATTTTTGTATTTTTAGTAGAGATGGGATTTTGCCATGTTGCCCAGGCTGGTGTTGAACTCCTGACCTCAAGTGATCCGCCTGCTTGGACTTCCCAAAGTGCTGGGAGTACAGGCATGAGCCACCATCCTGGCCCTCCAATTCAATTCTGACAATCATCTACCTAGAGATAGCTTAGATTCCACAGGTTGAGGGCTCAGTCCCCAAGAATGCTTCCCCTTGAAATAAGTCGCAAGTCTGGACCTCCGAAATGCCTGCGTATCTATGAGTTGTATGCATGTTGACTTGAGACCTTCTTAGACTGTTTTTGCGATGCTTCTGTTACATGTATTTGGAAGCAGTGGGCTGGTGAGATGGGCCACTTAAATCTGTGTTTATAATTTTGGCACCCCCTCCCCTCACAGGGCCTCCCTCTGTCACCCAGGCTGGACCGCAGTGGCAGGATGAAGGTTCAGTGTAGCAACTTCCTGGTCTCAAGGGATCCTCCCGCCTCAGGCTCATGAGTAGCTGGGACCACAGGCATGCACCACTATATCCAGCTTATTGATTTACTGTAGCGGCAGGGTCTCCCTATGTTGCTCAGGCTGGTCTTGAACTCCTGGGCTCAAGTGATCTGCCTGGGCCTCCCAGGATGCTGGGATTACCAGCCTGAGCCACTGTGCCTGGCTTTATAGTTTGTAGGTAAATAGATTTTGGTAGAGTCAGGAAGTTTCATGAAATCCACAAAAAGGAGAGTCAAATTTATCAGTTAAGCATTTTCTACACGGGGGTAGAAGTCTCTCTCTCTTCGCCAGGCTGGCGATTCTCCTGCCTCAGCCTCCCGAGTAGCTGGGATTACATGCATGCGCCACTGTGCCCAGCTAATTTTTGTATTTTAGTAGAGATGGGAGTTTCTCCTTGTTAGTCAGGCTGGTCTCGAACTCCGGACTTAAGGTGATCGTCTGCCTCCGCCTACCAAAGTGCTGGATTACAAGCGTGAGCCACCGCGCTTCCCGGTATTTCAGGGCATCTCTTTGCTGCACCCCTGGAAGGTCGGTCCCCGACTAGTAATGTGGGGTACATTTGCTGTAAACTGGGAGGCAGCTGATGGGGACAAAGGCTGAGTACCAGAAGCGCAGGGTCAGAAAAAGGCCCCTTAGAGCCGTGCCTGTACCCTAACCCTAGGAAGGCCTCACATAACCGCAGGGCCAGCTGCGCGGGCACCAGTCTACCAGCGTTCTATGCAAATAAACTCGGCGGCTCCGGAAGCGGCGCTCCCTTCCCCTTTCTCCCTCCCCGCGCTTCCGGCTGGGCTGGTGCCCCCACGAGCCCGCAGTCCCGGCCTGGCGGTGATGGCGCGGCGCGTACGCGTGCTGGTGGACATGGACGGCGTCCTGGCTGACTTCGAGACCGGCCTCCTGCGGGGCTTTCGCGACCGTTTCCCCAGGGAGCCGCATGTGCCGCTGGAGCAGCGCCGCGGCTTCCTGGCCCGCGAGCAGTACCGCGCCCTGCGGCCCGACCTGGCGGTAGGGGGCGCGGGGTCCCCACCTGGGCGGGGCCACCCACTTCGGTGTGAATGGAGCAGAGCTCTCACCCCAGCACCCGCGGGCAGCGCACCCTGGGGAGGAGCCTGTGGGCGCATGCCCCTGAGCGAAGCCCCCTCCGCAGCCCTGAGCCCTGAGCCCGGAGCCCGGAGCTCCTAGGAGGCTCCCTGCGAGTCTTCGAGTCCTCGCTGGAGCTGGATCTGCCAGAGGCAGAAACCGGGACCCAGATCTCTTGTCTTTCAGGACAAAGTGGCCAGTGTGTACGAAGCCCCAGGCTTTTTCCTGGACCTGGAGCCCATCCCGGGGGCCTTGGACGCCGTGCGGGAGATGAACGACCTGCCGGAGTAAGGAGGGCGAGGGCGGGCGGAGGCCTGGGTGGGCTTCGGGCTCCCGGCTCCCAGCAGTGACCACGTCCTCCTCCTCGCAGCACGGAGGTCTTCATCTGCACCAGCCCCCTGCTGAAGTACGACCACTGTGTGGGTGAGAAGGTGTGGCTGCCCGGTCCCCCACCGCACATGGAGCTGCCTAAATCCTGATTTTAAAAAGAAACTACCAGAAACCAGAAGGGTGGGGGTGGGGCTCTCAAGGGCTTACGCCCCACTCCTTGCCCCTGAATTCCGGCTCCCATCAGGCCCTACTGACAGACCTGTGTCTCCTACACAGTACCGCTGGGTGGAGCAGCACCTGGGGCCCCAGTTCCTAGAGCGAATTATCCTGACAAGGGACAAGACGGTGGTCTTGGGGGACCTGCTCATTGATGACAAGGACACAATTCGAGGTTGGATCCGTCATCCTTGGCAGCCTCCAGGCCTCTGGCCTACCTGGAGTAGGGAGAGGGAGTAAAAATAACCAGATGACAGCGAGCTGCCTTTCCTGTCCTAGGCCATGAGGAGACCCCGAGCTGGGAGCACATCTTGTTCACCTGCTGCCACAATCGGCACCTGGTCCTGCCCCCCACAAGGAGACGGCTGCTCTCCTGGAGTGACAACTGGAGGGAGATCTTGGACAGCAAGCGAGGAGCTGCACAGCAGGAATGAGAGGGACGCCGCGGCAGCGGCTGGAGCTGAAGGAAGGGCAGGCCCGCAGGGGCCACCGCAGAGCCGAGTCAGGGTGGCATCGTGCTGGTACCTCTGGTCCCGTGGAATGGAGCAGGCAGACACCGTAATCTCTGTGCTGCCAGGCCACGGGCCCAGCCCCTGGACCCTGGCTGGCATGCAAATAGAGTGGGAAAACTAGTCGGGACCCTTTTAATAAAAGACCTTGGCTTTCTAGTCTTCTAGGACCCTTTATTTGGGAGTGTAAAGGGACAGGCTCCCTGGGTGGGTGCTGATGAACCCTGCCCTCCCCTCTGAGTCCAGTGGCCCCTGAGTCTGCCCCATTTCCATGCCCATGTGGATACCATTCCTGTAGCATTTGCCATTCCTGGGCCATCTAAGGGATCAGCTTTGAGGGGGTACACAAGAGGCAAGGACCCCCCATTTTCCCTGAGCTCCAGCTTTCCATCGGGTCCCACGTACCTTCTGTTGTTGACCAGGGCGCACCAAGGACGCAGAGCCACATCCTCTATGTTGCTGTCTCTTCCTGTCTCCCTTGAGAACCATTCTTTCGCTGCGTCCCTGATGCTCTCACGAGATATACTTCTGGGGTAGGGGCTCCCCATCACTGAGTATGACAGCGGAGGAGGGCGCGGGGGGAAGGTGCAGCTCCCCGCAGTCCTGCCTCTACTCCGATGTGTCACCACTCGCATGGCCTTTTCTTTTTTTTTGTTTTTTTTTTTTTTTTTTTGAGACGGAGTTTTCGCTCTTGTTAACCCAGGCTGGAGTGCAATGGCACGATCTCGGCTCACCGCAACCTCCGCCTCCTGGGTTCAGGCAATTCTCCTGCCTCAGCCTCCTGAGTAGCTGGGATTACAGGCACGCGCCACCATGCCCAGCTAATTTTTTGTATTTTTAGTAGAGACGGGGTTTCACCATGTTGACCAGGCTAGTCTCGATCTCTTGACCTCGTGATCCACCCGCCTCAGCCTCCCAAAGTGCTGGGATTACAGGCTTGAGCCACCGCGCCCGGCTCGCATGGCCTTTTCTTGATGCCTGATGGCCATGTTAAGTCACCGGGCTGTGTCACTCAAGGGCAGGGACCCCATCTTCATCTTGGAGTCTCTTACCCGGTGCCTGGCAGAAAGCAGGGCTGGGCAGACGATTCATGCTGGGCCACAGGTTATCCAGGTTGGCATCCCCACACCCAAATGCCCGGCCTGGAGAGCCCCTGGGGGAGGTATCCATCCTCCACAGCCCTCAAGGGGGCACCACACCTTCCCAGGGTGAGATCCTTTCACCATGAGGCATCTGTCCCGGAAAACTACTCCGGACACTTCTGTTAAGGTTAATCCCTTATTTCCTGCTATGACGGTAGCTCTCTTAAGCCTCAGTCTCAGTTGCTGAGAACACTCCTGCAAAGCCTCTGGGTCCAGGAATGTGGCTTTTTTTTTTTTTTTTTGAGATACAGTCTTGTTCTGTCACCAGGCGCCAGGCTGGAGTGCAGTGGTGCAGTCTCGGCTCACTGCAACCTCTGCCTCCCGGGTTCAAGCATTTCTCCTGCCTCAGCCTCCCGAGTAGCTGGGATTACAGGCGTGTGCCACTGTGTGCCTGGCTAATTTTTGTATTTTAGTAGAGACAGGGTTTCACCATGTTGGCCAGGATGGTCTCGATCTCTTGACCTTGTGATCCGCCTGCCTCGGCCTCCCAAAGTGCTGAAATTACAGGTGTGAGCCACTGCGCCTGGCTACATAGCAGCTGCTTACAACACTGCCTGGCAGTGGTGGCACTGGACATAGGGTTGAGTGCAGGCCTATGGAAGCAGCTCCAGTTTCTTCATGTATCTCTGAGTCTGACTTCCTTAACTGGCAGGATGTGTTCCTTAACTGAATGGCATTTCATCACAGTGTAACTACCTGTCCTGCTGAAAGAATTCGCCTTTCCAATGGCCGAAAAGGCACCATTTGGGCAGCATGTCCTCCCCCTGTGCCCTGTGTCCACACCAGGCCCATGGTCTCCAGCAGTAGGAGTGCTATAGTCTTGAGGTTTCCATGGATCAGCGCTGCTGTGGGGACACGCTCCTAGGCATTGGGATACCCAGGGCAGAGTGCGCTTGCCGGCTGCGGGCCTCGGCCACCTGGCTTGGGGAGCAGAAGTCCTCCAGGAAGATCTGCGCCAGGTTCCGGAGCCTGGCACTGGCTGAGAGGGAGAAGCGTAGCATGCACTGCACCACGGGTGCGGCGGTCAGCTCTGGGGGGCAGCAGGGGCCCGGTGTGCCCAGGTGTATGAGCGTGGTGATGGCGGACAGCACCGTCTCCTCGTTGGGGCTGGACAGGCAGTTGATGATGAGAGGGATGCCTCCTGCCTGCAGGATGTGTTCCTTGTTGGCTCTGTCTGGGCACAGGTTGCACAGGCCTCCTGTGGGAGAACAAGGAAGAGTCTGTATGCTGTAGCCCTAGCCTTCCTCCCAGCTCCCCAGCCCATGAGCCCCAGGAAGGGACCCAGGCCAGAGAGAAGCTTGCCCCAGTACAAGGGATCCAAAGCCCATTCCGGCCTCCTGCCCTCTCAAGCTTTCAGAAACGCCTGCCTGCCTGCTCCAGCCTGCCACAGCCCAGCCTTCTGATAGTGGGCACAAATCCCTTTCCTTCTCAGTTCAATGGCTGATATGCTTTTTTCCCTTTCTTTTTTTTGAGACGGAGTTTCGCTCTTGTTACCCAGGCTGGAGTGCAATGGCGCGATCTCGGCTCATCGCAACCTCCACCTCCTGGGCTCAGGCAATTCTCCTGCCTCAACCTCCGGAGTAGCTGGGATTACAGGCATGCGCCACCGTGCCCAGCTAATTTTTTGTATTTTTAGTAGAGACGGGGTTTCACTATATTGACCAGGATGGTCTCGATCTCTTGACCTTGTGATCCACCCGCCTCGGCCTCCCAAAGTGCTGGGATTACAGGCTTGAGCCACCGTGCCCGGCCTTTCCCTTTCTTAAATGTAAAAAAGTAAAACAGGGCCGGACGCGGTGGCTCAAGCCTGTAATCCCAGCACTTTGGGAGGCTGAGGTGGGTGAATCATCTGAGGTCAGGAGTTCAAGACCAGTCTGACCAACATGGTGAAACTCCATCTCTACTAAAAATACACGTGGTGGTGCGTGCCTGTAATCCCAGCTACTTGGGAGGCTGAGGAAGGAGAATCTCCTAAACCGGGGAGGCAGAGGTTGCAGTGAGCTGAGATTGTGCCACTGCACTCCAGCCTGGGTAACAGAACAAGACTGTTTCAAAAATAAATAAATAAAATAAAAAACTAAAACAAAATCTACAATGTGTCGTCACCCTAGAACACTTTTTTTTTTTTTTGAGACAGAATCTCTCTCTGTAGCCCAAGTTGGAGTGCAGTGGTGCAATCTCAGCTCACTGCAACCTCTGCCTCCCGGTTTCAAGCGATTCTTCTTCCTCAGCCTCCCGAGCATCTGGGACTACAGGTGCTTACCATCATGCCCAGCTAACTTTTTGTATTTTTTAGTAGAGACGGGGTTTTACCATGTTAGCCAGGATGGTCTTGATCTCCTGACCTCATGATCTGCCCGCCTCCACCTCCCAAAGTGCTGGGATTGAGCCACAGCACTTTGGGATGAGCCACAAGTGCCTGGCCAAGCAGGAGAATTTCTAAGCAGAAAGACATGTGACCCAGGATCAGTAAGAGGAAGAGATATGGGGTAGCCACCCCACGCTCTGTGCCAGGCAGATCCAGTGAGGATCTCAGCACTGCCACTGAGGACCAGGTGACCAGAGCCAGCTATTCAATTTCTGTAAGCCTTGGTTACTTCACCAGTAAAACTGGCACAGAAATGAAATGATGTGATTAGCACATCTTGTTTGGACACACAGGTGACGTGGAGTAAGCATCCACCTGTTCAGAGCCCAGAGGTTGGCAGTACCAGACCTGCAGCCCTCACATACAGAATAGTGCCAGCACATACATGCAGAGTTTATCAATGAGAAAGTAAGTGCCCATGTAGCCAGCATCGAGGTGATCCATAAGCCTTCGCATGTGCCTTTCTGATCCAATCCTCTCCCTCCCTCAGAGACACACACCTTCCTGGTTACACTGAATTACTATAGACATCATTTGCTAAATATTATGTTTGTAAGATTGCTGCATGCAACTGCAGATTTCAGTTTCGTTGCTAAATAGTAGAAATATACCATGATGCCGGGCGCGGTGGCTCGAGCCTGTAATCACAGCACTTTGGGAGGCCGAGGCGGGTGGATCACAAGGTCGAGAGATCGAGACCATCCTGGTCAACATGGTGAAACCCCGTCTCTACTAAAAATACAAAAAAATTAGCTGGGCATGGTGGCGCATGCCTGTAATCCCAGCTACTCAGGAGGCTGAGGCAGGAGAATTGCCTGAACCCAGGAGGCGGAGGTTGCGGTGAGCCGAGATCGCGCCATTGCACTCCAGCCTGGGTAACAAGAGCGAAACTCCGTCTCAAAAAAAAAAAAAAAAAAAAAAAAAAGAAATATACCATGATGTCAGTATCCATTCTCCTGCTGACCCCAGTTTGGGACCGTTACAGACAGTACTGCTAGTGGTGTTTCGCTGTATGTGCATGCACCCTAGTCCTGTGGATTGAAGTGCTAGGTCATGGGGTGCGCCTACTATCTTCAACTTTTTTTTTTTTTTTTTTTTTTTTTGGAGACAGAGTCTCGCTCTGTTGCCAGGCTGGAGTGCAGTGGCATGATCTTGGCTCACTGCAATCTCTGCCTCCTGGGTTCAAGCAATTCTCCTGCCTCAGCCTCCTCAGTAACTGGGACTAGAGGCACGCACCACCATTCCCAGCTAATTTTTGTATTTTTTAGTAGAAATGGGGTTTCACCATGTTGGCCAGGATGGTCTCCATCTCTTGACCTCATGATCTGCCTGCCTCGGCCTCTCAAAGTACTGGGATTACAGGCGTGAGCCACTGCGCCTGGCCTATCTTCAACTTATTACTATTATTATTATTATTATTATTATTTTGAGACGGAGTTTCGCTCTTGTTACCCAGGCTGGAGTGCAATGGCGCGATCTCAGCTCATCGCAACCTCTGCCTCCTGGGTTCAGGCAATTCTCCTGTCTCAGCCTCCTGAGTAGCTGGGATTACAGCCACGCACCACCATGCCCAGCTAATTTTTTGTATTTTTAGTAGAGACGGGGTTTCACCTTGTTGACCAGAATGGTCTCGATTTCTTGACCTCGTGATTCACCCACCTCGGCCTCCCAAAGTGCTGGGATTACAGGCTTGAGCCACCGCGCCCGGCCCTATTATTTTTTGAGATAAGAGTTTCACTCTGTCCCTTAGGCTGGAAGTGCAGTAGCACAATCTTGGCTCACTGCAACCTCCACTGTTGAGCTCAAGCAATTTTCCTGCCTCAACCTCCCAAGTAGCTGGAATTACAGGCATTGATCGACTTATGACCTATGCAACTTACGACCATTCGACTTTACAACCACAATTGATAGCCACGACTGCTCTGCGTCTGGCAGTGCAAACATTGCCCAGCTGGGCGTACGACAGTGTGGACCAGCTTCCGGCAGCACTACCATCTCCGCGTGCACCATTTCAACTGTTATCCCAGACTCGGTACAGCAATTTGTGTTTTGTGTCTTGGATATTTTTCATCAAACCCCTCCCAAGATGTCTACCAAGAGGAATTGCCAATAAAATGTTTCATACATGTTTATATATTTTGATATGTTTTGCAATTGGGAAAATGTTTCCTATGGTATTTTTTACACCTGTATTTTGTATTTTTGTATGCACCTGTATTTTGTAATTTTGTATGTTTTGCAAATATTAAACCAGTTGTACTGGTAATGCAGTGTTTTACTTAAACCTGACGAATGTAAAAATAAGAAACAAAATGGTGTAGAGATGATACAAATGGCATAAAATGAACAAAGAAAATTATGATATATAATAATGAAAGAAAATTATGATAAAATATGACTTAAAGATTTTTATAGGCTGGGCGCGGTGGCTCAAGCTTGTAATCCCAGCACTTTGGGAGGCCGAGGCGGGTGGATCACGAGGTCGAGAGATCAAGACCATCCTGGTCAACATGGTGAAACCCCGCCTCTACTAAAAAAAATACAAAAAATTAGCTGGGCATGGTGGCGCGTGCCTGTAATCCCAGCTACTCAGGAGGCTGAGGCAGGAGAATTGCCTGAACCCAGGAGGCGGAGGTTGCGGTGAGCCGAGATAGCGCCATTGCACTCCAGCCTGGGTAACAAGAGCGAAACACCGTCTCAAAAAAAAAAAAAAAAGATTTTTATAACATCATTTCACAGTACGGTACATATAGCCTACTCAACTTACGATCAAATCGTGTTACGACCGGTCCGTCGGAACCAATCGTGGTCGTAAGTCGAGCACTAGCTGTACACACATGCACCACCATGCCTGGCTAATTTTTTTTCCTGTATTTTTAGTAGAGATGGTTTTCACCATGTTAGTCAGTCTGGTTTCAACTCCTGACCTCAAATGATCCACCCACCTTGACCTCCCAAAGTGCTGGGATTACAAGCATGAGCCCACCATGTCCAGCCCAAAGTACTGTTTTCCAAAGAGGCTGGTAAGGAATTATTTACCAGCCTTTATCAGAACACCACTACCATCTGGTGGCAGCTACATGTATTGCAGGAAATAGGACACAGGAAACAGATTAACCTGAATTCTGGGAGGCCACCTTCTTAAACTCTGTTTTAGTAACAAAACTGCTAAATATTCTACGATATTCTAGGATTCAAACAGTTTTCGTGAAAGTAGAAAATTATCTCCTGATTCCTTCATATCTTCATACAGCATCTAGGATGGTGCAGGTAGGTACACAGGACATCTAAGAGTCAGTCAATGGCGCCGTGGGCAGACCCTCCCAGTAGAATTCCAAAGGCTACCAATACTTTCATTTAGGACTTGAACTCAGAATTATTTCATTCAATGACTATTTACTGAGATCCTGGCTTTACATCTGGTTTCCATAATTCATCCGCCTCCCATCCATCACCCCAAACAAGGGCAGCTCTGACAGATTCAGAGGCCTTGTGGGCAGGTCTGGTTCAGGTGGGCGTGTGGTAAGCACATGGTGTGCACTGGACGGGCATCCAGAAGAGGCAGCTTTTACTTCAACAGCACCCAAACAAGAGCCCTGGACCCTGGGCAGAAAAGGCAGCCAGAAGCACAGGGAAAGGGTCAATAAGCTAGTTCCACAATTGTTCTCAATGGGCAAACCCACAAAAGGCCAAGAAAGGGGCTGGAGACAACCCATGCATGTTCTCCATGATTACTATAAACGGGTCCTTCCTCATAGCTGTGGCTGTGCCTATGCGGGCAATTGAGAGGAAGCCACAGGAGAAAGGGACCCCCGCATAGAGACGATGGTTAGCGAGGCCAGGCTGCTGCTGGCGAGTGGTTGCTGCCACCGCAGGTCTACTGCCACTGCTGATGGGAACATCCTGGTCCAGACTGAAGCCCTGGCTGACATCGAGTTAGAATGGGGATCTCTCAGGCCGGGCGCGGTGGCTCAAGCCTGTAATCCCAGCACTTTGGGAGGCCGAGGCAGGTGGATCACGAGGTCGAGAGATCGAGACCATCCTGGTCAACATAGTGAAACCCTGTCTCTACTAAAAATACAAAAAACTAGCTGGGCGTGGTGGCGCGTGCCTGTAATCCCAGCTACTTAGGAGGCTGAGGCAGGAGAACTGCCTGAGCCCAGGAGGCGGAGGTTGCGGTGAGCCGAGATCGCGCCATTGCACTCCAGCCTGGGTAACAAGAGCGAAACTCCGTCTCGGAAAAAAAAAAAAAAAAAAAAAAAGAATGGGGATCTCTCTAGGGGCCTGCAGGGCCCTAAGCATGGAAACTCTTGAGTCCCTTCAAGAAATTCCAGGCACCTAGCCCTGAGAAGCAAATGACCAACTTGATAAGCAAGAAGGGCATTGTTAGCTTAAAACAATAGCCAAGGACATCAGGATCAGAGAATGTCTGCTTTCCCCAGAGAAACTAAAGATAACATCCTTTTTTTTTTTTTTTTTTTTTTTGAGACAGAGTCTTGCTCTGTTGCCCAAGCTGAAGTGCAGTGGCGTGATCTTGGCTCACTGTAACCTCTGCCTCGTGGGTTCAAGCAATTCTCCTGCCTCACCCTCCCGAGTGGCTGGAATTACAGCTGCCACTATGCCTGGCTTATTTTTCTATTTTTAGTAGAGACAGAGTTTCACCATGTTGGCCAGGCTAGTCTTGAACTTTTGAGCTCAATTGATCCACCCACCTCAGCTTCTCAAAGTGCTGGGATTACAGGCGTGAGCCACCGTGCCCAGACTAAAGATAACATCTTAACATAAGCCCCTGAGTTGCTTTTCAGAAACCTGGATCCCCACCAAATGGTTCCCCTGGCACTGAGACCGAAGATAAGGGGAACTGAAAATGGCACTCTGACCACTCTTTAGAGCAATTCTTTGTTCTAAATTTTTCCCTGAAGGGTCTGGAGGACACGCCCACAGGTCATAGCTAGCATTCTTTTTTGCTGATTCCAAATTTGTAAACAAAGCTTCACCTCCTTAACCAATCACAAATCAGAAAATCTTTGAAGCCACCTATGATCTGTGCCCCCATCCCTTGGAGACATCCTGCCTTTTTAGGCCAATATATAGCCTCTATGCGTTGATTTAAAACTTTGCCTATAGCCGGGCGCGGTGGCTCAAGCCTGTAATCCCAGCACTTTGGGAGGCCGAGGCACGTGGATCACGAGGTCAAGAGATCGAGACCATCCTGGTCAACATGGTAAAACCCCGTCTCTACTAAAAATACAAAAAATGAGCTGGGCATGGTGGCGCGTGCCTGTAATCCCAGCTACTCAGGAGGCTGAGGCAGGAGAATTGCCTGAACCCGCGAGGCGGAGGTTGTGGTGAGCCGAGATAGCGCCATTGCACTCCAGCCTGGGTAACGAGAGTCTCCAAAAACAACAACAACAACAACAACAACAAAAACCTTTGCCTATAATCTCTGGCTCCCTGCCTTTAAATACCCTTACCCATAAGACGTCTGGGAGTTTGGGTCTTAAGCATGAGCTGCCGGATTCTTCTTACTTGGCGCCCTGCAATAAAGGCCCCATTTGCAGCTGGGTGGTGGCTCATGCCAGTAATCTCAGCACTTAAGGAGGCTGAGATGAGCAGATCACCTTAAGTCAGGAGTTCAAGACCAGCCTGGCCAACATGGTGAAACCCTGTCTCTACTAAAAACACAAAAATTAGCTGGGTGTGGTGGCAGGTGCCTGTAATCCCAGCTACTCAGAGGCTGAGGCAGTGAGAATCACTTGAACCTGGGAGGCAGAGGTTCCAGTGAGAAGAGATCACGCCATTGCACTCCAGCCTGGGCAACAGGGTGAGACTCAGTCTCAAAAAAAAAAAGGCCTCACTTTCTTTCACGACAATTCCATCAGTAATTGCCTTAGTGTGCAGGGCGAGCAAATCATTTAGTTAGATTAACATCGGGCTTCCAGCCCTCACAAAGGAGGCAAAAGTCCTGGGCCAAAGAGCAGATCTCACTCAGAGCTGCTGTAGCAAAGCCAGCATGGAAGGGTGACTGTGGTGGCTGCAGGGACAGACGGAAGGAAGCCTGCATTCTCACCCTGGCCTGCCATAGCCAGACAAGGGGCAGTTGTCTGCAGGGCAGTTTCCTTATTGATAAAATGAGCAATTTGGAGTAAACTTTCTAGCTTTCATGCCACAATCCTAGGAATAGAACTCCTCTAAGGGAAGGAACGGGCCAAGGGAATAGCTGCTAGACTCTGAGTGCTTTGGGTTTCAGTCTCAGGTCTGGAACTCTTTAAACCTTTGCCAGCCCGCTGAACGTCCCTAAGCTTCAGAGTCCTCACTGGAAAGCAGGCGGTACAAGCACATCTACTTCAGTACTACCTCTGGTGCACAGGAAGCAAGCGCCTGGTACGCAGTGGGAGCTCCTATGTGTGAGCCAGTGCCATCCATGCTGGGGGTACAATAGCACTGGGCCTGCAGCCAGGTTCTCCTCACCTAACACTGCCTGGGCACGCTCTGGGAGGCTGAGGATCGGCGTTCTTGTCATTCCGTGATGTTTTTCTGTGATGAAGGTAAGAGTCCCTGGAGCAGATTATCTGATCCCACTTCACCCCTCTGGGAGAAGGGGCAACTGCTCATCCTCAAAGCGTTTTGGGTATCATTTGTCTTTGGGTGGCAACCAAGGGGATCCTGTCTACAGCTGCAGACACTACCTCTAAAAAAGCACTGTGTATAATCCTAGCACTTTGGGAGGCTGAGGAGAGCAGATCACCAGGTCAAGAGTTCGAGACCAACCTGGCCAACATGGTGAGACCCCCGTCTCTAATAAAAGCACAAAAATTAGCCTAGGCAACAGAGCAAGACTCCGTGTAAAAAAAAAAAAAAAAAAAGAGCACTGTGGTGTTTCAATTTAATTCTCAAGTGATGTGAGGCAGCTACTGGCACTCTCATTTGACAGATTATTGGAGGAGAGAGCGCCCACACCCAGATGCCTGCCTGACCCCAAAGCCCAGCTCTCATCCCATTCACTGTGCTGCTTGCCAACAAGCAGATACTGATTTTGTTTGTTTTTGTAGGGACAGGGTCTTGCTATGTTGCCTAGGCTGCTCTCTCCAATTCCTGGGAGCTCAAGTGATCCTCTTGCTTCAGGTTCCCAGAATGCTGGGATTATAGGCATGAACCACCAAGCCCAACCAAGCAGACACTGGTTTTTTTTTTTTTTTTTTTGAGAGGGAGTCTCGCTTTATCACCCAGGCTGGAGTGCAATGGCGTGATCTTGGCTCACTGCAACCTCTATCTCCTGGGTTCAAGTGATTCTTCTGCCTCAGCCTCTGAGTAGCTGGGTGTGTGCCACCACGCCCAGCTGATTTTTGTATTTTTGGTAGAGACAGAGCTTCGCCACGTTGGTCAGGCTGGTCTCGAACTCCCGACTTAAAGTGATTCAACTACCTCGGCCTCCCAAAGTGCTGGGATTACAGGCATGAGCCACTGCGCCCAGCCTGGTTTTGGATCTGTGAGCCACTGCCATGGGCAATCTGACCCAGCTCTCCACTCTGCCAGTCACGGCAGAACAAACCCTGCTCGGGGTGCTGCGTCACGTCATGGCCGGACTCCACACCTATGAAGTGAAGTTTCCCTACCTTTCCTTCCGCTTCTCTCCTCCTCCCTAGGCCAAAAGGCCTAAGCATTCAAGCCACGCAGACAGAAGCAAGGCAGGTTGCTGCCCTCAGGGAGATCACAATCTCAGGGCTGCCACAGGGGATAAAAGACTCAACGCTCCGGAGTGCAGCACAGCACAGAGCCTCCTCCAGCTGTAGCAGTGTAAGTGCCCGTGAGGGATCCCCACCCCAAGACACTAACAGAAAGAGAAACGAGGGCACCAGCTCTCGTTCTCAGTCATGCATAATAAATACAAGAGAAACTTCCTCTGCAGAGGGTCCCACTGAGGGATTCGATGCTGAGAAAGCTACTGTGCTTGGGATGGGGGATCTTGCTCTGGCAGAAGGAGGAAGAGAAAAAAAGGAGGAAAAAATGGTTGGGAAAAGTAAAGCTGGTCATAATGATCCTAAGAATTCTAGATAAAGTGCCTGCACAGAGACACACCCACGCTTCTGCTCCCACAGCAGCCAGCAAGGCAGGCAAGGCAGGTCAGGAAACGATGCTCAGAGAAGGGACGGGACTCAGCTGCTAGGAATCAGCTGAGAAGTGGAGACGCTGGGACCGAGGACACCAGGATCGGGGCTCAGTCCTCCACGTCGGGAAGCTGCCCAGGGTAGCAAGAACCTATGCCAGGGCCACGCCGCCCCCATAGCTCAGTGGACCCGGACCTCAGGATGCCCCTGTCCTGAGAAAGTTGCTTCCTGACAATTTCCTGAGAAATTACAGCACAAAAGACTCCGATTGGTAAACACTTTTTGGGGCGACTGCTCTTTGACTTTCGCCAATTTTTCTCTAGGGTCAGCGGCTTGATTTGGAGGAGCTCTATCGCCCCCTGGTGGAGGTTTAGCCACATGCTTCTGCAGGGGCCACAGCCACCATTCAGATGGCAGCAGCTGTGGGGCAGAGGCACAAAAAGGGAGGGGATGGAAGACCAATCTGGATAACACAGTTGAGACCCTGTCTTGACAAAAATTAAAAAAAAAAAAAAAATATATATATATATATATATACACACACACACACACATATATATTAGCCGGGCATGACCTGTAGTCACAGCTACTCGGGAGTCTAAGGGTGGGAAGATTGCTTGAGCCCAGGAGTTCAAGTTCATGGTGAGCTATGATCATACCACTGCACTCCAGCCTGGGTGACAGAGGGGGACCCTATCTTTAAAAAAAAAAAAAAAAAAAAAAAAAAGGCCTTTCCTCAGCTGCTGCCAAGGTGCTTGGTCCTTCCAAGGAAGCTAAGGCCGTGTTGGGGTGAGGCCCTCACTTCATCCGGCAATTAGCACCGCGTCTGGCAGCGCCAGCCCCACACTCAGCCACACCATGGCCTGTCTCCAAGCTCACCTGCATCTACTTGGTCCTCATTCTGCACGATGATGAGGTGACCATCATGGAGGATAAGATCAATGCCCTCGCCGGGCGCGGTGGCTCACACCTGTAATCCCACCTGCCTAGGCAGGTGGATCACAAGGTCAAGAGATCAAGACCATCCCGGTCAACATGGTGAAACCCCATCTCTACTAAAAATACAAAAAATTAGCTGGGCATGGTGGCACATGCCTGTAATCCCAGTTACTTAGGAGGCTGAAGCAGGAGAATTGCCTGAACCCAGGAGGCGGAGGTTGCGGTGAGCCAAGATTGCGCCATTGCACTCCAGCCTGGGTAACAAAGCGAAACTCCGTCTCAAAAAACAAAACAAAACAAAACAAAAAATGCCCTCATTAAAGCAGCTGGTGTAAATGTTGAACCTTTTTGGCCTGGCTTGTTTGCAAAGGCCACGGCCAATGTCAACAATGGGAGCCTCATCTGCAATGTAGGGGCTGGTGGACCTGCTCCAGCAGGAGGTCCTGCCTCTCTACTGCTGCTGCTCCAGCTGAGAAGAAAGTGGAAGCAAAGAAAGAATCTGAGGAGTCTGATGGTGACACAGGCTTTGGTCTTTTTGACTAAACCTCATTTATAATACGTTTAATAAAAAGCTGAACTAAAAAAGAAAAAATAAACAATAAAGAGGTGTTTTTTTTTGTTTTTTTTTTTTGAGATGGAGTCTCACTCTGTTGTCCAGGTTGGAGTGCAGTGGCATGATCTTGGCTCACTGCAACCTCTGCCTTCTGGGTTCCTGTCTCAGCCTCCCAAGTAGCTGGGACTACAGGCATGTGCCACGATGCCCAGTTAATTTTTTATTTTTAGTAGAGACAGGGTTTCACGATGTTGGCCAGGCTGGTCTCGAACTCTTGACCTTAGGTGATCCTCCCTCCTCAGCCTTCCAAATTGTTGAGATTATAGGCATGAGCCACCACACCCCGCCTAAAGAGATTTAAGATAACTGATGTAATGACTTCCTTCCAATGAGTATAATATGTAAAGAGGGGAAAGAAAGAGTAATTTCACAGTGGAGAAGCCTGGTGACATTTCAGCCAGCTGATCAGGCACATGTTGCCCAGGCTGGAGTGCAGTGGCTATTCACAGGTGCAATCGGAGCACACTACAGCCTCAAACACCTGGGCTCAAGCGATCCCCCTGAGTATCTGGGACTACAGGTGGGCACTGTGTATGGCTTGAAAAAGGAATTTTTGTCCTTTCTCAAAGTTTTGTTTGCTTAAACTATTTCCCATGGCCTAGATCTAAGCCCCTGCAAGCTCTGGTGCCGCTGCGCTCTCTAAACGCTTTTTGTGCCATTCTCCACTTCACTACAACGATCCTGCCACATCAGCTTTCCTTCTGGCTCCTTCCTGTTTTAAGGCCTTTCCCCATGCCATGTCCCCACTAAAATGCCTTTCCCACGATGGCCAAGACTGAAGTAGCCCCCACCTTCCACTGTTGTCTCTCATTACTCTTATTTATTTCCTTCTGAGCATCATCTTTATTGTTTGCTCATCACCTGTCCCCACTACTAGAATGTAAGCTCCTGGAGGAAAAAGACCTTCCTCTAACTTGTTCACCATACCCCAGCATTTAGAACAGTAGCTTGCTTATACAGTATGTGCCCAATAAATATCACCCAGTGAATAACTCAGTAGGTCTTTTTTTTTTTTTTTTTTTTTTTGTGTGACGGAGTTTCGCTCTTGTTACCCAGGCTGGAGTGCAATGGCGCGATCTCGGCTCACCGCAACCTCCGCCTCCCGGGTTAAAGCAATTCTCCTGCCTCAGCCTCCTAAGTAGCTGGGATTACAGGCACGTGCCAACATGCCCAGCTAATTTTTTGTATTTTTAGTAGAGACGGGGTTTCACCATGTTGACCAGGATGGTCTCGATCTCTTTTTTTTTTTTTTTTTTTTTTTTTTTTTATGAGAGGGAGTTTCGCTCTTGTTACCCAGGCTGGAGTGCAATGGCGCGATCTCGGCTCACCGCAACCTCTGCCTCCTGGGTTCAGGCAATTCTCCTGCCTCAGCCTCCTGAGTAGCTGGGATTACAGGCATGTGCCACCATGCCCAGCTAATTTTTAGTATTTTTTAGTAGAGACGGGGTTTCACCATGTTGACCAGGATGGTCTCGATCTCTTGACCTCGTGATCCACCCGCCTCGGCCTCCCTAAGTGCTGGGATTACAGGCTTGAGCCACCGCGCCCGGCCTCAGTAGGTCTTAAGATCACAACTACAGAAGCCATAAGTTACAGACTGCAAGCCATCTCGACTTCTCTTGATATGAAAACACTAAATATGAGTTATTTTTCTTTTTGAGACAGGATCTTGTTCTGTCACCCAGGCTAGACTGCAGTGGCCCAATCCTAGCTCACTGCAGCCTCGACCTCCCAGGCTCAAGCAATCCTCCCACCTCTGCCTCCCAAGTAGCTGAAACACCATGCCAGGCTATTTTTTTTTTTTTTTTCTTTGAGACAGAGTTTCGCTCTTATTGCCCAAGCTGGAGCTGGAGTGCAATGGTGTGATCTTGGCTCACTGCAATCTCTGCCTCTGGGGTTCAAGTGATTCTCCTGTCTCAGCCTCCAGAGTAGCTGAGATTACAGGCACCCCCCAACCATGTCCAGCTAATTTTTGTGTTTTTAGTAGAGATGGGGGTTTCAGTGTTAGCCAGGCTGGTCTCAAACTTCTGACCTTGTGATCTGCCCACCTCAGCCTCCCAAAGTGCTGGGATTACAAGTGTGAGCCACCACAACCAGCTGACAGGCTAACTTTTGTAATTTCTTTTTTTTTTTTTTTAAATAGCAGAGACGGGGTTTTGCCATGTTGCCCATGCTGGCCTTGAACTCCGGGACTCAAGGGATCTGCCTGCTTCAGTCTCCCAAAGTGCTGAGATTACAGGTTTGAGCCACCTCTCCTGCCTGAAATTGTTGGTTTTGTTTTTGTTTTTGTTTTTTTTCCAGATGGAGTCTCACTGTTGCCCAGGCTGGAGAGCAATGGTGCCAACTGGGCTCACTGCAACCTCCACCTACTGGGTTCAAGCAATTCTCCTGCCCCAGCCAGTCAAGAAGCTGGGATTACAGGTGCCCACCACCATGCCCAGCTAATTTTTGTATTTTTAGTTACCTACAGGGTTTCATCTTGTTGGCCAGGCTGGTCTCAAACTCCTGACCTCAGGTGATCTGTCCACCTCAGCTTCCCGAAGTGCTGGGATTACAGGTGTGAGCCATTGTGCCAGGCCAAAAAATTGCTTTTATATTTTATTTTTTTGAAAGGGAGTCTTGCTCCCATTGGGCAGGCTGGAGTGCAATGGCATGATCTCAGCTCACTGCAACCTCCACCTCCAGGGTTCAAGCCATTCTCCTTTTTCAGCCTCCCAAGTAGCTGGGATTGCCTCCAGGATATGCCACTACATCCAGCTAATTTTTGTATTTTTAGTAGAGGGTTTCGGCATGTTGGCCAGGCTAGTCTCAAACTCCTGAGCTCAGGTGATCCTCCAGCCTCAGCCTCCCAAAGTGCTAGGATAGGTGTGAGCCACCGCGAAGTGGCTGAAATTGCTCTTTTTAAGACATCTTTTTTGGGCTGGGCATGGTAGCTCATGCCTGTAATCCCAGCACTTTGGGAAACCAAGGCAGGTGGATCACCTGAGGTCAGGAGTTCAAAGCCTCATCTCTTCTAAAAATACAAAAATTAGCCAGGCATGGTGGTGGGCACCTGTAATCCCAGCTACTGAGGAGGCTGAGACAGGAGAATCACTTGAACCTGGGAGGCGGAGCTACTTGGATCCCAGCTACTCCGGAGGTTGAGACTGAAGAATCACTTGAACCTGGGAGGCGGAGGTTGCAGTGAGCCGAGATCTTGCCACTGCACTCCAGCCTGAGGAACAAGAGTGAAACTGTCTCAAAACAAAACATCTTTTTTTTTCGAGACGTGGTCTCGCTCTGTCGCGCAGGTTAGAGTGCAGTGGCGCAATCTCAGCTCACTTTGGCCTCTGCCTCCCAGACTCACGCAATCCTCCTGCTTCAGTCTCCATGGGCCTATAGGTGCACACCACGGTGCGCGGCTAACTTTTGCATTTTTAGTAGAGACGCGATTTTGCCATGTTGCCCAGGCTGGTCTCAAACTCCTCAGCTCAAGTGATCCGTCTGCCTCAGCCTCCCAAAGTGCTGGGATTACAGGCGTGAGTCACCACGCCTGGCCCCAACGACCCAATTCTAACTCACTTATCTCACCCCGGCCCATTAGACATCTAGGGAACCGGCCCCGCCCTTACCAATAGCAAACTCCACGAGGGTCTCATTCTCCTCCGACAGCGAATCGAGAAATAAATCCGGGACCTGCAGCTGCCGCAGATACTCGAAGTTGTTGGGGTCATAAGCGAAGTTGGCGAGGTTGGCGAGGACTTGCTCCTTGGCGTCTGCAACGGGAAAGCGGCACTGGAGCCAGGTCCGAGCGGCGGTCACAGCAGACCCTGCCCCCTGGCCCCACCGTGGCTCTCACCTTGGCTCTGGGTCTCCTGGAATTCCGTGACCAGCGCCTGCAGGAATCCCAGCCGCCCGACGTGGGGGTCCACTTTCGGCTTCTGGGCCATGGCTGGTGTGGCCGAGGACCCCCAGGGACGGGCGAGACGGTGGGAAAAGTGCAGGGGGAAAGCCCAGCGAGAGCTTCACCTGCCCTCCACCTGTGTGGAGAGGGAAGGCGGGAGGCGGCAAACGGGTTTCTTTTCAGATTCCACAGTAGTTTGCAGCTGGAAATGGGATGTGGGAGACTGCGCGGGGTCTCAGAATCCTGTAGGAGTTGGGTTTGAAAGTCGAAATTCGGCCGCGGGAGACGAGGAACAGTCTGCGTGTGAGGCTTGCGGAGGAGACGCCAGCGCCGGGTCGCGGGCTCCCGGGGTCTGTTCCGAGCTCCCAGCGGAAGCCTCGCTGTCTCCGCCCTTAATGAGGCGGAAGGGGCGGGGCCAGTGCGGAAGGGCGGGTCCGGGGCGGGGCCGCCGACGAACTCCTTGGCGCGCGTACTTCGCGCGGTTACGTTTTTACTGGATGCGGAAGCCGGTCAGCCTGGGCTGCAGCCAGCTGCGAGCGGCTTCGCTGAGACAGGTGCGGGCGTGGGTGGGTTTACTGCGAGGAGCAGCCTAGTTTCCCATATCTCGTTTCCAGCTGCAAATTACTGCAAAATCTGAACGTAAGAAAGAAACCCACTTGCTGCCCCAGCAGATAGGAGGGCGGGTGAGGGCCTCGCTCGGCTTTCCCGCCCCACCTTTCCCTCTCTCCCTCCCATTCCCCGGGGTCCTCCGCCGCCCCGACGTGGCCCAGAAGGTGAGACGCCCACGTCGGGCGGCTGGAATTCCGCGAGGAGCAGCAGAATCTGCCAGAATCCATGTGGCAGGACGTCGAGGCAGAAGCACCTCCAGGGCCCCCACGGCTGGCGGGGGCGTGGCCCAGCCTCCTTGACCAGGTCGGCCCTTTGGAGCGCGGGCGTCAGCTGTCTGCGCCCCGCATCGATCCTTTGCCCCTTTTGCAAAAAGCCTGGCGACCCCGATACGCCCTCCATCCCAGCCCCGAGGTGGGTCCGCCACCTCTGGACAGAAATCAAGAGGACTGGGTTATGTCCTGGGGCTTTTCGTCAGTCGGGTGGACGGCGCGCGCCTGGGGCAGCACCGGGGAGCCGGAGGAGGAGCCTTGGATGTGGCCCTCTCAAGGGGGCTTTCAGGGCTTTCTGGATGCTGAAGCCCTTCGGCCTGTTCCCTCTCGGGGATTCTCAGGAAGCGGATGTGTGCTGGATTACTTGTGGTCACAGGGAACAAAGCACCAGGGAAGGAGGTGGCCTTGCCACACTCTGGTCATGTTTGACAATGTGGTATAGGTGGCTTAGGCTGTGCATGTCCCGAGAGTACAAGAGTGGAGTCACTTGCGTTAAAAAACAAAACCCAGAGATAGCATGGGGAGAAATGACAGATACAGGTGAGGGGACGGAAGACAGCAAACCACACTGCCATGTGTGTACCTATGCAACAATCTTGCATGTTCTTCACATGTACCCCAAAACCTAAAATGCAATAAAAAAAAAAAAAACCCAGCAGAGTCCAAGAAACCCACGACGAGAGAGTTCTCATGCGTAAATATCTGATAATCAAAACTATCACAAAGACTGCAAAAACCACCACGTTGTACAAAGGCCGTCACAAACTTGCACAAAACGTACTTCTGCACGGCCATCTGCCCAGCAACTGCCTGTCCAACCTTGAACTGGTCACCCTTGTTATGAATCCTTCTACCTAGCGATAATTATCTCAAAACAATTAGGTAATCCTAATTTTTCCCTTAAAGCCTTTGTCTTCCTTTACCTCCCTGAATACCCATATAGTTTACTATGCCATGCATATTACCATTGCAATGCCCTATGCCCAAAGAGATGGCATTTTCTTTGAGAGAGCCTGTTATTTAGGTTGACAAACGCAAGGACCATACCTGAAGCCCTGGGCCTGGATGAAGGCAGAGTGGCTGTCACAGTCCAGCCAGCTGCAGCCCCACTGGAAGCAAGCCCCACCTCTGAGGCTTCAGGTCCTTGCCATCAGCCCCTGCCCTATGCACACCGTCGGAGGCAGGAGTTTCAACTTTAGTCTGAGTGCTTAGGTCCCAGGACCCTCCCCAAAGCCCCTTGGCTTCTGTTGGGAGCCTCTGCAGCCTGGGAAGTACATCCTACCCCAAGGTGCCCAAGGGGTTTCTCTGCCTCTTGCTGGACAGAGCAGCAAAGGGGAGCCCATAAACGGAGGCAAGGATGGAAATAAGTTCATTTCCTCCCCGCCCAGGAACTGCCCCAGACCTTCTCTAGAGCAGGCGTCCCCAAACTTTTTACACAGGGGGCCAGTTCACTGTCCCTCAGACAGTTGGAGGGCCACCACATACTGTGCTCCTCTCACTGACCACCAATAAAAGAGGTGCCCCTTCCTGAAGTGCGGCGGGGGGCCGGATAAATGGCCTCGGGGCCACATGCGGCCCGCGGACGGTAGTTTGGGGACGCCTGCTCTAGAGGTTCGAAGGCAGTCAGCTAAGTGGGGACTGCAGAATCAGATGGGCCACTCCCATCCTCCTCCCTCACTGGTCTTCTCCCTTCTTAAGGCCTCAGGGAGGGGTCCTCCTTGGGGTAGAATTCTCAGCCCTTGGTAGGTCTTACCTCTGCCTAGTCTCTTGCACACAGTAGATACTTAATATTTATTGAAGGAATTCTGCCCAGAGATGATTGCCACTCTTGCCTAGGAGCAGGTGAGGTCAGTTTCCTATGCAGAACATTCATGATAGCCTTTTTTTTTTTGGCAGGGGGACAAGGTCTCATCACCCAGGCTGGAGTGCAGTGGTGTGATCACAGCTCACTGTGACCTTGAACTTCTTGGCTCAAGGGATCCTCCTACCTCTGCCTCCTGATTAGCTTGGACTACAGGCCTGTGCCACCACGTCCAGCTAATTTTTTTTTTTTTTTTTTTTTTGAGACGGAGTTTC
Source organism: Saimiri boliviensis (assembly GCF_048565385.1). Classification (NCBI taxonomy): domain Eukaryota; kingdom Metazoa; phylum Chordata; class Mammalia; order Primates; family Cebidae; genus Saimiri; species Saimiri boliviensis. The sequence continues at coordinate 64,761,087 of NC_133465.1, read as the reverse complement.
GCCCTTGTTACCCAGGCTGGAGTGCAATGGCGCGATCTCGGCTCACCGCAACCTCCGCCTCCTGGGTTCAGGCAATTCTCCTGCCTCAGCCTCCTGAGTAGCTGGGATTACAGGCACACGCCACCATGCCCAGCTAATTTTTTGCACTTTTAGTAGAGATGGGGTTTCACCATGTTGACCAGGATGGTCTCAATCTCTCGACCTCGTGATCCACCCGCCTCGGCCTCCCAAAGTGCTGGGATTACAGGCTTGAGCCACCGCGCCCGGCGCTCGTCCAGCTAATTTTAAAACTTTTTGTAGAGATGGAGTTTTCCTTATGTTGCCCAGGCTGGCCTCTCAAGTGATCTCCCATCTTGGCCTTCCAAAGTGTTGGGATTATAGGCATGATCCACCACACTTAGCTTTCCCCCCACTTTCCTTATTTTTTTTGTAGAGATGGGGTCTCTATGTTGCCTAGCTGGTCTTCAAGTCCTGGTCTCAAGCGATACTCCTGCCCTGGCCTCCCAAAACGTTTTTATTGTTGTCTTTGTTTTTTTTTGAGGCTGAGTCTCATTCTGTCACCCTGGCTGAAGTACAGTGGCATGATCCCAGCTAACCGCAACCTCTGCCTCTTGGGTTCAAGCAATTCTTCTGCTTCAGCCTCCCAAGTAGCTGGGATTATAGGTGCTTGCCATCACACCTGGCTAATTTTTGTATTTTTAATAGAGTCATGGTTTTGCCATCTCAAACTCCATCTCAAACCTCAAGTGATCCACCCACCTTGGCCTCCCAAACTGCTGAGATTACAGGTGTGAGTCACCATGCCTGGCCTTTTCTTTTTCTTTTTGAGACGAAGTCTTGCTTCGCTGTGTCGCCAGGTTGGAGTGCAGTGGCGCTATCTCAGCTCACTGCAACCTCCACCTCCCAGGTTCAAGTGATTCTCCTGCCTCAGCCTCCTGAGTAGCTGGGATTACATGTGCACATTACCATCTCCAGCTGGTATCTGTTTTAAATGTTTTCAGGAATTGGGCCCTTTACGGGATGCACTCAAAACCCGGTGGATACTAGCACCAAAAGCACCTATCTACCAGCCCCAACTTCCTCCTTTCCCATTCCATTGAGATGGAGAAGACAGATCTGGAGAAGCACATGCAAGCACTCTCCTTTCAGAGCACGTGCTATTGATGGCAGCCAAGTGTAAGACTGGGTGGGGCGCCGGAAGGCAATGGGGTCTTCAGGACGATCACTGAGTCAGACTTTTCAACTGAAAGAGATGAGCTCATCCAGGCGAACCTCCTGTTTTCTTTTTAAAAATTAAATTAAATTTTATTATTTTGCCGTAACAAAGTACCCTCCTACTTTTTCTTTCCTTTTTTTTTTTTTTTTTTTTTTTTTTGAGACGGAGTTTCGCTCGTTACCCAGCCTGGAGTGCAATGGCGCCATCTCGGCTCACCGCAACCTCCGCCTCCTGGGTTCAAGCAATTCTCCTGCCTCAGCCTCCTGAGTAGCTGGGATTACAGGCAAGCGCCACCATGCCCAGCTAATTTTTTGTATTTTTAGTAGAGACGGGGTTTCACCATGTTGACCAGGATGGTCTCGATCTCTCGACCTTGTGATCCACCCGCCTCGGCCTCCCAAAGTGCTGGGATTACAGGCTTGAGCCACCGCGCCCGGCACCTCCTACTTTTTCAAGGCTCAGAGGTGGTCAACAATTTGCCCAAAATCACATGGCAGATAGTGGTAGAATCAAACACACTCAGGGCTATTCCTGCCCAAGGCCTTTTGCTTTACCTGCAGTACCGCCTTTGGCCACAAGAGACACTCATGGCTGCTCCTGGAGGAAGCAGGACATCCCCAAGGATACTTATTCACACCAGCTGGACATGCGGGGGCGGGAAGACTGGCACCAGCTCATGAAAAGAAAATCTCCTGATGAGGTTTTCTTGCCAGAGCCTGGTTGAGCCTGAATCAACAAACAACATCCTGAACCTGAGCACCCCTTGCTGAGGGGGGAAGAAAGGAAGGGGGATGGGGAAATGTACTCCAGCCCTGTTTTCCAGCTTTATTAGTTCACAGAGTTTATGACCTGCTGCAGGGAACATTTTTGTGTATAATTCAAACACATTCTGTTTTCTCATTCTCTCGGTACCCTGCTGGGACGAGAGTGGGCTGATGACGGCTAGCCCCTGGGTGGTGATGGGGAAAAGCACCAGCAAAATGTGTCGGGGGAGCTCGGACCGCCATGTCACAGGCACAGCTGTACGAGGAGCAGGGGTGAACTGGCAGCTGGATCAGCCGGCCACTTACCCCAGGGTTGACACCTCTAACACAGCAGGGGGAAAGGGAGGCCTCCAGAAGACACGAATGGGGAGTAGAACTTCTCTTGCAGAAGCAGTTCCATTTTCACGTCAGTCTTCAAGCAGCCTGGCAAGCCCTCCTCTCCCCTCAAATGTCTGGCTTCCCCCACCCAGCAATAATCCTCCCCGCCAAGGAGACAGGGTGGGGAAAGGAAAGAGGAAGTCCCTAGACAGAGTAGGTGCTGCTGAGACTGCAGGGGGGATCCTAGGATCCAAGTCAGGGGACCCCCTCCTGTTCTCTGCACAGGCGCCAGGATGGGCACGCCACTCAAACCTTTAATCTGTCCCTATCCAGCCAGCCAGCTCCTCAGCCTGGCCCTCTGCACTGCCTCTCACCGTTGGTGCGAGGCCCAGTGACCTTCGTGGGGGCAGCTGCACCACCAGCCTTGGCTGCCCTACTGGTGAGGGCTGAGTCACTTGGAAAGAGCAGGGCAGGAGGAGCCTGGAGGCCGGTGAGCTCTTCAGAACTCTCTGGAGGTCGGAGAAAGTCAACGGGAAATGATGGAGGCATCTAGGCTGGACATGAAGGTCAAGTGCGTTGAGTTGTAGGAGCAGCAACACACAGCCAGCTGTGCTGAGCCGGCCAGAACAGACCTGAGCAGGGCTCAGATGTGGCTTCCTGGGCCCTGAGTACCCTGGTGCCCAAGGAAAAAAGTCGGGAGGGCCTGCTCCTGTATTCTGCTAGTTATTAGAAAAGGGTTCCTCTGGCTGGGCACGGTGGTTCATGCCTGTAATCCCAGCACTTTGGGAAGCCAAGGCAGGCGGATCATGAGGTCAGGAGTTCGAGACCAGCCTGATCAACATGGAGAAAACCCATCTCTACTAAAAATACAAAATTTGGCCGGGCGTGGTGGCACATGCCTGTAATCCCAACTACTCGGGAGGCAGAGGTAGGAGAACTGCTTGAACCCAGGAGGTGGAAGTTGCAGTGAGCTGAGATTGTGCCACTGCACTCCAGCCTGGGTGACAGAACAAGACTCCATCTCAAAGAAAGAAAAAAAGAAAATGGTCCCTCAGGGCGTCTTCAGAGGCCAGGCTCCAAGGTCCCAGCTCCTGGTAGAGGCCCAGCTTGCAGAGCCTTGACAGCCCGAGCTTCCTGGGCTGCTCTTCACCAGATCCCCTGGTCAAGGAGCTGGAGGTCCACCTCCTGGGCTGAGACTGTTCACTCAGTAACCTCAGGACTCAGACATTGGTCACATAGGTGACCCCTAGGTCTTAGACGCTGGTCACATACATGATCTCAGGGCATGGTTGCTTCCCAGAACCGTCTTTGCCTTCCAAAAAAAGATCCTGCTCCAAGGCATCCGTCGCGACAGCCTGCTTGCCTTGCCGCTCCTTCTTCTGCAGGGAATAGAAGCTACTGCCCATGAAGAGGGCAGCCGAGATGAGGAAGAAGCTGGACATGTAGAAAACATAGCTGAAGCTGTTGGTGCTGTCCAGGAGGAGCCCTGGCGGATAGAGATCAAGTTAGGCCAGTGCTACCGGGCCTCCCCCCAACCAGTGTGTTCCCTGACAGCGGGGATTTTATTTTTGTCTCTGCCGTACTAGGAATTGTGGCTGACACCCAGTAGACATGCAACAGATACTTGTTGAATGAAAGGAGGGGAAGAAACACTAAACCCTTCTGGCCTGGGCAGGAAGAGTCCTCAGGCTGCAAGATAACTCAGGGACATGACCTGCTGACCCTTGGTGGTAGGGAACTAATGGAATTTTTGCTCAGCCACCCTCCAGATCTCTCCTAAGTCTCCTTCTGGAGAGCTCTCCCAACTTGTTTGCTTAAAGAATTCCCGGCTGGGTGGGGTGGCTCACGCCTGTAATCCAAACACTTTGGAGGCCAAGGTGGGCGGATCACCTGAGGTTGGGAGTTCAAGAACAGCCTGACCAACATGGTGAAACCCCATCTTTATTTAAACAAACAAACAAAAAAAATTAAAAAGGAAAAAGAAGAATTCCCTTGTGGCCAGGCACAGTGGCTCAAGCCTATAATCCCAGCACTTTGGGAGGCTGAGGTGGGTGGATCACGAAGTCAGGTGTTCAAGACCAGCCTGGCCAAGATGATGAAACCTCGTCTCTACTAAAACTGTAAAAATTAGCCAGGCGTGATGGTAATCCCAGGCGCCTGTAATCCCAGCTACTTGGGAGGCTGAGGCAGGAGAATCACTTGAATCCGGGCAACAGCAATTGCAGTGGGTTGAGATCACACCACTGCACTCCAGCCTGGGTGACAGAGTGAGACTCCGTCTAAACGAAAAAAAAAAAAAAAAAAGAAAAAAAAATTCCCTTGGATGCACCGGGCACAGTGGCTCACGCCTGTAATCCCAACACCTTGGGAGGCCATGAGGTGGGCGAATCATGAGGTCAGGAGATTGAGACCATCCTGGCTAACATGGTCAAACCCCATCTCTACTAAAAATACAAAAAAATTAGTCAGGCGTGGTGGCACACACCTGTAGTCCCAGCTACTCAGGAGGCTGATGCAGGAGAATCACTTGAACCCAGGAGGCAGAGGTTGCAGTGAGCCAAGATTGTGCCAGTACACTCCAGCCTGGGTGACAGAGTGAGACTCCATGTCTCAAAAAAAAAAAAAGGACAGGAGGCTGAGGCAGGAGAATTGCCTGAACCCAGGAGGCGGAGGTTGCGGTGAGCCGAAATCGCGCCATTGCACTCCAGCCTGGGTAACAAGAGCGAAACTCTGTCTCAAAAAAAAAAAAAAAAAAAGAGGACTGAGGTCTGGTACACAAAGCCATGCTTTCAGCTGTTTGTACCCTGAGTGCCAGGTGGAAAACCGGCTGTAGCACACCCCCTGGAGATGCTGAACAGGGCCCAGAGCTGTCTAGACTGTTCTCCTTTTACCACACTACCTGGCTGCCCTCCTTCCCAGCTCCTCACCTGCCAGTGGCGGGGAGATGAGGAAAGCAAGACCTTCCAGGACAGTGAAGAGTCCCAGGGCGCTGGGGAAACGATCCATGGGGACGATGTCCATGAGGACCTGGAAGATGAGGGCGCCGATACCACTCATGGACACGCTGTACACCAGGCAGTAGCCCACAAGCACCCAGAAGTCGGCTGATGCCGCGCACACCAGATTAGTGAGCCCGTTGAGCAGGACCGCCAGGCTGAACAGGTACTTGCGGTGGCTGGCAAAGGCCCGCCGTCCTGCCACCAGCCCAGCTAGGGGCCGCAGGAAGATGTTGCTGAAGCCAATGATGGAGATGAGGAGGGCTGCCTGCTGCTCGTCCACTCTGTGCCGCATGGCATATGGCACCAGGAAGACATGTGGCAGTGGGAAGCCCAGGATTGACCACATCACGCCCAGTGTGTACACGCGGTAGCCTGTGTTGTGCCGCAGGATGTCGAAGGCCAGGTGGCGCTGGATGGTCTGGCCACAGGCAGCCAGGCAGCCGAGCGCAGGTGTCTTGGGAGGTGGCGGGGGACATTCTTTGGTCTCAGGGGCTATGCTGGTGGCCACAGGCCTCATGACGGCCCCGCAGATGCAGCAGTGGAGAAAGACCCCACCAAAGACAAGGAAGGTACCCCTCCAGCCCAGATCCTCCAGGAGGTAGCGGGAGAGCAGCGGCCAGAGCGTGATGCCCAGGGAGACGCCCATAGAGGCCAGTGCGTTGGCCAGCACCCGCCGGCGGACAAAGTAGAAGCCCAGCACCGTGATGCTCGACTGGAAGCTGAAGCACATGCCCAGGCCTGCGGGGCAAGAGGGAAGACCAGCCTGGAAGCATGCTGGGGCCTTCCACCTGCACCCAGGGGTGGTGTCGGCCCATTCCACACACCTGCCCTCCTCTGGTTCTAGTCCATACTCAGGTCTAAGTCCCCGGGGACTGAAGATGGAATCAGCTGGCCTCACCACCTCCCTGTAAGCACCCCTTCCCAGATCTGCTCTCCCAAGGCTGCCAGGGCATTCCTGTTCCCCTTGGTGTAGCATGAGAGTTATCTTTTAAAAACCCAAATTGGGCTGGGCGCCGTGGCTCATTCCTGTAATCACAGCACTTTGGGAGGCTGAGGCTGGCGGATCACTTGAGCTCAGGAGTTTGAGACCATCCTGGCCAACATAGTGAAACCTCCTCTCTACTAAAAATACAAAAATTAGCTGAGCATAATGGTAGGTGCCTGTAGTCCCAGCTACTTGGGAGGCTGAGTCAGGAGAATTGTTTGAACCCAGGAAGTGGAGGGTGCAGTGAGCCAAGATATTGCCACTGTACTCCAGCCTAGGCAACAGAGCGAGATTCTGTCTCAAAAACAAACCAACTCCCAAACTGGATTAGGTTCTCTCTTGGCTTAACACCTTCCAAAGACTTCCCATCCCACTTGAAAACAGATCCAAAGTATCCACGATGCGCTGGAAGGCTCTCTGTGGTCTGGCTCCAGCCCACCCCTCAGATGCCATCTCAGGCCACTCCCTGTCACTCACTATGATCTGCCTCTGGACATGAAGCTGCCCCTACCTCGAGACATTTGTAGCTACTGTTCCTTCTGCTTGGAATCTGCTTCCTCCAGATTTTCCGTGCTCCTCTCAATTCAGCCGCCACCTCTCCAGAGGGGCCTTCCCAGCTCCCCACCCACTCAGTGTCTGCACCTGCACACCTGAGCATGCTGGAGAGAAAGCTCTCAATCACGTGTGACCATGGCCTCAGGCTGCCTGTGCCGCCAGTACAGCTCCCTCAGTCACCCCTCGCCTGCCCTGCTGCGTGAGTACTGGGTCTTCTCCTCTGTGCATCCCAACACTTCCTCCCTGTCCTCATGCTCAGCTGTCCACATGCCCACTGGTGACAATGGCCTGCCCATGCCCCAGTGGCTGTCCCTCCCTTCTGCCCTGCACCCTCTCCACTCAGAGGCACCTCTCTAGCAGGTCCCTTCTCTCCTGCATCATCCCTTTTCTCTTTCCTTGATCATTCTCCTTCATTATTTCTCCCATTAAAAAAAAAAAACAACCCTCTCTTGACCTCATAACCACTTCTGGATATAGTCCATTCCTCCGGTCCCCTTACAACAAAATGCTGTGGAAGGGCTGGGTGCGATGGGCTCACACCTGTAATTCCAGCACTTTGTCTTTTTTTTTTTTTTAATTTTTTTTTAATATTAAAAAATATAAGGGCCGGGCGCGGTGGCTCAAGCCTGTAATCCCAGCACTTTGGGAGGCCGAGGCGGGTGGATCACGAGGTCAAGAGATCGAGACCATCCTGGTCAACATGGTGAAACCCCGTCTCTATTAAAAATACAAAAAATCAGCTGGGCATGGTGGCGCGTGCCTGTAATCCCAGCTACTCAGGAGGTTGAGGCAGGAGAATTGCCTGAACCCAGGAGGCGGGGGTTGCAGTGAGCCGAGATCGCGCCATTGCACTCCAGCCTGGGTAACAAGAGCGAAACTCCGTCTCAAAAAAAAAAAAAAAAATATATATATATATATATATATATATATATATATATGGTTTCCCCATCTTGATCAGGCTGATCCCCTTGAACTCCCGACTTCAGGTGATCCGCCTGCCTTGGCCTCCAAAGTGCTTGGATTACAGGCATGAGCCACCACGCCCGGCCTGTCTTTTTTTTTTTTTTTTGAGATGGAGTCTTGTTCTGTTGCCAAGGCTGGAGTGCAGTGGTGCGATCTTGGCAACCTCTGCTTTCCGGGTTCAAGTGATTCTCCTGCCTCAGCCTCCCAAGTAGCTGGGACTACAGGGACCCACCACCACGCCTGGCTAACTTTTGTATTTTTAGTAGAGATGGGGTTTCTCCATGTTGGCCAGGCTAGTCTCAAACTCCTGACTTTGTGATCCTCTTGCCTCGGCCTCCGAAAGTGCTGGGATTACAGGCATAAGCCACCATGCCTGTGTGCCCAACACTTTCTAGCAGGTGCCTATAAATTCTGGAGATGGAATAATAGTCACCTGTGATGAATCCTGCTGTGAAGTAGAGCTGGCTGAGGCTGCGGGAGAAGGAGCCAGCCACCATGCCCAGACTGGCCAGCACGCCTCCCAGCATCGCAGTCACTCGGCAGCCGAAGCGTACCACCAGGATGCTGCACAGGGGCCCTGTGGGACAAGACAGCCAGCAGGTGGCAGCTGAATGAGGAGGGGGCAGGGGACGAGGAGGAGAGTGGGGCAGGGGGAGGGCAGTTCCAGCAGGGATAGCCAGGTGGTTTCAAGGAACAGGACTGGATTCTGATGCCCACCTGCTGCAGACTGGCCATGTGGCCCGAGCAAGGCCTGATCCCTCTCCGTGCCTCAGTTTTCTCCCCACAGAGTGAGGATTCAGACTGGACGACGTTTGACCCTGATGAGGATTCCCAGAAAGGTCAACCAAGGCCCTGCATGGCACCACCCTGAGGCTACTCATTCTTTTTTTTTTTTTTTTTTTTTTTGAGACAGAGTCTCCCTCTGTTGCACAGGCTGGAGTGCAATGGTGTGATCTTGGCTCACTGCAACCTCTGCCTCCGGGTTCAAACAATTCTCCTACCTCAGCCTCCCGAGTAGCTGGGACTTCAGGCGTGCACCACCATGCCCGGCTAATTTTTTTTGCATTTTTAGTAGAGACAGGGTTGCACCATGTTAGCCAGGATGGTCTCGATCTCCTAACCTCGTGATCTGCCCTCCTCGGCCTCCCAAAGTGCTGGGATTACAGATATGAGCCACTGCTCCCGGCTGAGACTGCTCATTCTATCTGGGTGAAACAGGATTGGTTCATGACTTCACCACCTCCCCCACTTCGCTGGGGGTCTGCTGGTGGGAGGAGTTGGGGCAGTGTTCCAGGACATCTAGATCACAGTGTCCACCTGTTTTACCTGCCCCACCTCCCCCCACCACATCCTCAGGAAGACTGGCCACCACCCTCCCACCACCTTCCCAGCCCTACAGTTTGGGGAGCCCTGGGCCCCTTCACACCTCCTTGGCCTCTAGAGTGTGCTGCGGAAAATCAGGCAGGGTACATACTCCGCTCCCACACCACCTCCAGCACCACCAAAGTCTGCACCTAGAGGTTTGGCTGCATGTGGACAGGGGCCTGTTTCTTGCCCGGCTCCCAAATGCTTTCTCACCAATCCACACCCCAGAAAAGTAGAAAAGAGCTGGGGACTGCTCTTTGGCACCTCGCAGGGGCCGCATTCACCCAAGCACTTGTGGAGCTTCTCTAACTCACTCTCCAAGAGTGCAACTAAAAGGATGGGGGAAGTGTGTGTGCATGAGATACCTATGTGTGTCTGGGGTGGAGGGGGATGGGTAGTGTGAGCCAGTGTGAGTATAAAAAGTGACAGAGTGGCCGGGCGCGGTGGCTCAAGCCTGTAATCCCAGCACTTTGGGAGGCCGAGGCGGGTGGATCACGAGGTCGAGAGATCGAGACCATCCTGGTCAACAAGGTGAAACCCCGTCTCTACTAAAAATACAAAAAGTTAGCTGGGCATGGTGGTGCGTGCCTGTAATCCCAGCTACTTAGGAGGCTGAGGCAGGAGAATTGCCTGAGCCCAGGAGGCGGAGGTTGCGGTGAGCCGAGATCGCGCCATTGCACTCCAGCCTGGGTAACGAGAGCGAAACTCCGTCTCAAAAAAAAAAAAAAAAAAAAGTGACAGAGTGGGCCGGGCGCGGTGGCTTACGCCTGTAATCCCAGCACTTTGGGAGGCCAAGGCAGGCAGATCACCTGAGGTCAGGAGTTCGAGACCAGCCTAAGTAACATGGTGAACTCCTATCTCCACTAAAAATACAAAAATTAGGCCGGGCAAAGTCCCAGCACTTTGGGAGGCCAAGGCAGGCGGATCACAAGGTTAGGAGATCGAGACCATCCTAGTCAACATGGTGAAACCCTGTCTCTACTAAAAATACAAAAATTAGCTGGGCCTGGTGGTGTGTGCCTGCAGTCCCAGCTACTTGGCAGGCTGAGGCAGGAGGATCACTTGAACCCAGAGGGGGAGGCTGTAGTGAGCCAAGATCATGCCACTGCACTCCAGCCTGGTAACAGAGTGAGACGCTGTCTCAAAAAAAAAAAAAAAAATTAGTTGGGTGTGGTGGCATGTGCCTGTAGTCCCAGTTACTCGGGAGGCTGAGGCAAGAGAATCACTTGAACCTAGAAGGTGGAGGTTGCAGTGAGCCGAGATCAGGCCACTACACTCCAGCCTGGGCCACAGAGCAAGACTCTGTGTCCAAAAAAAAAAAAAAAAAGCTATGGAGTAAGTGAGCAGCCCGTCCTCAGACATAATCAAGCAGAGGCTGGTGGCCCAGCATCTCTGCCCCTGTAGACGGGGAGGTGGCTCTGAAGAGGACCGACCCACAGATCTTCCCCATACCAGAGACTTTGGCCTGACTTAGGGAAGGTGACATTGGGGAAAGCCCTGAGTCATCAGGACAGGGCTGCTGGCCAGCTGCATAGCTGAGGGTGTAGTAGCAGGGCGGGCGGAGGCAGGGTGTTTCCTCTGCAGGGCAGTGAACTCACTCTGCAGCCTTGGGCAGGTCTTTTACTTTGTGCCTGCTTGTTTGCCTTACCTCTAAAAGGTGTAGGGGCAGGGGCAGTGAAAGTATCCATGATTCATCATGTTGAAAAATTTCTAGGCCGGATGCGGTGGCTCAAGCCTGTAATCCCAGCACTTTGGGAGGCCGAGGCGGGTGGATCACGAGGTCAAGAGATCGAGACCATCCTGGTCAACATGGTGAAACCCTGTCTCTACTAAAAATACAAAAAATTAGCTGGGCATGGTGGCACATGCCTGTAATCCCAGCTACTCAGGAGGCTGAGGCAGGAGAATTGCCTGAACCCAGGAGGCGGAGGTTGCGGTGAGCCGAGATCGCGCCATTGCACTCCAGCCTGGGTAACAAGAGCGAAACTCTGTCTCAAGAAAAAAAAAAAAAAAAAAAAAAAAAAGAAAAGAAAAATTTCTGCAATACTGTGGTCAGGTGCCGTGGCTCATGCCCATAATTCCAGCACTTTGAGAGGCCCAGGCAGGTAGATCACTTGAGCCCAGGAGTTTGAGACCAGCCTGAGCAACATAGTGAGACCCCGTCTCTACGGAAAGTAAAAACATTAGTTGATTAGTTGGGTATGGTGGTGCACACCTGTAGTCCCAGCTACTTGGGAGGCTGAGGTGAGGGGATTGCTTGAGCCTGGGAGGTCAAGGCTATAGTGAGCTGTGATCACACCACTGCACTCCAGCACAGGTGACAAAGGGAGACCCTGTCTCAAAAATAAGCAAATAAGGGCCGGGCATGGTGGCTCACGCCTGTAATCCAAGCACTTTGAAGGCCAAGGTGGGAGGATCACCTAAGGTTGGGAGTTCAAGACCAGCCTGACCAACATGGTGAAACGCCATCTTTAAAAATAATAATAGGCCGGGCGCGGTGGCTCAAGCCTGTAATCCCAGCACTTTGGGAGGCTGAGGCAGGTGGATCACGAGGTCGAGAGATCGAGACCATCCTGGTCAACATGGTGAAACCCCGTCTCTACTAAAAATACGAAAAATTAGCTGGGCATGGTGGCGCGTGCCTGTAATCCCAGCTACTCAGGAGGCTGAGGCAGGAGAATTGCCTGAACCCAGGAGGCGGAGGTTGCGGTGAGCCGAGATCGCGCCATTGCACTTCAGCCTGGGTAACAACAGCGAAACTCCGTCTCAAAAACAAAAAAAACAAAACAAAGCAAAAAACAAACAAACAAACAAAAAAATAATAATAATAATAAATAAAAATAAGCAAATAAATAAAGATAAACCAAATAAAATGGCTGCAGTACTCTGAATGAGTATGGACTCATGTACATGAGAACTGTCCGGCCAGGAATCCCACGCCGATGGAGATGCCGAGATGCCTGCTAGGGGGTGGTGAGCCCAGAGTCGGCTGGGGAGTTGGTTCCCCACCGGATGCCCGGTTCCTAGCCCCTGGCCCATGCCCTGCTCTGCCTGTGTGAGAAGACACCCTCTGGGATCCCCACTCCCTGCCCCAACCCTGCAGGCCAGAGGCCATGAGGCAGCTTCAGAGCTCACCCAGGTGGTGCTCTCTCCCAGCCTGCCCTCCCTCCTGGTTTGAGGGCAGGACCTGGAATAACAAGCTGGCTGCTGGTGGCAAGTGGAGGGAGTGGCCGGGAGGTAGCTGGGGAGATGGGCAGCCGCGGCCAGCAAACACATGCCTGCAGAGAGCTGTGGGCCATCAGCTCAGGCTCCTGTCCACTAGGCTCCTCCAAGGCCAGGGTCTGTGCAGTCTCCCTGGAGAGCTCCCAGGAGACGAGGGCAGGTCCCTGGGTCCAGGGCTACTGCAGAGAACCCTCCCTCTGCCCAGCTCCCAACGCTAGGGTCGGTGAGGCATCAGGCTCCTGGAAAAGCCAGCCAGGAACAGGACCCTCTGAGGCCTGTGGTGACAGAGCCAGGAGAAGAGACGGGCAGGGCCTGCCTTCCTCCATCACCCCAACTCTGCAACCTCCTCCCCACAGGGAGTCCCGGGGGAGATGAGGCTTTGACCTTGTCCCCCTCTTGTTTCTGGTATCTTCCTTGCATCCCCTTTCCTATCCCGAAGCCACTCCCTGCCCCAGTGAGGGTCTCCAAAATATTTTTTTTTTTTTTTTTTTTTTTTGAGACGGAGTTTCGCTCTTGTTACCCAGGCTGGAGTGCAATGGCGCGATCTCGGCTCACCGCAACCTCCGCCTCCTGGGTTCAGGCAATTCTCCTGCCTCAGCCTCCTGAGTAGCTGGGATTACAGGCACGTGCCACCATGCCCAGCTAATTTTTTTGTATTTTTAGTAGAGACGGGGTTTCACCATGTTGACCAGGATGGTCTCGATCTCTCGACCTCGTGATCCACCCGCCTCAGCCTCCCAAAGTGCTGGGATTACAGGCTTGAGCCACCGCGCCCGGCCGGGTCTCCAAAATATTAACCATTCCCAGCTGCACACATTTCCCAGCTGCCAGCACCTCCAGGGAAGACAGTGGTCTTCCCTGCTATGCTATGTGGAGCTGGGCGGGATGACAGGCATTACCCTTGGATTGCAGAGGAAGCAACTGAGGTTCAGAGAGACCGCCCAGCTGGAAAGCAGGAGAGTCTTAGTCGGGTGGCCCCAGCGCTCCTCCCAGCCTGGCACTGAGCGCCCCAGCACACCTACGTCTATGTCTGGATGGATCCCAAAGAAAGTACACAAGGTTCTGCCTGTCTCTGCTTCCCAGGCACCTCCCCCAACTCTCCGCACTCTCTCTCGAGCTCCAGCCCAGTCCAGCTGGATTCCAGCCAGGGGCCCCACTGAAATCAGGTGAAATCTTAGGAATTCACCCAGGAGGCAAAGCCTGTGGCCTCAGAGAGAGGAAACCAGGAGGTCAGGGAGGCTGTGGCTTCCTCCCCACCCTTAGGCCTTATCTCATCGGCCCCTCCCCAGGCCACTCACCTGCCATGTGGACCACAGCCGTGAGGATGGAGGGGAACCAAGAGGTCTCGCTGTTGCTGGCCTGGAACTCCCACTGCAGTTCAGTGAAGAAGATGCCAATACATGTGGGGAAGCCCAGGGTGAGGCCCTGGCTCACCACGGTGGCCAGAAGCACCACCCAGGCCCAGCTGCCATCTGCACGCTCCAGGGCCTGGGGCATCCTCTGCTGCTGATGCTGCCACGGCTTCACTGCCACTGTGACCACTGCCTGGGGAGGGGACAGAATGGAGCCTGATGCAGGCTGCCCGTCTCTCCTGGCCTACCTGCCACCTTCTTTGGGCAGCTGAGGCCGTCCCTTCCTTATGCCCCAGTACCAGGTGTCACAGAGGGGCACCGCCCCTGGGAGGTGGCCAGAGGCCCATGCGTTGGCCTTGGCATCTCCTTTCACCCACTTCCCAGAGCCAGCCTGGCAGGAGGTGGCAGGAAGGACAGGAGGGAAAGGATGGGGCAGGGCAGGTGGCACCAGGCAACGGGGTGCAATTGTTTCTCATTGTCACATCACTTAGAAGTCAGCAGGGGACCTCCTGGCCCACTCAGTCACTGCTTGTAGAATGCAGCAGACCTCTGGGGTAAGTGTGGTCCCAATGTCCCCAAATGCACACACGGATACATTTCAGACACTCATGCCCAGGCTTCTTGTATACGAACACGGACTTTTGCAATGCCTTAGAAGCAGCGAAGTTACTATTGGTGCCACTGTGAAGGCGGGAGTAAGCGGGCCGGTGCTGGGTGCAGCCACAGAGTGTACACAAAAGACTTTAACAACTACCCAACCAGCAGCTTTGGAGAAAGCCTGGGTCTCATCCACCCCCATGCCCCCAAGCCTTTCCCACTGGCCCCTTTGCAATCGCCCTGCAACACACAGCTCAAGGCTGAGACTCAAGTTAAGCGATCACACAGAACAATGATCAACTGCCTGCAAGAGCTTCTCTGTGTACCCCTGCCACACACATACACACACACACATACCCCCAGTCACACACAGACACAGTCACAGCATACACTCAGACAAGCACAGAGACATACAGACACATGCACACACACAGAGACACACAGTCACATATACGGATATCCACTGACCCACACAAAGACCACACAGGCACACAAACTCACGTAAAGACACACTTACATAGACACAAAAAAAGTCCAGAGACACGAAGAGACAGGGACAGACACGTACTACACAGACACGTAGATACTTATGAAAACACAGAGATACACACCGTCCCACACGATGCACGCAGATGAACTCACACACAGAGTCATACAAGCAGGTACACAAGGCACATTAGACACACACACAGTTACACACAGAGAAACAGAGACCCACGCACATGTACACACATACAGACATACCCAGAGTCACACATGCTAGACAAAGACACACACAAACACACAGTCACACACTATGCAAACGTGCACATGTGCGAACACACACACACACACACACACACACACACACACGTCTTACATCTTTGGCTCAGCAAGGTGCAGCCAGTCCTATCTTTGCTGAATACCAGCCAGGCCACTCTCATCACAGAAGCTGCCACCACCTGGCCTCCAAGTCCCAAGGTCCCCTCCCAAGTTTGTACCCCTTTTTCAACCCCCTTGAGTCCTGCCTCCTGTGCCCTGCCCCCCCAGACCTCATGGCCTGGGGGCTCTAGGCTGCAGCAGACGCTACCCAGAGCAGCCTCCACCTCAGTGAAGCCCAAGCATCCCAGAGCTGCTGTTCCACAGCCTCCCTCCCTTTCACCCCAGGTCCTGGGAAGATCCGGAGAAACTTGGAAAACTGCCAGAAACATGAAACCCCCTCTTCCTGCCAAGCCCACCACCTCAATACTTCCCCCAGGCCAAGGAATTTTGAAGCAGCACCTAAGCCGGCCCCACCCTGAACTACCTCCTTCTCCATCTCCAATCCTCGGCCCTCCCAGAGGAGCGTGGGAGCCCTGCCAAGGTGAGTGTCCCATTCATCACAGCCTGGGGTGAGAGGGTTCGAGACCCTTGTGCAGGGTGCAGCACCGCCTGCCCTCCTGCCCTCTGCATGGGAAGTCTGGCTAGAGATCCTCCCAGCCTGGCCCTCCTCCTGGCCTAGCTTCAGGTTGGGAAATATTCGCAGATGGGGCTTCTCCAGCAAACTAGCCCTCGCCTCTCCCACGATTTCTGTTCCCTCAGCAAACGGAAAGGCCACAGGCGCCACCTGATCTTGTGTCTTGCCCCAATGTCAAGTTTCCAGCCCTGCTCCATAGCTTGCCCCTCCTCCCCAGCTCTTTCCTCTCCCAGTTGACACTTTAACCTCTTCCTCCCGGAAAGGCCACAGCCTTCCTGGCTTTCTCCTGCCTTTCCCTGTTTCCTGACACCCAGCCCTGGCACTCCCAGGCCCCAAGGCCCTAGCGGCATTTGGGAGGCCTGGAGGCTGGACCCCAGCCCTGCTCCCTCTCCCCGCTGCCCAGCTCTGGTCCGTGTCCTAGTCTTGATCCACCATGTCCTGACCTGGCAGGAAGTCTATGGAGAAGTCTCTTTCTCTGAGAAGAGCTTTTCTCAGCATCCATTTTTTGGGGCACTGTTTTTGGGGACTTTGCCCAGGCTCCTGTGACCTTCACTCTGAATTCCACCTTCCCTCCAGAACCTTTCAGTGGGGCTGGCTGTTCCTGAACAAGTCCTCTCTCTAGGCCCCAGGCCAACCCGAGCCCAGGAACCCCCAGGCACCTCTGCACACTAGAAGCCCTGCCACTAGGCCAGGCGCAGTGGCTCACGCCTGTAATGCCAGCACTGTGGGAGGCTGAGGCAGGTGGATCATGAGGTCATGAGTTCGAGACCAGCCTGGTCAACATACTGAAACGTCATCTCTACTAAAAATACAAAAATTAACCTGGCGTGGTGGCGCACACCTGTAGGCCCAGCTACTTGGGAGGCTAAGACAGGAGAATCACTTGAACCTGGGAGGCAGGCTGTGGTGAGCTGAGATGGTGTCACTCCAGCCTGGGCAACAGAGAGAGACTGTCTCAAAAAAAAAAAAAAAAGCCCAGGCCGGGCGCGGTGGCTCAAGCCTGTAATCCCAGCACTTTGGGAGGCCGAGGCGGGTGGATCACGAGGTCGAGAGATCGAGACCATCCTGGTCAACATGGTGAAACCCCGTCTCTACTAAAAATACAAAAAAACTAGCTGGGCGTGGTGGTGCTTGCCTGTAATCCCAGCTACTTAGGAGGCTGAGGCAGGAGAATTGCCTGAGCCCAGGAGGCGGAGGTTGCGGTGAGCCGAGATCGCGCCATTGCACTCCAGCCTGGGTAACAAGAGCGAAACTCCGTCTCAAAAAAAAAAAAAAAGCCCTTATACCAAGGTCTGAGGACTCCCCTCCCCAACCTCCCTCTGGGATTCCCCTTGCAGACTTGGCCTTCCTGGTCTCCTCTCCCACTCCCAGCAAGTCCCAGCTCAGATACATGGTGTAGATGCCCAGCCTCCCCTCCCAGCCAGCGGTTTCTCCTGCTGACCTTGGCTGCTGTGGCTCCGGAATTCTTAGCCAGAGAGAAGCCGATTGATCCTTCAAAACTCAGCCCTTAGGCTGGTCTGGTAGTGAGTTATTTCAGTTGACTGTTCACAGGCAGGTACTGATCAAACTACTTGTTCTACGTTTTCCCGGCTTCCCACTACCACTCCTGAGTAGTCTTAAAAGAAGATTCAGCCCTAGCAGCATACCTGGGAGGCTACCCTGATGCCTACCCCAGGCTGGGCTACGCCCCCTTCCTGTTTTCTTTCTTTCTTTCTTTCTTTTTTTGAGATGGCATCTCACTCTGTCTTCCAGGCTGGAGAGCAGTGGTGCAATCTCAGCTCACTGCAATCTCTGCCTCCCGGGTTCAAGCAATTCTCCTGCCTCAGCCTCCGGAGTACCTGGGATTAAAGGTGCAGGTGCCTGTATAAAGGCAGGTGCCACTATGCCAGGCTAATTTTTGTATTTTTAGTAGAGACGGGGTTTTGCTATGTCCACCAGGCTGGTCTTGAACTCCTGACTCAAGTGATCCGCCTGCCTTGGCCTCTCAAAGTGCTGGGATTACAGGTGTGAGCCACTGTGCCTGGCCTGTTTTCTCACTTTAATAGTGGTCTTCAGACCACACTAGAGTGGATCATCCCCTTGTTTATTGTCGTCCCTACCCCTCCCACCCCCCTCCACACTATGAGCAGAACCTGTTCATGAACCCCCACCCACCCTCTGGCTGAGCACAAAAGAGGAGATGAATGTGACCCACCTGTGTTCCCCAGGGGGCGGGCAGGCCCAGGACCAAGGGCAATGCAGCTTCCAGGCAGGCAGGTCCATTCCAGACTCAAGCAGAGCAGAGAGGCGAAGGGGCTGGGGCTCTGACTTGGCCTCTGCCCCACGTGGGAAGTGGTCTTTTCTTTGTACTGGGAACCATGAGTCATGGTCACTGCCTGGTGTGTACTTTGGGCAAGGAGGGACATAGTGCAAGATGCTTCACTCTCACTTCCAGGCTCAGCTCTCAGAGACCCTTAGGCCCAATGAGACCAGCTTCATAGCCAAGTGCCATCAAGCTGGGTGTGTGAGCAGGGTGAAATTTAAATCATATTTCTGGTCCTCCTCCCATCTCACGGAAGCCCAGCCTACATTTTCAGGGTGCCTCATCTGATAGGCCCTGGGAATCCTTTCTTTGTTACTGGAGCTGGAAGGCCTAGTCACAGGGGAGAGCTGACGCAGGGGTCTGGGGCCAGGGGCCTGGTGTCTACAGTCGAGGGGACTCCCTCTTTCTCTTCCCTGCTCTCCTCCCATGGTGACAGAGCCCAGGGCTGGAAATGAGGCAGGCCCTGGGGACCCCTCCCTCCCCAGATCCCGTATCAAGCAGGCTCCTGAGCTGGAGCCCAGGGCCCAGGACGGCAGCAGAAGGGCTCCTGCCCAGCAGAGAGCACCAAGGGCAAGCTTGACCTTGGGACTGAGGAACCCTCAACCCTGTGGCTGGCTAGGGGAGGAGGGAGGCAGCCCCAGAGGTGGGCTGGCTGGGGCAAGTCACTCTCTCCCTTTCCCTTGTCCCCCCACATTCCCTGAGGAACCAGGAAGGGTTTGGGACAGGCAACCCCGACCTCATGCCATACTCTCACCCTGCCCATCCCTGCAGTTCTGCCCCGAAATCTGTTTTCCACTCGGGTGTTCCACCCACCCTGGGGCAGAGTTCCTCTGAGTGGGGCTGCTGGGATTCCCAGCTGTGCCTGCCTTGAAATGTCCAGCCAGGAGTCCGAGTGCCCTCGGGCGTGGGGGTCATCACCCAGGCCCCAGGGCAGACCAGGACTGGTACAGGAAGACTTTTCTAGATCCTCACCGCACTGAGCCTGCCCAGGCAGGAAGGGTTCAGGGGCCCCGGCAGGGGGTCTGCGACGGCGCTAGAGGGGACCGGGCGAGGAGGGGACCCCTCCGAGGCAGTGGGACCCGGGGAGCCCGCTCACCCTCTTGCATGGGCCCGGCGGAGACGCCGCTCCGCTCCCCCAGGCGCCGCGTCCTGCGGCCCGGACCGGTGGCGATGATGTTGGGACTGGGCCGAGCGCCGCGGCCCGGGAGGGCAGGCCCCGGGCGGCGCGACGGGACCCACCTTCCAGCCTCCCCGGGATTCCGTCGGGTGGGGAAGGAGCCAGGCCTCGGGATGGCGGGGCGGCGGGCGTGGCCGAGGACCGTCCAGCACCCGGGCCGGGCTCCTGCCGCAGGCGCCGCGGGACATTCGCGTGTCTGAAATTTGCACAGCCCGGATGCCCTCTTTCCGGGTTCAGGTTTCCCCGCTCAGGGTCTACAGCCCCGGGCGTGGGGCGGAGGTAACTTGCCATAAAGAGACCACACCTCCCAGGAAATGGGGTGGGGAAGGAGCGGAGGGCGAGGCAGAGGCTGAGGATCCCTTCATTTTGCGCTTTCCCAGCCCAGGAACCCTTCCAATGAAAGTCTCGAGCTTTGAGGGCTGCGCCTGCTAGTGGGAGTCCAGGCAGTCCGATGTAGGGGAGCAGGCCGACCCCTCAGCCCTGGGAACCGGTGAGGGAACACCCAGCACCTGTGCATGAAGTCCTCACAACTACAGGCCCTTTTCAGGTTTCTCACCCTTCCCCTACCTGGGCAGCCCTTGTGCATTAGTTAAAATGTACTCAGTTGGCCGGGTGCTGTGGACAGGTCAGTAATCCCAGCACTTTGGGAGGCCGAGGCGGCAGATCACGAGGTCAAGAGATCGAGACCATCCTGGCCAACATGGTGAAAACCTATCTCTACTAAAAGTACAAAAATTAACTGCGTGTGGTGGCGGGTGCCTGCAGTCCCAGCTACTTGGGAGGCTGAGGCAGGATAATCGGTTGCAGTGAGCCGAGATCGTGCCACTGCACTCCAACCTGGGTGACAGAGCAAGACTCCATCTCAAAAAAAAAAAAAAAAAAAAAAAAAAAAGGACTGAGTTACTGCAAAGGTGTAGGAAATCAAGACAGTGTGGTACTGGCATAAGGCTAAATATAGAGACTAATGGAACGGAACTGATGTCAGCCCTTACATTTATGGTCAATTGCTTTTCCAGAGGGTCCTGAGACCATCTGATGTGGAAACAAGAGGTTTTTAGCAAAATTGTGCTGGAATAACGACATCCATGTAAAAGAATGAGGTTGACTGGCCGGGCGCGGTGGCTCAAGCCTGTAATCCCAGCACTTTGGGAGGCCGAGGCGGGTGGATCACGAGGTCGAGAGATTGAGACCAACCATGGTCAACATGGTGAAACCCCGTCTCTACTAAAAATACAAAAAATTAGCTGGGCATGGTGGTGCGTGCCTATAATCCCAGCTACTCAGGAGGCTGAGGCAGGAGAATTGCCTGAACCCAGGAGGCGGAGGTTGCGGTGAGCCGAGATCGCGCCATTGCACTCCAGCCTGGGTAACAAGAGCGAAACTCCGTCTCAAAAAAAAAAAAAAAAAAAAAAGAATGAGGTTGAACGTCCACTTCTCGCTAGCTAGGCCACAAGTAAGACCTAAAACGTCAAAGCTCCTAGAATGCATAGGGCAAAGGCCGGGTGCAGTGGCTCATGCCTGTAATTCCAGCACTTTGGGAGGCTAAGGCTGGCAAATCACGGTCAGGAGTTCAAGACTAGCCTGACCAACATGGTGAAACCCTGTCTCTACTAAAAACACAAAAAAATTAGCCAAGTGTGGTGGCGTGTGCCTGTAATCCCAGTTACTTGGGAGGCTGAGACAGGAGAATTGCTTGAACCTGAAGGCAGAGTTTGCGGTGAGCCTAATCGTGCCACTGCACTCCAGCCTGAGCAACAGAGCACAACAGAGCAAGACTCCAATCTCAAAAAAAAAAAAAAAAAAAAAAATTAGCTGGGTGCAGTGGTGCTCACCTGTAGTCCCAGCTACTTGGGAGGCTGAGGCAGGAGGATCGCTTGAACCTGGGAAGCAGAGGTTGCAGTGAGCACTGTACTCCAGCCTGGGAGACAGAGTAAGACTCCATCTCCAAAAAAAAAAACACAAAAAACAACTCTTACAACTCAATAAAAAGACAAATAACCCCATTAAAAATGGTCAAAGGGGGCCAGGAGCAGCAGTGGCTCATGCCTGTAATCCCAGCACTTGGGAAGGCCAAAGCAGATGGATCACGAGGTCAGGAGTTCGAGACTAGCCTGGCCAACATGGTGAAACCCATCTCTACTAGAAATACAAAAATTAGGCCGGGCGGCTCATGCCTGTAATCCTAGCACTTTGGGAGGCCGAGGTGGATGGATCACCTGAGGTCAGGAGTCCAAACAAGACCAGCCTGGCCATCATGGTGAAACCCCATCTTAAAAACCAAGAAAGGCCGGGCGCGGTGGCTCAAGCCTGTAATCCCAGCACTTTGGGAGGCCGAGGCGGGTGGATCACGAGGTCAAGAGATCGAGACCATCCTGGTCAACATGGTGAAACCCCGTCTCTACCAAAAATACAAAAAATTAGCTGGGCATGGTAGCGCGTGCCTGTAATCCCAGCTACTCAGGAGGCTGAGGCAGGAGAATTGCCTGAACCCAGGAGGCAGAGGTTGCGGTGAGCCGAGATCGAGCCATTGCACTCCAGCCTGGGTAACAAGAGCGAAACTCCCTCTCATAAAAAAAAAAAAAAAAAAAAAAAAAAAAAAAAAAAAAAACAAGAAAAAAAATACAAAAATTAGCCGGGTATGATGGCACCTCCCAGCTATTCAGGAGGCTGAGGCAGGAAATCACTTGAATCTGGGAGAAGGAGGTTGCAATGAACTGAGATCACGCCACTATACTCCAGCCTGGGCGAGAGTGACACTTTGTCTTTTTTTTTTTTTTGAAACGGAGTTTCACTCTTGTTACCCAGGCTCGAATGCAATGGCACGATCTCGGCTCACCGCAACCTCCGCCTCCTGAGTTCAGGCAATTCTCCTGCCTCAGCCTCCTGAGTAGCTGGGATTACAGGCATGCACCACCATGCCCAGCTAATTTTTTGTATTTTTAGTAGAGACGGGGTTTCACCACGTTGACCGGGATGGTCTCGATCTCTCGACCTTGTGATCCACCCGCCTCGGCCTCCCAAAGTGCTGGGATTACAGGCTTGAACCACTGCGCCCGGCCGAGACTTTGTCTTAAAAAAAAAAAAAAAAAAGGTCAAAGGGGCCGGGCGAGGTGGCTATTGCCTGTAATCTCAGCATTTTGGGAGGCCAAGGCAGGTGGATTTGTGACTATTCTGGCCAACACGGTAAAACGCCGTCTCTACCAAAAATACAAAAATTAGCCAGGCCAGGCTGTACATGCCTGTAGTCTCAGCTACTCAGGAGGCTGAGGCAGGCGAATTGCTTGAATCCAGGAGGTGGAGGTTGCAGTGAGCCGAGATCATGCCACTGCACTCCAGCCTGGGTAACAGAGCGAGACCCTGTCTCAAAAAATAAAAATAAATAAAAATTAGACAAAGGATCTGAATAGACATTTTTCCAAACAAGATATGCAAATATTCAATAAACACAAGGAAAGATGCTCAACCTCATTAGTCATCAAGGAAATACAGATGAAAACCACAATAAAGGCTGGGCGTGGTGGCTCATGCCTGTAATCCCAGCCCTTTGGGAGGAAAAGCTGGGCAGATCACAAAGTCAAGAGATAGAGAACATCCTGGCCAACATGGTGAAACCCCATATTTACTAAAAATACAAAATTTAGCTGGGCGTGGTGGCACATGCCTGTAATCCCAGCTACTCAGGAGGCTGAGGCAGGAGAATCGCTTGAACCAGGGAGTCGGAGGTTGCAGTGAGCCAAGATTGCTCCACTGCACTCCAGCCTGAAGACAGAGTGAAACTCCGTCTCAAAAAAATAAAAACAAAAACAAGAAAAAACAAAACACAAGAAGACACTACTTCACATCTACGGGGATGGCTTTGCTTCTGGGTGACTTACACAGGAGACAGTAGTGTCAGGTTGTAAGAACATTGAGACAGATGTCACTGTGGTGCTCATGGCTCATTCTCTTGCCTGTAGAGTGGGTCTTTATTGCCAGGGAAAGGTCGAGCTTTGACAAAGGGGACATTTGGCTCAGTCTGAGGTTCACTGGAGACAAACAGGAGGAGGGGACAGGACCCAGTAAGATTGGCTCCATGGGGCCAGGCACGGTGGCTCACATCTGTAAACATCTGTAATCCCAGCACTTCAGGAGGCTGAGGCAGGTGCATCACTTGAGGTCAGGAGTTTGAGACCAGACGGGGTTTCACCATGTTGACCAGGATGGTCTCGATGTCTTGACCTCGTGATCCACCCGCCTCAGCCTCCCAAAGTGCTGGGATTACAGGCTTGAGCCACCGCGCCCGGCCCAGTTTGTTCTTTTTGTGTCCATCTTTGTTTACTTTAAGGTCAGAAAGGTTTTTTGTTTGTTTGTTTGTTTGTTTTTGAGACAGTGTCTCGCTCTGTTGCCCCAGCTGAAGTGCAGTGGCACAATCTCAGCTCACTGCAACCTCTGCCTCCTAGGTTCAAGTGATTCTCCTGCCTCCACCTCCTGAGTAGCTGGGATTACAGGTGCCCACCACAACGCCCAGCTAGTTTTTGTATTATTATTATTATTTTTTTTTTTTTTGAGACGGAGTTTCACTCTTGTTACCCAGGCTGGGGTGCAATGGCGTGATCTTGGCTCACCGCAACCTCCGCCTCCTGGGTTCAGGCAATTCTCCTGCCTCAGCCTCCTGAGTAGCTGGGATTACAGGCACGTGCCACCATGCCCAGCTAATTTTTTGTATTTTTAGTAGAGACGGGGTTTCGCCATGTTGACCAGGATGGTCTCGATCTCTTGACCTCGTGATCCACCCGCCTTGGCCTCCCAAAGTGCTGGGATTACAGGCTTGAGCCACCGCCCCCAGCCCCGAAAAGCCTTTATTTCAGTATGCAGCTCGGTGTGGGCACCACTGTGACCAACCTGAGGGTCTGTTCACCTGAGCTATGGTGGGGCAGGGACTGGGTCTATGTTGCTCCCCACCGCACCTGCCCTGCAGAACCTTGTGCCTGGCCCCCAGCAGCCACTCACGGGACACTTACGGAGCACTGAAGTAAACCAGGCAGAGATGGAACCATCTCCAGCTGTGTAGCTGGCTGTGTTAAACACAAAAGCAACAAGGCCTTTGACCTCCAGGCAGGAAACATCAACAAGAAAGATGCAACTCCCAGAAACACTTGGCAGGGAATCAAAAACCAGTGCCCCGGGTTTCTGACACTTTGATTCTTATTTATTTTGGCAAGAGTGAGTGACTGGCTACACAAATGTGATTTCACTTTTTATCTTTTCTTTTTTTTTTTCTGTTACCCAGGCTGGAGTGCCATGACTCCATCTCTCTGCTGCCCTGGTTCAAGCAATTTTTCCACCTCAGCTTCCCAATAGCTGGGATTGCAGGTGCAGCCAACACCATGTTGGCCAGGGAAGTCTCAAACTCCTGACCTCAGGTGATCTGCCTGCCTTGGCCTCCCAAAGTGCTGGGATTATAGGCGTGAGCCACCTCTTCTGGCAAGTTCATACTTATTAACATGTCACATGCAATGGGAATGAGATCCTGTTTCAAAAAAGAAAAAGCAGGCTGGGTGCAATGGCTCACACCAGTAATCCCAGGACTTTGGGAGGCTGAGGGAGGCAGATCACGACATCAGGAGATAGAGACCATCCTGGCCAACATGGTGAAACCCAGTCTCTACTAAAATACAAAAAATTAGCTGGGCATGGTGGTGCATGCCTGTAGTCCCAGCTACTCAGGAAGATGAGGCAGGGGAATCGCTTGAACCCAGGTGGCGGAGGTTGCAGTGACCTGAGATCACACCACTGCACTCCAGCCTGGTGACAAAGTAAGACTCCAACTCAAAACAAACAAATCAACAAACAAAAAACCCCACAAGGTTTTGTCAATAATTACTCAAGTAATACATGAACACAATCTTTTACAGGAATAATGTAAAAGCAGAAACCTTTTTCTATTATTATTATTATTATTATTTTTTTTTTTTTGAGACGGAGTTTCGCTCTTGTTACCCAGGCTGGAGTGCAATGGCGCGATCTCGGCTCACCGCAACCTCCGCCTCCTGGGTTCAGGCAATTCTCCTGCCTCAGCCTCCTGAGTAGCTGGGATTACAGGCACGTGCCACCATGCCCAGCTAATTTTTTGTATTTTTAGTAG
Source organism: Saimiri boliviensis (assembly GCF_048565385.1). Taxonomy (NCBI): domain Eukaryota; kingdom Metazoa; phylum Chordata; class Mammalia; order Primates; family Cebidae; genus Saimiri; species Saimiri boliviensis. The sequence goes on along the minus strand of NC_133465.1, from coordinate 64,735,713 downwards.
AGACGGGGTTTCACCATGTTGACCAGGATGGTCTCGATCTTTTGACCTCGTGATCCACCCGCCTCGGCCTCCCAAAGTGCTGGGATTACAGGCGTGAGCCACCGCGCCCGGCCAGAAACCTTTTTCAAATAATTCGTGGAGGCAGATTTGTTTATAGCCTGTTTGGATTTAGCCTGAGTGCTAAAGCAGGACGGGAAGAGTGAGTGGGTGGCTTTCAGGGACAGTCCCTGCCCTGGGCCTCAGTGGGGAAAAGGGAGGGGCAGGGCCCACTGATGTGGGTCATTCATGAGCACTGGCTGAACTTGCTGCCCCCCAAAGGGCCCCTCTGTGTTTTTTTTTTTTTTTTTTTGAGGCAGAGTCTCCCTCTGTCACCCAGGCTGGAGTGCAGTGGTGCGATCACAGCTCACTGTACAGCCTCAACCTCCTGGGTTCAAGCAATCCTCCAACCTCAGCCTCTTGAATAGCTGGGACCACAGATGTGTGCCATCACACCCAGCTAATTGCCCAGGCTGGTCTGGAACTCGTAGGCTGAAGTGATCCTCTTGCACTGGCTTCTCAAAATGCTGAGATGAGAGGCATGCGCCACCGTGCCTGGCTCCCATTATGTTTCCCCCAATGAGGCACAGGCTGAAACCTGGGTCACTAATTTCTTCAGGAATAGTCCAGGCAGAGACCAGACATTCTGACATTCGGTTTTGCTAACAGGTCTCCTTGAAAGTGTGGGCCTGCTTGCCATCTGGCTCGTGGGAATGCCTAAAAGAATTTCAGGACCCTCAGAACTACCATTGTGGACCTATTGGGGGCCCAGGACTCCCCAAAATAAGGAACAGCTGTTTGAGAGCAAGTAACACCCCTGGGACATTTGGATGTGCCTGGGGGTGTCACGCACTATCCTGCCAAGTGTCTTTCAGAGCTGGGAGGACTTGGCGAGGAAGCCCCCGTCGTCCTCGCCAGCCCTGTGACGTGGGAAGACTCTGAGATGTGGCTGGTGATATCCACTTGGGTCATGCATTCACCTTTTCAGCATTTCCTGACCTGAGCCCTCCTCTGCAGAAGCCTGCGGCCACTGGGGCCAGGAGGAAGACTGGGGTGGGGAGGCAAGATGTGAGTTTTGGGTAAAAGGTCTCTCAATAAGGCAGAAAGAATTTGAGCTCATTCCTTACTTCATAGGGGCGGCAGCCTTCGTCGAATGGGTCACTGGGACTGTTGCGGGGTGAAGACTCCAAGGAGAAAGGCCACCACGAAGTCACAGCCAGGGCTTCCTCAGAGGAGTCCACCCCCTCCCCCACAACTTTCAGAGCATACTCTGCACTCCCTGTGCCATCCTGGCTCCAAAATGACCACCTCGAAGGAAAAACCTGAGTCACTAATTTCTCCAGGAACAGGCCAGGTGGAGACGCAATTCAGGAACACGCCGGGGGCAGTGTGCAGCCTGGTTCGGAATGCGTTGCTCTTGGGATTTTTTTTCTCCCATGATTGGTATCACTTCCTCTTCAGAGCCAATCATTAACCTCACTGAGAGTCCTCGCTTGAGAAGCCACAGGAACAAGTGGCTGGCTGTGGCTGAAAATGCGGAGAGGGCTCCAAGGTGTGCCCAAATCTTCAGCTTCCCCAGACAGAGGAGTCCCCCAGCAGTGTCTTGGCCTGGATTCAGCTCTAGTCGGATGGCAGAGGCCTGGCTGTGGACACGGCCCCTCTGCTGTGGGCAGTGCTACCCTCTGGAAGCTGAGTGGGTTGGTGATGGCTGGGGATGGGGGCGCGACTTTCAGCAGCATTCAGCGAGGTGGAGGGGGTTTAAGGTTTACCCACCCACGACAGCATCACGCCTTCTCCAGGCTGTAAAACACCAGCTGAGTGAGCAGCTCTGCTCTGGGCAGCAGGGACAGCAGCGCCACCCCTGCCTGGGCTTGGGTCCCCAGCCTATCATTTTTGGATCTGAGGGAGGCCTGGGCTCCTCCAGTTTGACCTCCCAGCCGCCAATGAAGCCAGTCAGATAGTCCACCCGTACCCCAATCCATCCAGTGCCACCTCTCAGTCTGACCACCTGGCCCAAGCTTTGCCCACTCTCAGACGACAAGGCCTTTGGGACAGGCCCCAGCGCGGAGTAGCCAAGAGCAGCCTGGAGAACCAAGGCCGGGCATCTGCTGGGATGAGGGTTGGGAGTGGGCTGTGGAACCCCCCACCCATAAGGCCACAAGACTGCCTCCCCTCCCCGTCCCGCGCCGTGACTTGGGGAACTCCAGCCGGATTCAGAGCCCTCCTGTGGCTGTGGCGAGGAAGGGTCGCCTGCGTTTTGGGAGGTGGGACCGCGCAGGGCCGGCGACTCCCCTAGCGCGTCAGCCAGCGCTTAGATAAATCCAGCTTTATTTATGGACGGCCGCCGCCTGCGGCTCGGGGTCCGGGCGCTGCTTTAGAGTGGCCGAGGCGCCGCTGCTGACCATGACCGCGGGGTAGAGCGGCTCGAGGAAGGCGGCCAGGAAGCGATAGAGGAGGCTGGCGCCACCCGCCAGGCCGTAGAAGGACAGGCAGCCGGCACTCCAGTCGAGCGCCACGCCCAGCATGCGGTGGTAGGCGCCGCGCAGCACCGTCTGCGCGTTGTCGTGCCACACCGAGAACTTGAGCGAGTCCCACTCCAGGCACCAGGAGTAGGGGTTGCGGCCCAGCAGATAGACCACGCTGCAGCGCAGGCGGCCGCGGAGCGCGGAGCAGGGGCGGTAGGTGACCCCCAGGCACACCCACGAGTTGGACACCTCCACCTCCCAGTAGTGGCGGCCCTCGGACAGGCCGCGTGAGCACAGCACCTGCGGCCACTGCTTGAAGCCCGGGAAGGGGCCGCCCTGTCTCGGGGGTTCCAGGTGGATGCCCAGGTGCAGCACCGAGTGGGTCTCCTTGAGGAGGAACAGCTCCTTGCCTGCCGTGGTGGGGTCGAAGTTCAGGTTGCAGAAAGCTGGCGGGTGGAGGTAGGGAAGCTGGATCAGCAGCCCCCAGGGCAGGGCGCTGGGTTGCTAAGCATTTGCGTGGAAGTCAGGGGATGTTTCCACGCAGGCTCCTGGGAGCCATCGCTGACCCACTCACCCCTTCCGACCCTGAACTCGCCCGCTGCCCAGCCATAGCCTGTAGGGTAAGTGAGTGCTGCACTAGGTCATCCCCTTCCTCCTGCCATCAGACACTAACATCAATCTCCTTTTCTGTTTGTTCAGGGACACAAGACTGAGTTGGGGCCTGGCGAATTGGCTCACACCTGTAATCCCAACACTTGGAGAGGCCGAGGTGGGCGGATCCTCTGAGGTTATGAGTTTGAGACCAGCCTGGCTAGCATGGTGAAACTCCGTCTATACTAAAAATGGAAAAATTAGCCGGGCATGGTGGCGCGTGCCTGTAATCCCAGTTACTCAGGAGGCTGAGGCAGGAAAATCGCTTGAACCTGGAGCCGGAGGTTGCAGTGATTGTGTCATTGCACTCCAGCCTGGGCGACGGGGCAAGACTTCCTCTCAAAAAAAGAAAGAAAGAAAGAGGCCAGGCGTGGTGGTTCACGCCTATAATCCCAGCACTTTGGGAGGCCCAGGCGGGTGGATTGCGAGGTCAAGAGATCAAGACCATCCTGGTTAACAAGGTGAAATCCGTCTCTACTAAAAATACAAAAATTAGCTGGGCATGGTGGCGTGTGCCTGTAGTCCCAGCTACTCGGGAGGCTGAGGCAGGAGAATTGCTTGAACCCAGGAGGCAGAGGTTGCGGTGAGCCAAGATCGCGCCATTGCACTCCAGCTTGGGTAACAAGAGTGAAACTCCATCTCAAACAAAAGAAAGGAAGGAAGGAAGGAAGGAAGGAGGGAGGAAGGAAGGAAGGAAAAAATCCAAAAATTAGCTGGGTATGGTGGCACGTGCCTGTAGTCCCAGTTACTCGGGAGACTGAGGCAGAAGAATCGCTTGAACCGGGGAGCAGAGGTTACAGTGAGCCGAGATCACGCCACTGCACTCCAGCCTGGGTGACAGCGCAAAACTCTGTCTCAAAAAAGAAAGAAAGAAAGAAAGAAAGAAAGAAATGAAATGAACAGAGCCCATCCAAGCTGACTTGGGTGAAGCCCAAGGGAGGTTGGCAGGCATCTGACTGAGGGCAGGGGTTGTGCCACACCTGGGCCAAGGAGCCAGCTGCTGGGGTGGTAGTGAGTCCTTGCTTCACCCTTGGGGGTAGGATGGGACAGCTTCTTCTCCTTTTCCTACCAGGGGCCTGAGGTTGAGACCAAGTCCTTCTGAGGTCTCCAGTCCCAAGGGAGAGGTTAGGGCAAGAGAGAGCTGGCAGCTCCGTGGAGGCCCTGCCCTGAGTAGAGGAGGGGCTGGGGAAGATGAGGCACCCAGGACCCTGCTCCTTTCCTTCCCATCCTGGAGGGTAGATCCCAGGACCCAGGACTCACACTTGAGGAGTGTCTTCCTGTCCACAGCTGTGGGCAGCACCTCATAGGAGCTCATCTTAATGCCTGGGGGAGATGGAGGGGCTTTGCTGAGGACATTCTCATAGCCCCATATCCTCCTGGAGAGAGGCATGGGCATCCAGGGGGCTGTTGCATCTGGGGATGGTGCACACAGCAGGCAGGGCTCTCCCAGTGCCTGGAACACCAACCACTGCCCTGCAGGGCCATCCCAGCCCTTGGAATGCAGGCCCCAGGCTGCCAGGGACTCACCCTTCAGAAGGAGCTGGTTGAAGAAGCTGAGGCCCACGTCCAGCATCCGGGTCCGGAGCTCAGCCAGGGTCTCTGGCAGCTGGGATAAGCTCTGTGTTTCCTCACAGTTGATGCCCATCAGGGGTTCCATGTGGGCTGAGAATTGCTTCAGCCTGGGGAATTCCTGGATGCAGAGAGGTGCCAGAGGTACCACCTGTTAGCCAGGGCCTAGGCAGATGCCAGGGGCCCAGAGGCCCCCCAAACCATGGTCTGGTGGAGTGGAAGTTCCCCCTTTTCAAACCTGGGCATCTCCTTTCCCTCCTCCCAGCCGTTTGGACATCAGAGGTCAGGGCTTTGCCAAGGGCTTGGGCACTGTGGCCTAGTATGCATTATTAGGCAAAGGAGATTTTCAGAAAATGATGGGAGGATTTCTGTTGCGCCTTGAACTGCTTAGTAAAAGCCATTGCCAAATGCTTCCTATTGTGTGCAGGGGATAAAGTGAGCAGTCGCCCTAGACGTCTGCCCAGGGTGTGTTGGCAGCTGAAGAAAGGAAGCTGGGGCTGGACGCAGTGGCTCACACCTGTAATCCCAGCACTTTGAGAGGCCAAGGCAGGCGGATCACCTGAGGTTAGGAGTTCGAGACCTGACCAACATGGAGAAATCTAGTCTCTATTAAAAATGCAAAATTAGCTGGGTGGGTGTGGTGGCGCATGCCTGTAATCCCAGCTACTTGGGAGGCTGAGGCAGGGAATGTTGAACCTGGGAGGCAGAGGTTGTGGTGAACTGAGGTTGTGCCATTGCACTCCAGCCTGGGCAATAAGAGCGAGGCTCCATCTCAAAAAAAAAAAAAAAAGAAAAAAAAGAAAGGAAGCTGGAGTTCCCGACCACCACAGGTTTTGGGCAGCTCCAGGCCTCATCCAGAAACTGCTGCTTGGCCCCATCTGCTACTTACAGCAGCAGCATCCAGGCTTCGGGGCCAGACCAGGACTGGGGAAGGAAAAGGCATTTCACAATTCTTTTTTTCTTTTTTTGAGACAGGGTCTTCGTTTCCTGCCCAGGCTGCAGTCCAGTGGTGCAATCCTGGCTCACTACAACCTCCACCTCCTGGGCTGGAAAAGGGGTTTCAATCCAGGCTATAGAGATTGTTCTGGTCTCACTTTCAGCTGTGATCCAGGGAAATCTGAAGAAACTTAGACTGTGTCAGATGCCTGGAATCCCATGTGGTCCAGGGAAACCAAGGCAGGAAAGTTGGGGTTAGGCTGAGCGCTGAAGTGGAGAAAGACAAGGGTGTTGGTGCAAGCCCAAGACAGATGGCCTGGAATGGGGAGGCTCCCTGAGGCCGGGGGATGACACAGTGATGTACCCTAAAGACTCATCCCTCATCCAACGTCTGGGCCAGATCTGGTGTGTGTGTGGTTTTTTTTTTTTGAGACTGAGTTTCACTCTTGTCGCCTAACAAGAGCTGGAGTGCAATAGCACCATCTTGGCTCACTGCAGCCTCTGCCTCCCGGGTTCAAGTGATTCTCCTGCCTCAGCCTCCTGAGTAGCTGGGATTACAGGTGCCTGCCACCACGCCTGGCTAATTTTTGTATTTTTAGTAGAGACAGGGTTTCACCATGTTGGCTAGGCTGGTCTTGAACTCCTGACCTCAGGTGATCTGCCCACCTCAGCCTCCCCAAGTGCTCGGATTACAGGCATCAGTCACCATGCCCCGCCAAGATCTGGTATGTTTGTGGGTGGAGGGAGAGTGGAGGCCGTGATGGGGCCTGAGCCAGAGGTTTCGGGGTGGGACCTTGCCTGCAGAAACTGCTGGTTGCTCTGGTTGATGAGCAGGGTGTGGAGCCAGAAGCTGTCTCCCTTCAGCTTCAGGAGCCGGTTGTGGCTCTGCTGTATGGAGCTGCTCAGCTTCTCCAGGGCGGCTGCCTCCTCCTTCTCCATGAAATCCAAGATCCTCACCTGCAGCTGTTTGACCTCCTGGATGATCTCCGAGAAGCAGGTGTTCACCTCATCTCGCATTGTCTGGATCAGTTTCTGGGGGTTGGCGTGTATATAGAGAGGCGTCTGTGAGTTCCAGTCCAGCACCCCCACTGTCACAGCCCGGAGCCCGTCTAGGCATCCTGCCTCTGCCTGCCTGGTCCCGCGCGATCCACTCCCAGCCTAAGTCTCTGCAGCCCCAATGCAGGGCGCTGGGGAAGTCTGGGCCTGGGGTGGGGTGGGCCAACCTTACAGAGAGAAAGGCCACCTGGCCCTGGTGCTTCTGGCTGTCAGCAGTAATGATCAGCATCTGGTTCTCCAAAGTGTCCTGGACCTTTTGAACCTCGACCTGGAGAAGAGGAGGGGCCCCTGATTTAGAGAGGTGGCCTTGGAGAAGCCGTTCTGCAGATAGGACCACATCTGAGCCCAGAAGAGACGTACCTTGTGCATTCATCTGCTCAGCTTCAATGACAATGAGAGAGCAGTGCTGGATGGCCCATGGTCCAGCCCTCTGCTTGGAGGGCTGCTCTCGCTCCCTGAGCGCTTGTCTCTATTTGAAGGAATCAGGTTATTGGCTCCTAATAGTGATAACCATAGAGTTTCAAGCCACAGGAAAGGGTCTTGGAGAGCTTGGGAGGCGGTGGGGCCAGGAGGGGCTTAGCAGGTACACAGCCACGTGGGCTCCCTGGGGCAGTGCTGCCAGGCCCAAGTCCCACATAAGCCTTTAGTCTCCACCTATCCCAGCAACAGGCATTTTCACTGTTATAAAACAGTGCGATTCCAAGTGCTGTCCATGAACCACTGCTGGTCCTTAGCAAAATAAGAAGTTCATGCCACGTTGTAAATCAGGGTAATCAATGTAGTCTGTCCTTCACTGACGAAAGTCTTTTTTTTTTTTAATCAGAGTCTCGCTTTGTCTCCCAGGCTGGAGCACAGTGGTGCAATCTCAGCTTACTGAAACCGCCACCTCCCCGGCTCAAGCCATCTTTCCACCTCAGCCTCCTGACCACCATGCCAGGCTAATTTTTCTACTTTTTGTAGAGATGGAGTCTTGCCATGTTGCCAAAGCTGGTCTCGAACTCCTGAGCTCAAATGATTCTCCTGCCTTGGCCTCCCAAAGTGCTGGGATTACAGGAGTGAGCCACCACGCCCAGTTGTTTTACAAAATCTTGCAATGTAAAAAGTGTGGCCGGGGCCAGCCAATCCCAGCACTTTGGGAGCCCAAGGCCGGTGGATGACGAGGGTAGGAGTTTGAGACCAGCCTGGCCAACATGATGAAACCCCGTCTCTACTAATAATACAAAAATTAGCCGAGTGTGGTGACACGTGCCTATAATCCCAGCTACTCGGGAGGCTGAGGCAGGAGAATCGCTTGAATCCAGGAGCTGGAGATTGCAGCGAGCCCAGATCACACCACTGCCCTCAGGCCTGGGCAAAGGATCGAGACTCCATCTCAAAAAAAAAACAGAAAAGGGCCAGGTGCGGTGGCTCAAGCCTGTAATCCCAGCACTTTGGGAGGCCGAGGCAGGTGGATCACAAGGTCAAGCGATCGAGACCCTCCTGGTCAACATGGTGAAACCCCGTCTCTACTAAAAATACAAAAAATAAGCTGGGCGTGGTGGCGTGTGCCTGTAATCCCAGCTACTCAGGAGGCTGAGGCAGGAGAATTGCTTGAACCCAGGAGGCGGAGGTTGCAGTGAGCCGAGATCGCGCCATTGTACTCCAGCCTGGGTAACAAGAGCGAAACTCCGTCTAAAAAAAAAAAAAAGAAAAACATGTCAGCCGGACTCAGTGGCTCATGCCTGTAATCCCAGCACTTTGGGAGGCTGAGGCAGGCAGATCACGAGGTTAGGAGTTTGAGACCAGCCTGGCCAACATGATGAAGCCCCATTTCTACTAAAAATACAAAAATTAGCCAGGTGTGGTGATGTGTGCCTGTAATCCCAGCTACTCAGGAGGCTGAGGCAGGAGAATTGCTTGAACCTGGGAGGCAGAGGTTGCAGTGAGCAGAGATCAAGCCACTGTATTCCAGCCTGGGAGACAGAGCAATATATTGACACAGAAATACACACACACATACACACACACACACACACACACACAGAGAGAGAGAGAGAGAGAAAAGAAAAAAGTGTCAACCGAACCAATTCTGCCTAGTGAAGTTGGTTTATGTTCTGGCACAAGTTCCTTACCTTGCTGTGAACCACTGACAGGGCTATGTTAGAATAGCACTGTTAACGGAATATACATGATAGGAAATCTAAAATATAAGAATTCCACTATTAAAAAATATAGTCACAGAAACACTCAGAGTAGTAAAACACACACACACACACACACACACACACACACACACAGGCCAGGAGAGGTGGCTCAGGCCTATAATTTCAGCACTTTGGGAGGCCAAGGTGGGTGGATCACCCAAGGCCCAGAATTCAAGATCAGCCTGGTTAACATGGTGAGGTCAACCCCATCTCTACTGAAAATACAAAACGTAGCTGGGCGTAGTGGCTAACAACTATAATCCCAGCTACTTGGGAGGCTGAGGCAGGAGAATCGCTTAAACACGGGAGGCAGAGGTTGCAATGAGTCGAGATTGTGCCATTACACTCCAGCTTGGTCGACAAGAGCAAAACTCCATCTCAAAAAAAAAAAAAGAAAAGAAAGAAAGAAAAGAAAATGGACGAAATGGTTCACACAACCTAAGGTGATGCGCTTGTATTTTGATATGTGGATATAGGCTTCATACATACAATTCTGAATCCTTACTCATTTAACTCACTAGTACCTTTTTACATCACAGCATGACCCCAGTGACCATGACTTTAATAGCTACTTGGTTTTCTTTCTTTCTTTTTTTTTTTTTGAGACGGAGTTTCGCTCTTGTTACCCAGGCTGGAGTGCAATGGCGCGATCTCGGCTCACCGCAACCTCCGCCTCCTGGGTTCAGGCAATTCTCCTGCCTCAGCCTCCTGAGTAGCTGGGATTACAGGCACGCACCACCACGCCCAGCTAGTTTTTTGTATTTTTAGTAGAGACGGGGTTTCACCATGTTGACCAGGATGGTCTCGATCTCTCGACCTCGTGATCCACCCGCCTCGGCCTCCCAAAGTGCTGGGATTACAGGCTTGAGCCACCGCGCCCGGCCTTCTTTTTTTTTTTTTAATAGAGATGGGGTTTCACCATCTTGGCCAGGCTGGTCTTGAACTCCTGACCTCGTGATCCACCCATCTCGGCCTCCCAAAGTGCTGGGATTATAGGCGTGAGCCACCGCACCCGGCCAGCTGCTTGATTTTCTTCCAAGGAAATGTGAAAGACCCGGAGAACTGAGAGTCCCCCACCTCCTCCCACCTCACCTCCTTGTGGGCTCGCTCCTCCTCCAGCAAGGTGACGTCATGGTTCTTGTGCTCCTCCAGTAGACAGACCCCGCACACGCAGCAGCCTTCTGTGCGACAGTACATCTGCCGCAGACTGTGGTGCTTCCGGCACAAGCAGTTCTTGAGATCCCACACGGGCTCCAGCAGCTGGTGGTCCTTGAAGATCTGGTCCTTGAAGTGGCTGCGCAGGTGTTTCTCGCACAGGGAGGCCACGCACTGCAGGCACGACTTGACAGATTTGAGCTTCGGGGTGGAACAGAAGTCGCAGGCCACGTCCTGGGACCGCGCCGGGGGCCACAAGGACCCTGAGGCCTGGCCCTTGGCCTGGATGAAGCTGGCCACCATCTCCCCCAAAATGACATTCTTACAGAGGCAAGGCCTGGAGGCGTAGCCCTCTCGGCACTGGGGGCAATAGAGCTTCTCACCCATGGCAGCCTGGTGGTTCCAGAAACCTTGCAGGCAGCTCATGCAGAAGTTGTGACCGCAGGCGGTGGTGACCGGGTTGCAGAACACCTCTCGGCAAAAGGGGCAGAGGAGTTGGCCCTCTAGCGTGTGGATATTGCCGTTCCTCATCAGGAGCTGGACTTGGGGAGGTCTCGAGGACTGGACAGGGGGCTGCAGTGCTGGGCCTTGGTCCTCGTTCTGTAGTGGCCCTGGGAAGACAGAGCAAAGCCATGCAGAAGCCGAGACCGGGGCGGGGCGCAGGGGCATTGAAGAGGAAGTTCTCCTGTCTTCTCCTTAGCAGCAGCTGTCTGCCCATGGCAGGCAGGGACTGTCACTGACCAACCCACTTGGGGGACATAAATTGAAGATTGTGGCTGGGTGCAGTGGCTCATGCCTGTAATCCCAGCACTTTGGGAGGCCGAGGTGGGCCGATCACCAGAGGTTAGGAGTTCGAGACCAGCCTGGCCAGCATGGTGACACTCCGTCTCTACTAAAAATACAAAATTGCCGGGCGCGGTGGCTCAAGCCTGTAATCCCAGCACTTTGGGAGGCCGAGGCGGGTGGATCACGAGGTCGAGAGATCGAGACCATCCTGGTCAACATGGTGAAACCCCGTCTCTACTAAAAAAAAAAAAATACAAAAAACTAGCTGGGCGTGGTGGCGCGTGCCTGTAATCCCAACTACTTAGGAGGCTGAGGCAGGAGAATTGCCTGAACCCAGGAGGCGGAGGTTGCGGTGAGCCGAGATCGCGCCATTGCACTCCAGCCTGGGTAACAAGAGCGAAAGTCCATCTCAAAAAAATAAAATAAAATAAAATAAAAATACAAAAATTAGTTAGCTGCCTGTAATCCCAGCTACTCAGGAGGCTGGGGCAGGAGAATCACTTGAGCCTGGGAGGCGGAGGCTGCAGGAAGCTGACATTGTGCCACTTCACTCCAGCCTGGGCCACAGAGCAAGACTCAGTTTCAAAAACAAAGAAGACTGTTCTTCTTGTTCCAGTCCTGATTTCTGGAACACAAGAGCGCTGACAGGCAGAAGGAAGTTACACTGTGACAAGGGGAAGGAGCTGCTTCCTTGGAGGAAGAGTTAGGAGCCTAAGTACTCACGTGAAACTCTGCGTGTCAGGGAGAGCTGGATGCTTGGCTGCCCTGTGACAACAGGAAAAAGAACCTTGAGCACTCAGGCACCTGGCCCTTGTCCCAGCCCCACTCTGCAGATGCCGGGAGGGTCCCCATCAGTCCATTGTGCCCACACCCCAAGCGGTTTGCAACTTTTGGGGTCTGATGGCCGCCTCCTCACCTTTCCCTTTGGCTGATGTTTTGCTATCTCCCTATCCAGGCGTCTTCCCTCCTTGAAGGTTGCCTGCAGTTTTGCTCCCTGAGGTCATAATTCAAGCTTGACCAACCCCAGCATTCCGCTTGTGATGTCAGCAGGGCAGGGGGTGCCACTGGACGGGCTGTGATGCTGATTTAGTCTGCCTCTTTAGGAGCAGTTTGTCCCCGATCCTTTGTCCCAGGAGACAGAGTAGCTGCTGGCAGTTCATTTAATCTGACTGGATCATGGTTCTTCTTCCTTCCTTGCTTGCTTGCTTGCTTGTTTGCTGCTGTTTTTGTGAGATGGAGTCTCATTGTGTCGCCCAGGCTGGAGTGCAGTGGCGGCTCACTGCAGCCTCTGCCTCCCAGGTTCAAGTGATTCTCCTGCTTCAGCCTCCTGAGTAGCCGGGATTACAGGTGTCCACCACCATGCCTGGCTAATTTTTGGTATTTTTAGTGGAGACGGGGTTTCACCATGTTGGCCAGCCTGATCTCAAACTCCTAACCCCAAATGATCTACCTGCCTCGGCTACCCAAAGTGCTAGGATTACAGATGTGAGCCACCTTGCCTGGCCTGATTTTCAGCCTTTTTTACTTAGCAATACATACATTTTCCCTTTTAAGTATGGCTTTGGCTGCACCCCATAGTAAAGCAGCATTATCATTTTCACTAAATTAAAAACACTTTTTTTTTTTTTTTGAGCCTTTCTCCGTTGCCCAGGCTGGAGTGCAGTGGCGCAATCTTGGCTCCCTTCAACCTCCATCTCCTGGTTCAAGTGATTTTCCTGCCTCAGCCTTCGGAGTAGTTGGGACTACAGGTTCATGCCACCACGTCCGGCTAATTTTTTGTATATATATTTTTTAAGATGGGGTTTCACGATGTTGGTCAGGCTGGTCTTGAACTCCCGACTTCAGGTGATCAGCCCACCTTGGCTTCCAGAGTGCTTGGATTACAGGTGTGAGCCACCACACCCAGCCAATTTTTTGTATTTTTAGTAGAAATGGGGTTCCACTGTGTTAGCCAGGATGGTCTCCAACCCCATGACCTTGTGATCTGCTCAAGTCAGTCTCCCAAGGTGCTGGGATTACAGGTGTGAGCCACCACGCCCAAGGATTAAAAACATTTTCTAATTTCTATTGTGATTTATTATTTGACCTCCTATTTATTTATTTATTTATTTACTTATTGAGCCAGAGTCTTGCTGTCACCCAGGCTGGCATGTGGTGGTGTGATCTCTGCTCACTGCAACCTCTGCCTCCCAGGTTCAAGCAATTCTTCTGCCTCTCAAGTAGCTGGGACTACAGGTGTGTGCCACCACGCCCAGCTAATTTTTGTATTTTTTTGTAGAGGTGGGGTTTTGCCATGTTGCCCAGACTGGTTTTGAATTCCTGGGCTCTAGTGATCCTTCCACCTTGACCTCCCAAAGTACTGTACTGGGATTACAGGCATGAGCCACTGCACCCAGCCCTAATTGCATTTTTTAGTTCTAGAATTTCTACTTGCTCCTTCTTCTTTTTTCTTCTCCAAGGCTTATCACTGCTTATTGTTCTGAGAATGCTTTCTAAGCAGCAAGCTAATAACTTGAGAATGTTACTAGCTGCTACTGTTTGTTTTCCTTCTAAGGTCCTAAGTCAGCCGAAACCAAAATGGAACAAACAAAACAATCTCAAGGGTATATGGCTTTCAAGGTCTTGCTGGCAAACAGCGAAACTGGGACATCAAATAGATTCTGGAGTGATCTTCAGTGGTTACCCAGGTAAGACATTTCTTTGCATTTTTCCTTTTGAAATGTTGAGGTTGAGATACACAGAAGTACAGAGGGGAAAAATCCCCAAGTCTTTTAAAAATAATGTCTTCATTTAGAAATATGACTGATGGGGGCTTGGCAGGGGTTACTAGGATCTGAAAGAGGCTGAGTTTCATCTTCCAGCCCAACTGTCCACATTCAGAACTGACAAACATTCATGAACTAAGTCAACATCCACCAAAAATAGCACAAGATAATGCTTACTGTTTTGGAAGATGAAAATGACACACACAGACCTCACCCACCAATCTCTAAGCTGGGACAACAAATGCTTGCATTTAAACTTCTCTAAAATGTCAAATTAGCATATTCTTTCCCTCGATGTAAAGTTTCAATAAACTTGACTAAATCTGCCTTTATTTTAAAAACCTTACAAAAGATGTATTTAAATGCTTGAAGAAATTAACTTTAGGCCGGGTGTGGTGGCTGTGGCTCTCGCCTGTAATCCCAGCACTTTGGGAGGCCAAGGCAGGTGGATCACCTGAGGTCAGGAGTTGGAGACCAGCCTGACCAACATGGTGAAACCCCGTCTCTACTAAAAATACAAAATTAGGCAGGCATGGTGGCACATGCCTGTAATCTGAGGTAATCGGGAGGCTGAGGCAGGAGAATTGCTTGAACCTGGGAGGTGGAGGTTGCAGTGAGATGAGATCGTGCCATTGCACTCCAGCCTGGACGACAAAGTGAGACTCTGTCTCAAAAAAAGAAACCAATCTTGTTTCACTATTATCTGCTTTCATTTCTCCTTCCCTCACTTATTTATTTATTTATTTATTTATTTTGAGACGGAGTTTCGCTCTTGTTACCCAGGCTGGAGCGCAATGGCGCAATCTCGGCTCACCGCAACCTCCGCCTCCCGGGTTCAGGCAATTCTCCTGCCTCAGCCTCCTGAGTAGCTGGGATTATAGGCACGCGCCGCCATGCCCAGCTAATTTTTTGTATTTTTAGTAGAGACAGGGTTTCACCATGTTGACCAGGTTGGTCTCGATCTCTCGACCTTGTGATCCACCCGCCTCGGCCTCCCAAAGTGCTGGGATTACAGGCTTGAGCCACCGCGCCCGGCCTAATTTTTTAAAATATTTTTAGTAGAGACGGGGTTTCACCATGTTGACCAGGATGGTCTCGATCTCTTTTTTTTTTTTTTGAGACGGAGTTTCGCTCTTGTTACCCAGGCTGGAGTGCAATGGCGCGATCTTGGCTCACCGCAACCTCCGCCTCCTGGGATCAGGCAATTCTCCTGCCTCAGCCTCTTGAGTAGCTGGGATTACAGGCACGCGCCACCATGCCCAGCTAATTTTTTTGTATTTTTAGTAGAGACGGGGTTTCACCGTGTTGACCAGGATGGTCTCGATCTCTTGACCTCGTGATCCACCCGCCTCGGCCTCCCAAAGTGCTGGGATTACAGGCTTGAGCCACCGCGCCCAGCCGGGACTAACACTTTCTAAGGATCCCATGCCCTGCCTGATGCTAAAGTGATCAATACTTGTTTGCTGATTACTTGTCACCAAATGTTTCTCACTCATCCTCTTCCTTGTCTTCTTTGTACCTAGTCACTCACTCTCTTTCAGAAGGAATTGTCCTTAAAAACCATCTCACAGCCAGGCATGGTGACTCACGCCTGTAATCCCAGCACATTGGGAGGCTGAGGCAGACGGATCACCTGAGGTCAGGAGTTCAAGACCAGCCTGGCCAACATGGCAAAATCCTGTGTCTACTAAAAATACAAAAATTAGCCAGGCATGCAGGCAGGCACCTTTAATCCTAGCTACTCAGGAGGTGAGGCTGGAGACCTGCTTGAACCTGGGAGGCAGAGGTTGCAGTGAGCAAGACTGTACCACTGCACTCCAGCCTTGGTGACTGAGCAAAACTCCATCTCAGAGAAAAAAAAAAAAACACCAAAATACAAAAAAAACCCCACATCTCGCACTCCTCCCCTGTCTCTTTCCAGCTCTCTAGTGGGCAGCCCATCTGTCTCACCTTCTGTTTCTCTGCACTCTCTGGGTCTTTTCAGATTCAGTAAAATGAAAGGCAGGAGAGACAAGGTGCAACACCCTCTTCGGCGGTTTCAGTAGCAGGAGAAAAGGACGTGGTCAGCTGCCCTGGTGGGAAAGGTGACGTCATCTCCTGAGACCCCTGAGGGTCCTATGAGAACCCTCGACAGGAAGTGATGGTGGGAACCCAGAGCCTGCAGTGATGGAAAACACACCGGAGTTCTCGAGATTCACAAGTTTATTTCCTATTTGTATTGACAAAAAAAAAAAAAAAAAAAGTCACAGCATTTCAGACTATTTAAACACACAAACAGGAACAGAGGGTACCTACCAGTGACAGCCTCGTCCCGAAGGTCCGGATCAAAGGCCGCACTGGAGGGTGAGGGTGTCCTATTGGGCCTCCTCCTCAGCATCCTGTGGCTCCCCGCCCCCTTGTGGCCAGGCACAGTGGCTCAAGCCTATAATCCCAGCACTTTGGGAGGCTGAGGTGGGTGGATCACGAAGTCAGGTGTTCAAGACCAGCCTGGCCAAGATGATGAAACCTCGTCTCTACTAAAACTGTAAAAATTAGCCAGGCGTGATGGTAATCCCAGGCGCCTGTAATCCCAGCTACTTGGGAGGCTGAGGCAGGAGAATCACTTGAATCCGGGCAACAGCAATTGCAGTGGGTTGAGATCACACCACTGCACTCCAGCCTGGGTGACAGAGTGAGACTCCGTCTAAACGAAAAAAAAAAAAAAAAAAAGAAAAAAAAATTCCCTTGGATGCACCGGGCACAGTGGCTCACGCCTGTAATCCCAACACCTTGGGAGGCCATGAGGTGGGCGAATCATGAGGTCAGGAGATTGAGACCATCCTGGCTAACATGGTCAAACCCCATCTCTACTAAAAATACAAAAAAATTAGTCAGGCGTGGTGGCACACACCTGTAGTCCCAGCTACTCAGGAGGCTGATGCAGGAGAATCACTTGAACCCAGGAGGCAGAGGTTGCAGTGAGCCAAGATTGTGCCAGTACACTCCAGCCTGGGTGACAGAGTGAGACTCCATGTCTCAAAAAAAAAAAAAAGGACAGGAGGCTGAGGCAGGAGAATTGCCTGAACCCAGGAGGCGGAGGTTGCGGTGAGCCGAGATCGCGCCATTGCACTCCAGCCTGGGTAACAAGAGCGAAACTCTGTCTCAAAAAAAAAAAAAAAAAAAGAGGACTGAGGTCTGGTACACAAAGCCATGCTTTCAGCTGTTTGTACCCTGAGTGTCAGGTGGAAAACCGGCTGTAGCACACCCCCTGGAGATGCTGGACAGGGCCCAGAGCTGTCTAGACTGTTCTCCTTTTACCACATTACCTGGCTGCCCTCCTTCCCAGCTCCTCACCTGCCAGTGGCGGGGAGATGAGGAAAGCAAGACCTTCCAGGACAGTGAAGAGTCCCAGGGCGCTGGGGAAACGATCCATGGGGACGATATCCATGAGGACCTGGAAGATGAGGGCGCCGATACCACTCATGGACACGCTGTACACCAGGCAGTAGCCCACAAGCACCCAGAAGTCGGCTGATGCCGCGCACACCAGATTAGTGAGCCCGTTGAGCAGGACCGCCAGGCTGAACAGGTACTTGCGGTGGCTGGCAAAGGCCCGCCGTCCTGCCACCAGCCCAGCTAGGGGCCGCAGGAAGATGTTGCTGAAGCCAATGATGGAGATGAGGAGGGCTGCCTGCTGCTCGTCCACTCTGTGCCGCGTGGCATATGGCACCAGGAAGACATGTGGCAATGGGAAGCCCAGGATTGACCACATCACGCCCAGTGTGTACACGCGGTAGCCTGTGTTGTGCCGCAGGATGTCGAAGGCCAGGTGGCGCTGGATGGTCTGGCCACAGGCAGCCAGGCAGCCGAGCGCAGGTGTCTTGGGAGGTGGCGGGGGACATTCTTTGGTCTCAGGGGCTATGCTGGTGGCCACAGGCCTCATGACGGCCCCGCAGATGCAGCAGTGGAGAAAGACCCCACCAAAGACAAGGAAGGTACCCCTCCAGCCCAGATCCTCCAGGAGGTAGCGGGAGAGCAGCGGCCAGAGCGTGATGCCCAGGGAGACGCCCATAGAGGCCAGTGCGTTGGCCAGCACCCGCCGGCGGACAAAGTAGAAGCCCAGCACCGTGATGCTCGACTGGAAGCTGAAGCACATGCCCAGGCCTGCGGGGCAAGAGG
The DNA here is from genome assembly GCF_048565385.1 of Saimiri boliviensis. Classification (NCBI taxonomy): domain Eukaryota; kingdom Metazoa; phylum Chordata; class Mammalia; order Primates; family Cebidae; genus Saimiri; species Saimiri boliviensis. The sequence goes on along the minus strand of NC_133465.1, from coordinate 64,717,953 downwards.
GAAGACCAGCCTGGAAGCATGCTGGGGCCTTCCACCTGCACCCAGGGGTGGTGTCGGCCCATTCCACACACCTGCCCTCCTCTGGTTCTAGTCCATACTCAGGTCTAAGTCCCCGGGGACTGAAGATGGAATCAGCTGGCCTCACCACCTCCCTGTAAGCACCCCTTCCCAGATCTGCTCTCCCAAGGCTGCCAGGGCATTCCTGTTCCCCTTGGTGTAGCATGAGAGTTATCTTTTAAAAACCCAAATTGGGCTGGGCGCCGTGGCTCATTCCTGTAATCACAGCACTTTGGGAGGCTGAGGCTGGCGGATCACTTGAGCTCAGGAGTTTGAGACCATCCTGGCCAACATAGTGAAACCTCCTCTCTACTAAAAATACAAAAATTAGCTGAGCATAATGGTAGGTGCCTGTAGTCCCAGCTACTTGGGAGGCTGAGTCAGGAGAATTGTTTGAACCCAGGAAGTGGAGGGTGCAGTGAGCCAAGATATTGCCACTGTACTCCAGCCTAGGCAACAGAGCGAGATTCTGTCTCAAAAACAAACCAACTCCCAAACTGGATTAGGTTCTCTCTTGGCTTAACACCTTCCAAAGACTTCCCATCCCACTTGAAAACAGATCCAAAGTATCCACGATGCGCTGGAAGGCTCTCTGTGGTCTGGCTCCAGCCCACCCCTCAGATGCCATCTCAGGCCACTCCCTGTCACTCACTATGATCTGCCTCTGGACATGAAGCTGCCCCTACCTCGAGACATTTGTAGCTACTGTTCCTTCTGCTTGGAATCTGCTTCCTCCAGATTTTCCGTGCTCCTCTCAATTCAGCCGCCACCTCTCCAGAGGGGCCTTCCCAGCTCCCCACCCACTCAGTGTCTGCACCTGCACACCTGAGCATGCTGGAGAGAAAGCTCTCAATCACGTGTGACCATGGCCTCAGGCTGCCTGTGCCGCCAGTACAGCTCCCTCAGTCACCCCTCGCCTGCCCTGCTGCGTGAGTACTGGGTCTTCTCCTCTGTGCATCCCAACACTTCCTCCCTGTCCTCATGCTCAGCTGTCCACATGCCCACTGGTGACAATGGCCTGCCCATGCCCCAGTGGCTGTCCCTCCCTTCTGCCCTGCACCCTCTCCACTCAGAGGCACCTCTCTAGCAGGTCCCTTCTCTCCTGCATCATCCCTTTTCTCTTTCCTTGATCATTCTCCTTCATTATTTCTCCCATTAAAAAAAAAAAAACAACCCTCTCTTGACCTCATAACCACTTCTGGATATAGTCCATTCCTCCGGTCCCCTTACAACAAAATGCTGTGGAAGGGCTGGGTGCGATGGGCTCACACCTGTAATTCCAGCACTTTGTCTTTTTTTTTTTTTTTAATTTTTTTTTAATATTAAAAAATATAAGGGCCGGGCGCGGTGGCTCAAGCCTGTAATCCCAGCACTTTGGGAGGCCGAGGCGGGTGGATCACGAGGTCAAGAGATCGAGACCATCCTGGTCAACATGGTGAAACCCCGTCTCTATTAAAAATACAAAAAATCAGCTGGGCATGGTGGCGCGTGCCTGTAATCCCAGCTACTCAGGAGGTTGAGGCAGGAGAATTGCCTGAACCCAGGAGGCGGGGGTTGCAGTGAGCCGAGATCGCGCCATTGCACTCCAGCCTGGGTAACAAGAGCGAAACTCCGTCTCAAAAAAAAAAAAAAAATATATATATATATATATATATATATATATATGGTTTCCCCATCTTGATCAGGCTGATCCCCTTGAACTCCCGACTTCAGGTGATCCGCCTGCCTTGGCCTCCAAAGTGCTTGGATTACAGGCATGAGCCACCACGCCCGGCCTGTCTTTTTTTTTTTTTTTTGAGATGGAGTCTTGTTCTGTTGCCAAGGCTGGAGTGCAGTGGTGCGATCTTGGCAACCTCTGCTTTCCGGGTTCAAGTGATTCTCCTGCCTCAGCCTCCCAAGTAGCTGGGACTACAGGGACCCACCACCACGCCTGGCTAACTTTTGTATTTTTAGTAGAGATGGGGTTTCTCCATGTTGGCCAGGCTAGTCTCAAACTCCTGACTTTGTGATCCTCTTGCCTCGGCCTCCGAAAGTGCTGGGATTACAGGCATAAGCCACCATGCCTGTGTGCCCAACACTTTCTAGCAGGTGCCTATAAATTCTGGAGATGGAATAATAGTCACCTGTGATGAATCCTGCTGTGAAGTAGAGCTGGCTGAGGCTGCGGGAGAAGGAGCCAGCCACCATGCCCAGACTGGCCAGCACGCCTCCCAGCATCGCAGTCACTCGGCAGCCGAAGCGTACCACCAGGATGCTGCACAGGGGCCCTGTGGGACAAGACAGCCAGCAGGTGGCAGCTGAATGAGGAGGGGGCAGGGGACGAGGAGGAGAGTGGGGCAGGGGGAGGGCAGTTCCAGCAGGGATAGCCAGGTGGTTTCAAGGAACAGGACTGGATTCTGATGCCCACCTGCTGCAGACTGGCCATGTGGCCCGAGCAAGGCCTGATCCCTCTCCGTGCCTCAGTTTTCTCCCCACAGAGTGAGGATTCAGACTGGACGACGTTTGACCCTGATGAGGATTCCCAGAAAGGTCAACCAAGGCCCTGCATGGCACCACCCTGAGGCTACTCATTCTTTTTTTTTTTTTTTTTTTTTTTGAGACAGAGTCTCCCTCTGTTGCACAGGCTGGAGTGCAATGGTGTGATCTTGGCTCACTGCAACCTCTGCCTCCGGGTTCAAACAATTCTCCTACCTCAGCCTCCCGAGTAGCTGGGACTTCAGGCGTGCACCACCATGCCCGGCTAATTTTTTTTGCATTTTTAGTAGAGACAGGGTTGCACCATGTTAGCCAGGATGGTCTCGATCTCCTAACCTCGTGATCTGCCCTCCTCGGCCTCCCAAAGTGCTGGGATTACAGATATGAGCCACTGCTCCCGGCTGAGACTGCTCATTCTATCTGGGTGAAACAGGATTGGTTCATGACTTCACCACCTCCCCCACTTCGCTGGGGGTCTGCTGGTGGGAGGAGTTGGGGCAGTGTTCCAGGACATCTAGATCACAGTGTCCACCTGTTTTACCTGCCCCACCTCCCCCCACCACATCCTCAGGAAGACTGGCCACCACCCTCCCACCACCTTCCCAGCCCTACAGTTTGGGGAGCCCTGGGCCCCTTCACACCTCCTTGGCCTCTAGAGTGTGCTGCGGAAAATCAGGCAGGGTACATACTCCGCTCCCACACCACCTCCAGCACCACCAAAGTCTGCACCTAGAGGTTTGGCTGCATGTGGACAGGGGCCTGTTTCTTGCCCGGCTCCCAAATGCTTTCTCACCAATCCACACCCCAGAAAAGTAGAAAAGAGCTGGGGACTGCTCTTTGGCACCTCGCAGGGGCCGCATTCACCCAAGCACTTGTGGAGCTTCTCTAACTCACTCTCCAAGAGTGCAACTAAAAGGATGGGGGAAGTGTGTGTGCATGAGATACCTATGTGTGTCTGGGGTGGAGGGGGATGGGTAGTGTGAGCCAGTGTGAGTATAAAAAGTGACAGAGTGGCCGGGCGCGGTGGCTCAAGCCTGTAATCCCAGCACTTTGGGAGGCCGAGGCGGGTGGATCACGAGGTCGAGAGATCGAGACCATCCTGGTCAACAAGGTGAAACCCCGTCTCTACTAAAAATACAAAAAGTTAGCTGGGCATGGTGGTGCGTGCCTGTAATCCCAGCTACTTAGGAGGCTGAGGCAGGAGAATTGCCTGAGCCCAGGAGGCGGAGGTTGCGGTGAGCCGAGATCGCGCCATTGCACTCCAGCCTGGGTAACGAGAGCGAAACTCCGTCTCAAAAAAAAAAAAAAAAAAAAAGTGACAGAGTGGGCCGGGCGCGGTGGCTTACGCCTGTAATCCCAGCACTTTGGGAGGCCAAGGCAGGCAGATCACCTGAGGTCAGGAGTTCGAGACCAGCCTAAGTAACATGGTGAACTCCTATCTCCACTAAAAATACAAAAATTAGGCCGGGCAAAGTCCCAGCACTTTGGGAGGCCAAGGCAGGCGGATCACAAGGTTAGGAGATCGAGACCATCCTAGTCAACATGGTGAAACCCTGTCTCTACTAAAAATACAAAAATTAGCTGGGCCTGGTGGTGTGTGCCTGCAGTCCCAGCTACTTGGCAGGCTGAGGCAGGAGGATCACTTGAACCCAGAGGGGGAGGCTGTAGTGAGCCAAGATCATGCCACTGCACTCCAGCCTGGTAACAGAGTGAGACGCTGTCTCAAAAAAAAAAAAAAAATTAGTTGGGTGTGGTGGCATGTGCCTGTAGTCCCAGTTACTCGGGAGGCTGAGGCAAGAGAATCACTTGAACCTAGAAGGTGGAGGTTGCAGTGAGCCGAGATCAGGCCACTACACTCCAGCCTGGGCCACAGAGCAAGACTCTGTGTCCAAAAAAAAAAAAAAAAAGCTATGGAGTAAGTGAGCAGCCCGTCCTCAGACATAATCAAGCAGAGGCTGGTGGCCCAGCATCTCTGCCCCTGTAGACGGGGAGGTGGCTCTGAAGAGGACCGACCCACAGATCTTCCCCATACCAGAGACTTTGGCCTGACTTAGGGAAGGTGACATTGGGGAAAGCCCTGAGTCATCAGGACAGGGCTGCTGGCCAGCTGCATAGCTGAGGGTGTAGTAGCAGGGCGGGCGGAGGCAGGGTGTTTCCTCTGCAGGGCAGTGAACTCACTCTGCAGCCTTGGGCAGGTCTTTTACTTTGTGCCTGCTTGTTTGCCTTACCTCTAAAAGGTGTAGGGGCAGGGGCAGTGAAAGTATCCATGATTCATCATGTTGAAAAATTTCTAGGCCGGATGCGGTGGCTCAAGCCTGTAATCCCAGCACTTTGGGAGGCCGAGGCGGGTGGATCACGAGGTCAAGAGATCGAGACCATCCTGGTCAACATGGTGAAACCCTGTCTCTACTAAAAATACAAAAAATTAGCTGGGCATGGTGGCACATGCCTGTAATCCCAGCTACTCAGGAGGCTGAGGCAGGAGAATTGCCTGAACCCAGGAGGCGGAGGTTGCGGTGAGCCGAGATCGCGCCATTGCACTCCAGCCTGGGTAACAAGAGCGAAACTCTGTCTCAAAAAAAAAAAAAAAAAAAAAAAAAAAAGAAAAGAAAAATTTCTGCAATACTGTGGTCAGGTGCCGTGGCTCATGCCCATAATTCCAGCACTTTGAGAGGCCCAGGCAGGTAGATCACTTGAGCCCAGGAGTTTGAGACCAGCCTGAGCAACATAGTGAGACCCTGTCTCTACGGAAAGTAAAAACATTAGTTGATTAGTTGGGTATGGTGGTGCACACCTGTAGTCCCAGCTACTTGGGAGGCTGAGGTGAGGGGATTGCTTGAGCCTGGGAGGTCAAGGCTATAGTGAGCTGTGATCACACCACTGCACTCCAGCACAGGTGACAAAGGGAGACCCTGTCTCAAAAATAAGCAAATAAGGGCCGGGCATGGTGGCTCACGCCTGTAATCCAAGCACTTTGAAGGCCAAGGTGGGAGGATCACCTAAGGTTGGGAGTTCAAGACCAGCCTGACCAACATGGTGAAACGCCATCTTTAAAAATAATAATAGGCCGGGCGCGGTGGCTCAAGCCTGTAATCCCAGCACTTTGGGAGGCTGAGGCAGGTGGATCACGAGGTCGAGAGATCGAGACCATCCTGGTCAACATGGTGAAACCCCGTCTCTACTAAAAATACGAAAAATTAGCTGGGCATGGTGGCGCGTGCCTGTAATCCCAGCTACTCAGGAGGCTGAGGCAGGAGAATTGCCTGAACCCAGGAGGCGGAGGTTGCGGTGAGCCGAGATCGCGCCATTGCACTTCAGCCTGGGTAACAACAGCGAAACTCCGTCTCAAAAACAAAAAAAACAAAACAAAGCAAAAAACAAACAAACAAACAAAAAAATAATAATAATAATAAATAAAAATAAGCAAATAAATAAAGATAAACCAAATAAAATGGCTGCAGTACTCTGAATGAGTATGGACTCATGTACATGAGAACTGTCCGGCCAGGAATCCCACGCCGATGGAGATGCCGAGATGCCTGCTAGGGGGTGGTGAGCCCAGAGTCGGCTGGGGAGTTGGTTCCCCACCGGATGCCCGGTTCCTAGCCCCTGGCCCATGCCCTGCTCTGCCTGTGTGAGAAGACACCCTCTGGGATCCCCACTCCCTGCCCCAACCCTGCAGGCCAGAGGCCATGAGGCAGCTTCAGAGCTCACCCAGGTGGTGCTCTCTCCCAGCCTGCCCTCCCTCCTGGTTTGAGGGCAGGACCTGGAATAACAAGCTGGCTGCTGGTGGCAAGTGGAGGGAGTGGCCGGGAGGTAGCTGGGGAGATGGGCAGCCGCGGCCAGCAAACACATGCCTGCAGAGAGCTGTGGGCCATCAGCTCAGGCTCCTGTCCACTAGGCTCCTCCAAGGCCAGGGTCTGTGCAGTCTCCCTGGAGAGCTCCCAGGAGACGAGGGCAGGTCCCTGGGTCCAGGGCTACTGCAGAGAACCCTCCCTCTGCCCAGCTCCCAACGCTAGGGTCGGTGAGGCATCAGGCTCCTGGAAAAGCCAGCCAGGAACAGGACCCTCTGAGGCCTGTGGTGACAGAGCCAGGAGAAGAGACGGGCAGGGCCTGCCTTCCTCCATCACCCCAACTCTGCAACCTCCTCCCCACAGGGAGTCCCGGGGGAGATGAGGCTTTGACCTTGTCCCCCTCTTGTTTCTGGTATCTTCCTTGCATCCCCTTTCCTATCCCGAAGCCACTCCCTGCCCCAGTGAGGGTCTCCAAAATATTTTTTTTTTTTTTTTTTTTTTTTGAGACGGAGTTTCGCTCTTGTTACCCAGGCTGGAGTGCAATGGCGCGATCTCGGCTCACCGCAACCTCCGCCTCCTGGGTTCAGGCAATTCTCCTGCCTCAGCCTCCTGAGTAGCTGGGATTACAGGCACGTGCCACCATGCCCAGCTAATTTTTTTGTATTTTTAGTAGAGACGGGGTTTCACCATGTTGACCAGGATGGTCTCGATCTCTCGACCTCGTGATCCACCCGCCTCAGCCTCCCAAAGTGCTGGGATTACAGGCTTGAGCCACCGCGCCCGGCCGGGTCTCCAAAATATTAACCATTCCCAGCTGCACACATTTCCCAGCTGCCAGCACCTCCAGGGAAGACAGTGGTCTTCCCTGCTATGCTATGTGGAGCTGGGCGGGATGACAGGCATTACCCTTGGATTGCAGAGGAAGCAACTGAGGTTCAGAGAGACCGCCCAGCTGGAAAGCAGGAGAGTCTTAGTCGGGTGGCCCCAGCGCTCCTCCCAGCCTGGCACTGAGCGCCCCAGCACACCTACGTCTATGTCTGGATGGATCCCAAAGAAAGTACACAAGGTTCTGCCTGTCTCTGCTTCCCAGGCACCTCCCCCAACTCTCCGCACTCTCTCTCGAGCTCCAGCCCAGTCCAGCTGGATTCCAGCCAGGGGCCCCACTGAAATCAGGTGAAATCTTAGGAATTCACCCAGGAGGCAAAGCCTGTGGCCTCAGAGAGAGGAAACCAGGAGGTCAGGGAGGCTGTGGCTTCCTCCCCACCCTTAGGCCTTATCTCATCGGCCCCTCCCCAGGCCACTCACCTGCCATGTGGACCACAGCCGTGAGGATGGAGGGGAACCAAGAGGTCTCGCTGTTGCTGGCCTGGAACTCCCACTGCAGTTCAGTGAAGAAGATGCCAATACATGTGGGGAAGCCCAGGGTGAGGCCCTGGCTCACCACGGTGGCCAGAAGCACCACCCAGGCCCAGCTGCCATCTGCACGCTCCAGGGCCTGGGGCATCCTCTGCTGCTGATGCTGCCACGGCTTCACTGCCACTGTGACCACTGCCTGGGGAGGGGACAGAATGGAGCCTGATGCAGGCTGCCCGTCTCTCCTGGCCTACCTGCCACCTTCTTTGGGCAGCTGAGGCCGTCCCTTCCTTATGCCCCAGTACCAGGTGTCACAGAGGGGCACCGCCCCTGGGAGGTGGCCAGAGGCCCATGCGTTGGCCTTGGCATCTCCTTTCACCCACTTCCCAGAGCCAGCCTGGCAGGAGGTGGCAGGAAGGACAGGAGGGAAAGGATGGGGCAGGGCAGGTGGCACCAGGCAACGGGGTGCAATTGTTTCTCATTGTCACATCACTTAGAAGTCAGCAGGGGACCTCCTGGCCCACTCAGTCACTGCTTGTAGAATGCAGCAGACCTCTGGGGTAAGTGTGGTCCCAATGTCCCCAAATGCACACACGGATACATTTCAGACACTCATGCCCAGGCTTCTTGTATACGAACACGGACTTTTGCAATGCCTTAGAAGCAGCGAAGTTACTATTGGTGCCACTGTGAAGGCGGGAGTAAGCGGGCCGGTGCTGGGTGCAGCCACAGAGTGTACACAAAAGACTTTAACAACTACCCAACCAGCAGCTTTGGAGAAAGCCTGGGTCTCATCCACCCCCATGCCCCCAAGCCTTTCCCACTGGCCCCTTTGCAATCGCCCTGCAACACACAGCTCAAGGCTGAGACTCAAGTTAAGCGATCACACAGAACAATGATCAACTGCCTGCAAGAGCTTCTCTGTGTACCCCTGCCACACACATACACACACACACATACCCCCAGTCACACACAGACACAGTCACAGCATACACTCAGACAAGCACAGAGACATACAGACACATGCACACACACAGAGACACACAGTCACATATACGGATATCCACTGACCCACACAAAGACCACACAGGCACACAAACTCACGTAAAGACACACTTACATAGACACAAAAAAAGTCCAGAGACACGAAGAGACAGGGACAGACACGTACTACACAGACACGTAGATACTTATGAAAACACAGAGATACACACCGTCCCACACGATGCACGCAGATGAACTCACACACAGAGTCATACAAGCAGGTACACAAGGCACATTAGACACACACACAGTTACACACAGAGAAACAGAGACCCACGCACATGTACACACATACAGACATACCCAGAGTCACACATGCTAGACAAAGACACACACAAACACACAGTCACACACTATGCAAACGTGCACATGTGCGAACACACACACACACACACACACACACACACGTCTTACATCTTTGGCTCAGCAAGGTGCAGCCAGTCCTATCTTTGCTGAATACCAGCCAGGCCACTCTCATCACAGAAGCTGCCACCACCTGGCCTCCAAGTCCCAAGGTCCCCTCCCAAGTTTGTACCCCTTTTTCAACCCCCTTGAGTCCTGCCTCCTGTGCCCTGCCCCCCCAGACCTCATGGCCTGGGGGCTCTAGGCTGCAGCAGACGCTACCCAGAGCAGCCTCCACCTCAGTGAAGCCCAAGCATCCCAGAGCTGCTGTTCCACAGCCTCCCTCCCTTTCACCCCAGGTCCTGGGAAGATCCGGAGAAACTTGGAAAACTGCCAGAAACATGAAACCCCCTCTTCCTGCCAAGCCCACCACCTCAATACTTCCCCCAGGCCAAGGAATTTTGAAGCAGCACCTAAGCCGGCCCCACCCTGAACTACCTCCTTCTCCATCTCCAATCCTCGGCCCTCCCAGAGGAGCGTGGGAGCCCTGCCAAGGTGAGTGTCCCATTCATCACAGCCTGGGGTGAGAGGGTTCGAGACCCTTGTGCAGGGTGCAGCACCGCCTGCCCTCCTGCCCTCTGCATGGGAAGTCTGGCTAGAGATCCTCCCAGCCTGGCCCTCCTCCTGGCCTAGCTTCAGGTTGGGAAATATTCGCAGATGGGGCTTCTCCAGCAAACTAGCCCTCGCCTCTCCCACGATTTCTGTTCCCTCAGCAAACGGAAAGGCCACAGGCGCCACCTGATCTTGTGTCTTGCCCCAATGTCAAGTTTCCAGCCCTGCTCCATAGCTTGCCCCTCCTCCCCAGCTCTTTCCTCTCCCAGTTGACACTTTCACCTCTTCCTCCCGGAAAGGCCACAGCCTTCCTGGCTTTCTCCTGCCTTTCCCTGTTTCCTGACACCCAGCCCTGGCACTCCCAGGCCCCAAGGCCCTAGCGGCATTTGGGAGGCCTGGAGGCTGGACCCCAGCCCTGCTCCCTCTCCCCGCTGCCCAGCTCTGGTCCGTGTCCTAGTCTTGATCCACCATGTCCTGACCTGGCAGGAAGTCTATGGAGAAGTCTCTTTCTCTGAGAAGAGCTTTTCTCAGCATCCATTTTTTGGGGCACTGTTTTTGGGGACTTTGCCCAGGCTCCTGTGACCTTCACTCTGAATTCCACCTTCCCTCCAGAACCTTTCAGTGGGGCTGGCTGTTCCTGAACAAGTCCTCTCTCTAGGCCCCAGGCCAACCCGAGCCCAGGAACCCCCAGGCACCTCTGCACACTAGAAGCCCTGCCACTAGGCCAGGCGCAGTGGCTCACGCCTGTAATGCCAGCACTGTGGGAGGCTGAGGCAGGTGGATCATGAGGTCATGAGTTCGAGACCAGCCTGGTCAACATACTGAAACGTCATCTCTACTAAAAATACAAAAATTAACCTGGCGTGGTGGCGCACACCTGTAGGCCCAGCTACTTGGGAGGCTAAGACAGGAGAATCACTTGAACCTGGGAGGCAGGCTGTGGTGAGCTGAGATGGTGTCACTCCAGCCTGGGCAACAGAGAGAGACTGTCTCAAAAAAAAAAAAAAAAAGCCCAGGCCGGGCGCGGTGGCTCAAGCCTGTAATCCCAGCACTTTGGGAGGCCGAGGCGGGTGGATCACGAGGTCGAGAGATCGAGACCATCCTGGTCAACATGGTGAAACCCCGTCTCTACTAAAAATACAAAAAAACTAGCTGGGCGTGGTGGTGCTTGCCTGTAATCCCAGCTACTTAGGAGGCTGAGGCAGGAGAATTGCCTGAGCCCAGGAGGCGGAGGTTGCGGTGAGCCGAGATCGCGCCATTGCACTCCAGCCTGGGTAACAAGAGCGAAACTCCGTCTCAAAAAAAAAAAAAAAGCCCTTATACCAAGGTCTGAGGACTCCCCTCCCCAACCTCCCTCTGGGATTCCCCTTGCAGACTTGGCCTTCCTGGTCTCCTCTCCCACTCCCAGCAAGTCCCAGCTCAGATACATGGTGTAGATGCCCAGCCTCCCCTCCCAGCCAGCGGTTTCTCCTGCTGACCTTGGCTGCTGTGGCTCCGGAATTCTTAGCCAGAGAGAAGCCGATTGATCCTTCAAAACTCAGCCCTTAGGCTGGTCTGGTAGTGAGTTATTTCAGTTGACTGTTCACAGGCAGGTACTGATCAAACTACTTGTTCTACGTTTTCCCGGCTTCCCACTACCACTCCTGAGTAGTCTTAAAAGAAGATTCAGCCCTAGCAGCATACCTGGGAGGCTACCCTGATGCCTACCCCAGGCTGGGCTACGCCCCCTTCCTGTTTTCTTTCTTTCTTTCTTTCTTTTTTTGAGATGGCATCTCACTCTGTCTTCCAGGCTGGAGAGCAGTGGTGCAATCTCAGCTCACTGCAATCTCTGCCTCCCGGGTTCAAGCAATTCTCCTGCCTCAGCCTCCGGAGTACCTGGGATTAAAGGTGCAGGTGCCTGTATAAAGGCAGGTGCCACTATGCCAGGCTAATTTTTGTATTTTTAGTAGAGACGGGGTTTTGCTATGTCCACCAGGCTGGTCTTGAACTCCTGACTCAAGTGATCCGCCTGCCTTGGCCTCTCAAAGTGCTGGGATTACAGGTGTGAGCCACTGTGCCTGGCCTGTTTTCTCACTTTAATAGTGGTCTTCAGACCACACTAGAGTGGATCATCCCCTTGTTTATTGTCGTCCCTACCCCTCCCACCCCCCTCCACACTATGAGCAGAACCTGTTCATGAACCCCCACCCACCCTCTGGCTGAGCACAAAAGAGGAGATGAATGTGACCCACCTGTGTTCCCCAGGGGGCGGGCAGGCCCAGGACCAAGGGCAATGCAGCTTCCAGGCAGGCAGGTCCATTCCAGACTCAAGCAGAGCAGAGAGGCGAAGGGGCTGGGGCTCTGACTTGGCCTCTGCCCCACGTGGGAAGTGGTCTTTTCTTTGTACTGGGAACCATGAGTCATGGTCACTGCCTGGTGTGTACTTTGGGCAAGGAGGGACATAGTGCAAGATGCTTCACTCTCACTTCCAGGCTCAGCTCTCAGAGACCCTTAGGCCCAATGAGACCAGCTTCATAGCCAAGTGCCATCAAGCTGGGTGTGTGAGCAGGGTGAAATTTAAATCATATTTCTGGTCCTCCTCCCATCTCACGGAAGCCCAGCCTACATTTTCAGGGTGCCTCATCTGATAGGCCCTGGGAATCCTTTCTTTGTTACTGGAGCTGGAAGGCCTAGTCACAGGGGAGAGCTGACGCAGGGGTCTGGGGCCAGGGGCCTGGTGTCTACAGTCGAGGGGACTCCCTCTTTCTCTTCCCTGCTCTCCTCCCATGGTGACAGAGCCCAGGGCTGGAAATGAGGCAGGCCCTGGGGACCCCTCCCTCCCCAGATCCCGTATCAAGCAGGCTCCTGAGCTGGAGCCCAGGGCCCAGGACGGCAGCAGAAGGGCTCCTGCCCAGCAGAGAGCACCAAGGGCAAGCTTGACCTTGGGACTGAGGAACCCTCAACCCTGTGGCTGGCTAGGGGAGGAGGGAGGCAGCCCCAGAGGTGGGCTGGCTGGGGCAAGTCACTCTCTCCCTTTCCCTTGTCCCCCCACATTCCCTGAGGAACCAGGAAGGGTTTGGGACAGGCAACCCCGACCTCATGCCATACTCTCACCCTGCCCATCCCTGCAGTTCTGCCCCGAAATCTGTTTTCCACTCGGGTGTTCCACCCACCCTGGGGCAGAGTTCCTCTGAGTGGGGCTGCTGGGATTCCCAGCTGTGCCTGCCTTGAAATGTCCAGCCAGGAGTCCGAGTGCCCTCGGGCGTGGGGGTCATCACCCAGGCCCCAGGGCAGACCAGGACTGGTACAGGAAGACTTTTCTAGATCCTCACCGCACTGAGCCTGCCCAGGCAGGAAGGGTTCAGGGGCCCCGGCAGGGGGTCTGCGACGGCGCTAGAGGGGACCGGGCGAGGAGGGGACCCCTCCGAGGCAGTGGGACCCGGGGAGCCCGCTCACCCTCTTGCATGGGCCCGGCGGAGACGCCGCTCCGCTCCCCCAGGCGCCGCGTCCTGCGGCCCGGACCGGTGGCGATGATGTTGGGACTGGGCCGAGCGCCGCGGCCCGGGAGGGCAGGCCCCGGGCGGCGCGACGGGACCCACCTTCCAGCCTCCCCGGGATTCCGTCGGGTGGGGAAGGAGCCAGGCCTCGGGATGGCGGGGCGGCGGGCGTGGCCGAGGACCGTCCAGCACCCGGGCCGGGCTCCTGCCGCAGGCGCCGCGGGACATTCGCGTGTCTGAAATTTGCACAGCCCGGATGCCCTCTTTCCGGGTTCAGGTTTCCCCGCTCAGGGTCTACAGCCCCGGGCGTGGGGCGGAGGTAACTTGCCATAAAGAGACCACACCTCCCAGGAAATGGGGTGGGGAAGGAGCGGAGGGCGAGGCAGAGGCTGAGGATCCCTTCATTTTGCGCTTTCCCAGCCCAGGAACCCTTCCAATGAAAGTCTCGAGCTTTGAGGGCTGCGCCTGCTAGTGGGAGTCCAGGCAGTCCGATGTAGGGGAGCAGGCCGACCCCTCAGCCCTGGGAACCGGTGAGGGAACACCCAGCACCTGTGCATGAAGTCCTCACAACTACAGGCCCTTTTCAGGTTTCTCACCCTTCCCCTACCTGGGCAGCCCTTGTGCATTAGTTAAAATGTACTCAGTTGGCCGGGTGCTGTGGACAGGTCAGTAATCCCAGCACTTTGGGAGGCCGAGGCGGCAGATCACGAGGTCAAGAGATCGAGACCATCCTGGCCAACATGGTGAAAACCTATCTCTACTAAAAGTACAAAAATTAACTGCGTGTGGTGGCGGGTGCCTGCAGTCCCAGCTACTTGGGAGGCTGAGGCAGGATAATCGGTTGCAGTGAGCCAAGATCGTGCCACTGCACTCCAACCTGGGTGACAGAGCAAGACTCCATCTCAAAAAAAAAAAAAAAAAAGGACTGAGTTACTGCAAAGGTGTAGGAAATCAAGACAGTGTGGTACTGGCATAAGGCTAAATATAGAGACTAATGGAACGGAACTGATGTCAGCCCTTACATTTATGGTCAATTGCTTTTCCAGAGGGTCCTGAGACCATCTGATGTGGAAACAAGAGGTTTTTAGCAAAATTGTGCTGGAATAACGACATCCATGTAAAAGAATGAGGTTGACTGGCCGGGCGCGGTGGCTCAAGCCTGTAATCCCAGCACTTTGGGAGGCCGAGGCGGGTGGATCACGAGGTCGAGAGATTGAGACCAACCATGGTCAACATGGTGAAACCCCGTCTCTACTAAAAATACAAAAAATTAGCTGGGCATGGTGGTGCGTGCCTATAATCCCAGCTACTCAGGAGGCTGAGGCAGGAGAATTGCCTGAACCCAGGAGGCGGAGGTTGCGGTGAGCCGAGATCGCGCCATTGCACTCCAGCCTGGGTAACAAGAGCGAAACTCCGTCTCAAAAAAAAAAAAAAAAAAAAAAGAATGAGGTTGAACGTCCACTTCTCGCTAGCTAGGCCACAAGTAAGACCTAAAACGTCAAAGCTCCTAGAATGCATAGGGCAAAGGCCGGGTGCAGTGGCTCATGCCTGTAATTCCAGCACTTTGGGAGGCTAAGGCTGGCAAATCACGGTCAGGAGTTCAAGACTAGCCTGACCAACATGGTGAAACCCTGTCTCTACTAAAAACACAAAAAAATTAGCCAAGTGTGGTGGCGTGTGCCTGTAATCCCAGTTACTTGGGAGGCTGAGACAGGAGAATTGCTTGAACCTGAAGGCAGAGTTTGCGGTGAGCCTAATCGTGCCACTGCACTCCAGCCTGAGCAACAGAGCACAACAGAGCAAGACTCCAATCTCAAAAAAAAAAAAAAAAAAAAAAATTAGCTGGGTGCAGTGGTGCTCACCTGTAGTCCCAGCTACTTGGGAGGCTGAGGCAGGAGGATCGCTTGAACCTGGGAAGCAGAGGTTGCAGTGAGCACTGTACTCCAGCCTGGGAGACAGAGTAAGACTCCATCTCCAAAAAAAAAAACACAAAAAACAACTCTTACAACTCAATAAAAAGACAAATAACCCCATTAAAAATGGTCAAAGGGGGCCAGGAGCAGCAGTGGCTCATGCCTGTAATCCCAGCACTTGGGAAGGCCAAAGCAGATGGATCACGAGGTCAGGAGTTCGAGACTAGCCTGGCCAACATGGTGAAACCCATCTCTACTAGAAATACAAAAATTAGGCCGGGCGGCTCATGCCTGTAATCCTAGCACTTTGGGAGGCCGAGGTGGATGGATCACCTGAGGTCAGGAGTCCAAACAAGACCAGCCTGGCCATCATGGTGAAACCCCATCTTAAAAACCAAGAAAGGCCGGGCGCGGTGGCTCAAGCCTGTAATCCCAGCACTTTGGGAGGCCGAGGCGGGTGGATCACGAGGTCAAGAGATCGAGACCATCCTGGTCAACATGGTGAAACCCCGTCTCTACCAAAAATACAAAAAATTAGCTGGGCATGGTAGCGCGTGCCTGTAATCCCAGCTACTCAGGAGGCTGAGGCAGGAGAATTGCCTGAACCCAGGAGGCAGAGGTTGCGGTGAGCCGAGATCGAGCCATTGCACTCCAGCCTGGGTAACAAGAGCGAAACTCCCTCTCATAAAAAAAAAAAAAAAAAAAAAAAAAAAAAAACCAAGAAAAAAAATACAAAAATTAGCCGGGTATGATGGCACCTCCCAGCTATTCAGGAGGCTGAGGCAGGAAATCACTTGAATCTGGGAGAAGGAGGTTGCAATGAACTGAGATCACGCCACTATACTCCAGCCTGGGCGAGAGTGACACTTTGTCTTTTTTTTTTTTTTGAAACGGAGTTTCACTCTTGTTACCCAGGCTCGAATGCAATGGCACGATCTCGGCTCACCGCAACCTCCGCCTCCTGAGTTCAGGCAATTCTCCTGCCTCAGCCTCCTGAGTAGCTGGGATTACAGGCATGCACCACCATGCCCAGCTAATTTTTTGTATTTTTAGTAGAGACGGGGTTTCACCACGTTGACCGGGATGGTCTCGATCTCTCGACCTTGTGATCCACCCGCCTCGGCCTCCCAAAGTGCTGGGATTACAGGCTTGAACCACTGCGCCCGGCCGAGACTTTGTCTTAAAAAAAAAAAAAAAAAAGGTCAAAGGGGCCGGGCGAGGTGGCTATTGCCTGTAATCTCAGCATTTTGGGAGGCCAAGGCAGGTGGATTTGTGACTATTCTGGCCAACACGGTAAAACGCCGTCTCTACCAAAAATACAAAAATTAGCCAGGCCAGGCTGTACATGCCTGTAGTCTCAGCTACTCAGGAGGCTGAGGCAGGCGAATTGCTTGAATCCAGGAGGTGGAGGTTGCAGTGAGCCGAGATCATGCCACTGCACTCCAGCCTGGGTAACAGAGCGAGACCCTGTCTCAAAAAATAAAAATAAATAAAAATTAGACAAAGGATCTGAATAGACATTTTTCCAAACAAGATATGCAAATATTCAATAAACACAAGGAAAGATGCTCAACCTCATTAGTCATCAAGGAAATACAGATGAAAACCACAATAAAGGCTGGGCGTGGTGGCTCATGCCTGTAATCCCAGCCCTTTGGGAGGAAAAGCTGGGCAGATCACAAAGTCAAGAGATAGAGAACATCCTGGCCAACATGGTGAAACCCCATATTTACTAAAAATACAAAATTTAGCTGGGCGTGGTGGCACATGCCTGTAATCCCAGCTACTCAGGAGGCTGAGGCAGGAGAATCGCTTGAACCAGGGAGTCGGAGGTTGCAGTGAGCCAAGATTGCTCCACTGCACTCCAGCCTGAAGACAGAGTGAAACTCCGTCTCAAAAAAATAAAAACAAAAACAAGAAAAAACAAAACACAAGAAGACACTACTTCACATCTACGGGGATGGCTTTGCTTCTGGGTGACTTACACAGGAGACAGTAGTGTCAGGTTGTAAGAACATTGAGACAGATGTCACTGTGGTGCTCATGGCTCATTCTCTTGCCTGTAGAGTGGGTCTTTATTGCCAGGGAAAGGTCGAGCTTTGACAAAGGGGACATTTGGCTCAGTCTGAGGTTCACTGGAGACAAACAGGAGGAGGGGACAGGACCCAGTAAGATTGGCTCCATGGGGCCAGGCACGGTGGCTCACATCTGTAAACATCTGTAATCCCAGCACTTCAGGAGGCTGAGGCAGGTGCATCACTTGAGGTCAGGAGTTTGAGACCAGACGGGGTTTCACCATGTTGACCAGGATGGTCTCGATGTCTTGACCTCGTGATCCACCCGCCTCAGCCTCCCAAAGTGCTGGGATTACAGGCTTGAGCCACCGCGCCCGGCCCAGTTTGTTCTTTTTGTGTCCATCTTTGTTTACTTTAAGGTCAGAAAGGTTTTTTGTTTGTTTGTTTGTTTGTTTTTGAGACAGTGTCTCGCTCTGTTGCCCCAGCTGAAGTGCAGTGGCACAATCTCAGCTCACTGCAACCTCTGCCTCCTAGGTTCAAGTGATTCTCCTGCCTCCACCTCCTGAGTAGCTGGGATTACAGGTGCCCACCACAACGCCCAGCTAGTTTTTGTATTATTATTATTATTTTTTTTTTTTTTTGAGACGGAGTTTCACTCTTGTTACCCAGGCTGGGGTGCAATGGCGTGATCTTGGCTCACCGCAACCTCCGCCTCCTGGGTTCAGGCAATTCTCCTGCCTCAGCCTCCTGAGTAGCTGGGATTACAGGCACGTGCCACCATGCCCAGCTAATTTTTTGTATTTTTAGTAGAGACGGGGTTTCGCCATGTTGACCAGGATGGTCTCGATCTCTTGACCTCGTGATCCACCCGCCTTGGCCTCCCAAAGTGCTGGGATTACAGGCTTGAGCCACCGCCCCCAGCCCCGAAAAGCCTTTATTTCAGTATGCAGCTCGGTGTGGGCACCACTGTGACCAACCTGAGGGTCTGTTCACCTGAGCTATGGTGGGGCAGGGACTGGGTCTATGTTGCTCCCCACCGCACCTGCCCTG
Source organism: Saimiri boliviensis (assembly GCF_048565385.1). Taxonomy (NCBI): domain Eukaryota; kingdom Metazoa; phylum Chordata; class Mammalia; order Primates; family Cebidae; genus Saimiri; species Saimiri boliviensis. The sequence continues at coordinate 64,699,822 of NC_133465.1, read as the reverse complement.
CAGAACCTTGTGCCTGGCCCCCAGCAGCCACTCACGGGACACTTACGGAGCACTGAAGTAAACCAGGCAGAGATGGAACCATCTCCAGCTGTGTAGCTGGCTGTGTTAAACACAAAAGCAACAAGGCCTTTGACCTCCAGGCAGGAAACATCAACAAGAAAGATGCAACTCCCAGAAACACTTGGCAGGGAATCAAAAACCAGTGCCCCGGGTTTCTGACACTTTGATTCTTATTTATTTTGGCAAGAGTGAGTGACTGGCTACACAAATGTGATTTCACTTTTTATCTTTTCTTTTTTTTTTTCTGTTACCCAGGCTGGAGTGCCATGACTCCATCTCTCTGCTGCCCTGGTTCAAGCAATTTTTCCACCTCAGCTTCCCAATAGCTGGGATTGCAGGTGCAGCCAACACCATGTTGGCCAGGGAAGTCTCAAACTCCTGACCTCAGGTGATCTGCCTGCCTTGGCCTCCCAAAGTGCTGGGATTATAGGCGTGAGCCACCTCTTCTGGCAAGTTCATACTTATTAACATGTCACATGCAATGGGAATGAGTTCCTGTTTCAAAAAAGAAAAAGCAGGCTGGGTGCAATGGCTCACACCAGTAATCCCAGGACTTTGGGAGGCCGAGGGAGGCAGATCATGACATCAGGAGATAGAGACCATCCTGGCCAACATGGTGAAACCCAGTCTCTACTAAAATACAAAAAATTAGCTGGGCATGGTGGTGCATGCCTGTAGTCCCAGCTACTCAGGAAGATGAGGCAGGGGAATCGCTTGAACCCAGGTGGCGGAGGTTGCAGTGACCTGAGATCACACCACTGCACTCCAGCCTGGTGACAAAGTAAGACTCCAACTCAAAACAAACAAATCAACAAACAAAAAACCCCACAAGGTTTTGTCAATAATTACTCAAGTAATACATGAACACAATCTTTTACAGGAATAATGTAAAAGCAGAAACCTTTTTCTATTATTATTATTATTATTATTATTTTTTTTTTGAGACGGAGTTTCGCTCTTGTTACCCAGGCTGGAGTGCAATGGCGCGATCTCGGCTCACCGCAACCTCCGCCTCCTGGGTTCAGGCAATTCTCCTGCCTCAGCCTCCTGAGTAGCTGGGATTACAGGCACGTGCCACCATGCCCAGCTAATTTTTTGTATTTTTAGTAGAGACGGGGTTTCACCATGTTGACCAGGATGGTCTCGATCTTTTGACCTCGTGATCCACCCGCCTCGGCCTCCCAAAGTGCTGGGATTACAGGCGTGAGCCACCGCGCCCGGCCAGAAACCTTTTTCAAATAATTCGTGGAGGCAGATTTGTTTATAGCCTGTTTGGATTTAGCCTGAGTGCTAAAGCAGGACGGGAAGAGTGAGTGGGTGGCTTTCAGGGACAGTCCCTGCCCTGGGCCTCAGTGGGGAAAAGGGAGGGGCAGGGCCCACTGATGTGGGTCATTCATGAGCACTGGCTGAACTTGCTGCCCCCCAAAGGGCCCCTCTGTGTTTTTTTTTTTTTTTTTTTGAGGCAGAGTCTCCCTCTGTCACCCAGGCTGGAGTGCAGTGGTGCGATCACAGCTCACTGTACAGCCTCAACCTCCTGGGTTCAAGCAATCCTCCAACCTCAGCCTCTTGAATAGCTGGGACCACAGATGTGTGCCATCACACCCAGCTAATTGCCCAGGCTGGTCTGGAACTCGTAGGCTGAAGTGATCCTCTTGCACTGGCTTCTCAAAATGCTGAGATGAGAGGCATGCGCCACCGTGCCTGGCTCCCATTATGTTTCCCCCAATGAGGCACAGGCTGAAACCTGGGTCACTAATTTCTTCAGGAATAGTCCAGGCAGAGACCAGACATTCTGACATTCGGTTTTGCTAACAGGTCTCCTTGAAAGTGTGGGCCTGCTTGCCATCTGGCTCGTGGGAATGCCTAAAAGAATTTCAGGACCCTCAGAACTACCATTGTGGACCTATTGGGGGCCCAGGACTCCCCAAAATAAGGAACAGCTGTTTGAGAGCAAGTAACACCCCTGGGACATTTGGATGTGCCTGGGGGTGTCACGCACTATCCTGCCAAGTGTCTTTCAGAGCTGGGAGGACTTGGCGAGGAAGCCCCCGTCGTCCTCGCCAGCCCTGTGACGTGGGAAGACTCTGAGATGTGGCTGGTGATATCCACTTGGGTCATGCATTCACCTTTTCAGCATTTCCTGACCTGAGCCCTCCTCTGCAGAAGCCTGCGGCCACTGGGGCCAGGAGGAAGACTGGGGTGGGGAGGCAAGATGTGAGTTTTGGGTAAAAGGTCTCTCAATAAGGCAGAAAGAATTTGAGCTCATTCCTTACTTCATAGGGGCGGCAGCCTTCGTCGAATGGGTCACTGGGACTGTTGCGGGGTGAAGACTCCAAGGAGAAAGGCCACCACGAAGTCACAGCCAGGGCTTCCTCAGAGGAGTCCACCCCCTCCCCCACAACTTTCAGAGCATACTCTGCACTCCCTGTGCCATCCTGGCTCCAAAATGACCACCTCGAAGGAAAAACCTGAGTCACTAATTTCTCCAGGAACAGGCCAGGTGGAGACGCAATTCAGGAACACGCCGGGGGCAGTGTGCAGCCTGGTTCGGAATGCGTTGCTCTTGGGATTTTTTTTCTCCCATGATTGGTATCACTTCCTCTTCAGAGCCAATCATTAACCTCACTGAGAGTCCTCGCTTGAGAAGCCACAGGAACAAGTGGCTGGCTGTGGCTGAAAATGCGGAGAGGGCTCCAAGGTGTGCCCAAATCTTCAGCTTCCCCAGACAGAGGAGTCCCCCAGCAGTGTCTTGGCCTGGATTCAGCTCTAGTCGGATGGCAGAGGCCTGGCTGTGGACACGGCCCCTCTGCTGTGGGCAGTGCTACCCTCTGGAAGCTGAGTGGGTTGGTGATGGCTGGGGATGGGGGCGCGACTTTCAGCAGCATTCAGCGAGGTGGAGGGGGTTTAAGGTTTACCCACCCACGACAGCATCACGCCTTCTCCAGGCTGTAAAACACCAGCTGAGTGAGCAGCTCTGCTCTGGGCAGCAGGGACAGCAGCGCCACCCCTGCCTGGGCTTGGGTCCCCAGCCTATCATTTTTGGATCTGAGGGAGGCCTGGGCTCCTCCAGTTTGACCTCCCAGCCGCCAATGAAGCCAGTCAGATAGTCCACCCGTACCCCAATCCATCCAGTGCCACCTCTCAGTCTGACCACCTGGCCCAAGCTTTGCCCACTCTCAGACGACAAGGCCTTTGGGACAGGCCCCAGCGCGGAGTAGCCAAGAGCAGCCTGGAGAACCAAGGCCGGGCATCTGCTGGGATGAGGGTTGGGAGTGGGCTGTGGAACCCCCCACCCATAAGGCCACAAGACTGCCTCCCCTCCCCGTCCCGCGCCGTGACTTGGGGAACTCCAGCCGGATTCAGAGCCCTCCTGTGGCTGTGGCGAGGAAGGGTCGCCTGCGTTTTGGGAGGTGGGACCGCGCAGGGCCGGCGACTCCCCTAGCGCGTCAGCCAGCGCTTAGATAAATCCAGCTTTATTTATGGACGGCCGCCGCCTGCGGCTCGGGGTCCGGGCGCTGCTTTAGAGTGGCCGAGGCGCCGCTGCTGACCATGACCGCGGGGTAGAGCGGCTCGAGGAAGGCGGCCAGGAAGCGATAGAGGAGGCTGGCGCCACCCGCCAGGCCGTAGAAGGACAGGCAGCCGGCACTCCAGTCGAGCGCCACGCCCAGCATGCGGTGGTAGGCGCCGCGCAGCACCGTCTGCGCGTTGTCGTGCCACACCGAGAACTTGAGCGAGTCCCACTCCAGGCACCAGGAGTAGGGGTTGCGGCCCAGCAGATAGACCACGCTGCAGCGCAGGCGGCCGCGGAGCGCGGAGCAGGGGCGGTAGGTGACCCCCAGGCACACCCACGAGTTGGACACCTCCACCTCCCAGTAGTGGCGGCCCTCGGACAGGCCGCGTGAGCACAGCACCTGCGGCCACTGCTTGAAGCCCGGGAAGGGGCCGCCCTGTCTCGGGGGTTCCAGGTGGATGCCCAGGTGCAGCACCGAGTGGGTCTCCTTGAGGAGGAACAGCTCCTTGCCTGCCGTGGTGGGGTCGAAGTTCAGGTTGCAGAAAGCTGGCGGGTGGAGGTAGGGAAGCTGGATCAGCAGCCCCCAGGGCAGGGCGCTGGGTTGCTAAGCATTTGCGTGGAAGTCAGGGGATGTTTCCACGCAGGCTCCTGGGAGCCATCGCTGACCCACTCACCCCTTCCGACCCTGAACTCGCCCGCTGCCCAGCCATAGCCTGTAGGGTAAGTGAGTGCTGCACTAGGTCATCCCCTTCCTCCTGCCATCAGACACTAACATCAATCTCCTTTTCTGTTTGTTCAGGGACACAAGACTGAGTTGGGGCCTGGCGAATTGGCTCACACCTGTAATCCCAACACTTGGAGAGGCCGAGGTGGGCGGATCCTCTGAGGTTATGAGTTTGAGACCAGCCTGGCTAGCATGGTGAAACTCCGTCTATACTAAAAATGGAAAAATTAGCCGGGCATGGTGGCGCGTGCCTGTAATCCCAGTTACTCAGGAGGCTGAGGCAGGAAAATCGCTTGAACCTGGAGCCGGAGGTTGCAGTGATTGTGTCATTGCACTCCAGCCTGGGCGACGGGGCAAGACTTCCTCTCAAAAAAAGAAAGAAAGAAAGAGGCCAGGCGTGGTGGTTCACGCCTATAATCCCAGCACTTTGGGAGGCCCAGGCGGGTGGATTGCGAGGTCAAGAGATCAAGACCATCCTGGTTAACAAGGTGAAATCCGTCTCTACTAAAAATACAAAAATTAGCTGGGCATGGTGGCGTGTGCCTGTAGTCCCAGCTACTCGGGAGGCTGAGGCAGGAGAATTGCTTGAACCCAGGAGGCAGAGGTTGCGGTGAGCCAAGATCGCGCCATTGCACTCCAGCTTGGGTAACAAGAGTGAAACTCCATCTCAAACAAAAGAAAGGAAGGAAGGAAGGAAGGAAGGAGGGAGGAAGGAAGGAAGGAAAAAATCCAAAAATTAGCTGGGTATGGTGGCACGTGCCTGTAGTCCCAGTTACTCGGGAGACTGAGGCAGAAGAATCGCTTGAACCGGGGAGCAGAGGTTACAGTGAGCCGAGATCACGCCACTGCACTCCAGCCTGGGTGACAGCGCAAAACTCTGTCTCAAAAAAGAAAGAAAGAAAGAAAGAAAGAAAGAAATGAAATGAACAGAGCCCATCCAAGCTGACTTGGGTGAAGCCCAAGGGAGGTTGGCAGGCATCTGACTGAGGGCAGGGGTTGTGCCACACCTGGGCCAAGGAGCCAGCTGCTGGGGTGGTAGTGAGTCCTTGCTTCACCCTTGGGGGTAGGATGGGACAGCTTCTTCTCCTTTTCCTACCAGGGGCCTGAGGTTGAGACCAAGTCCTTCTGAGGTCTCCAGTCCCAAGGGAGAGGTTAGGGCAAGAGAGAGCTGGCAGCTCCGTGGAGGCCCTGCCCTGAGTAGAGGAGGGGCTGGGGAAGATGAGGCACCCAGGACCCTGCTCCTTTCCTTCCCATCCTGGAGGGTAGATCCCAGGACCCAGGACTCACACTTGAGGAGTGTCTTCCTGTCCACAGCTGTGGGCAGCACCTCATAGGAGCTCATCTTAATGCCTGGGGGAGATGGAGGGGCTTTGCTGAGGACATTCTCATAGCCCCATATCCTCCTGGAGAGAGGCATGGGCATCCAGGGGGCTGTTGCATCTGGGGATGGTGCACACAGCAGGCAGGGCTCTCCCAGTGCCTGGAACACCAACCACTGCCCTGCAGGGCCATCCCAGCCCTTGGAATGCAGGCCCCAGGCTGCCAGGGACTCACCCTTCAGAAGGAGCTGGTTGAAGAAGCTGAGGCCCACGTCCAGCATCCGGGTCCGGAGCTCAGCCAGGGTCTCTGGCAGCTGGGATAAGCTCTGTGTTTCCTCACAGTTGATGCCCATCAGGGGTTCCATGTGGGCTGAGAATTGCTTCAGCCTGGGGAATTCCTGGATGCAGAGAGGTGCCAGAGGTACCACCTGTTAGCCAGGGCCTAGGCAGATGCCAGGGGCCCAGAGGCCCCCCAAACCATGGTCTGGTGGAGTGGAAGTTCCCCCTTTTCAAACCTGGGCATCTCCTTTCCCTCCTCCCAGCCGTTTGGACATCAGAGGTCAGGGCTTTGCCAAGGGCTTGGGCACTGTGGCCTAGTATGCATTATTAGGCAAAGGAGATTTTCAGAAAATGATGGGAGGATTTCTGTTGCGCCTTGAACTGCTTAGTAAAAGCCATTGCCAAATGCTTCCTATTGTGTGCAGGGGATAAAGTGAGCAGTCGCCCTAGACGTCTGCCCAGGGTGTGTTGGCAGCTGAAGAAAGGAAGCTGGGGCTGGACGCAGTGGCTCACACCTGTAATCCCAGCACTTTGAGAGGCCAAGGCAGGCGGATCACCTGAGGTTAGGAGTTCGAGACCTGACCAACATGGAGAAATCTAGTCTCTATTAAAAATGCAAAATTAGCTGGGTGGGTGTGGTGGCGCATGCCTGTAATCCCAGCTACTTGGGAGGCTGAGGCAGGGAATGTTGAACCTGGGAGGCAGAGGTTGTGGTGAACTGAGGTTGTGCCATTGCACTCCAGCCTGGGCAATAAGAGCGAGGCTCCATCTCAAAAAAAAAAAAAAAAGAAAAAAAAGAAAGGAAGCTGGAGTTCCCGACCACCACAGGTTTTGGGCAGCTCCAGGCCTCATCCAGAAACTGCTGCTTGGCCCCATCTGCTACTTACAGCAGCAGCATCCAGGCTTCGGGGCCAGACCAGGACTGGGGAAGGAAAAGGCATTTCACAATTCTTTTTTTCTTTTTTTGAGACAGGGTCTTCGTTTCCTGCCCAGGCTGCAGTCCAGTGGTGCAATCCTGGCTCACTACAACCTCCACCTCCTGGGCTGGAAAAGGGGTTTCAATCCAGGCTATAGAGATTGTTCTGGTCTCACTTTCAGCTGTGATCCAGGGAAATCTGAAGAAACTTAGACTGTGTCAGATGCCTGGAATCCCATGTGGTCCAGGGAAACCAAGGCAGGAAAGTTGGGGTTAGGCTGAGCGCTGAAGTGGAGAAAGACAAGGGTGTTGGTGCAAGCCCAAGACAGATGGCCTGGAATGGGGAGGCTCCCTGAGGCCGGGGGATGACACAGTGATGTACCCTAAAGACTCATCCCTCATCCAACGTCTGGGCCAGATCTGGTGTGTGTGTGGTTTTTTTTTTTTGAGACTGAGTTTCACTCTTGTCGCCTAACAAGAGCTGGAGTGCAATAGCACCATCTTGGCTCACTGCAGCCTCTGCCTCCCGGGTTCAAGTGATTCTCCTGCCTCAGCCTCCTGAGTAGCTGGGATTACAGGTGCCTGCCACCACGCCTGGCTAATTTTTGTATTTTTAGTAGAGACAGGGTTTCACCATGTTGGCTAGGCTGGTCTTGAACTCCTGACCTCAGGTGATCTGCCCACCTCAGCCTCCCCAAGTGCTCGGATTACAGGCATCAGTCACCATGCCCCGCCAAGATCTGGTATGTTTGTGGGTGGAGGGAGAGTGGAGGCCGTGATGGGGCCTGAGCCAGAGGTTTCGGGGTGGGACCTTGCCTGCAGAAACTGCTGGTTGCTCTGGTTGATGAGCAGGGTGTGGAGCCAGAAGCTGTCTCCCTTCAGCTTCAGGAGCCGGTTGTGGCTCTGCTGTATGGAGCTGCTCAGCTTCTCCAGGGCGGCTGCCTCCTCCTTCTCCATGAAATCCAAGATCCTCACCTGCAGCTGTTTGACCTCCTGGATGATCTCCGAGAAGCAGGTGTTCACCTCATCTCGCATTGTCTGGATCAGTTTCTGGGGGTTGGCGTGTATATAGAGAGGCGTCTGTGAGTTCCAGTCCAGCACCCCCACTGTCACAGCCCGGAGCCCGTCTAGGCATCCTGCCTCTGCCTGCCTGGTCCCGCGCGATCCACTCCCAGCCTAAGTCTCTGCAGCCCCAATGCAGGGCGCTGGGGAAGTCTGGGCCTGGGGTGGGGTGGGCCAACCTTACAGAGAGAAAGGCCACCTGGCCCTGGTGCTTCTGGCTGTCAGCAGTAATGATCAGCATCTGGTTCTCCAAAGTGTCCTGGACCTTTTGAACCTCGACCTGGAGAAGAGGAGGGGCCCCTGATTTAGAGAGGTGGCCTTGGAGAAGCCGTTCTGCAGATAGGACCACATCTGAGCCCAGAAGAGACGTACCTTGTGCATTCATCTGCTCAGCTTCAATGACAATGAGAGAGCAGTGCTGGATGGCCCATGGTCCAGCCCTCTGCTTGGAGGGCTGCTCTCGCTCCCTGAGCGCTTGTCTCTATTTGAAGGAATCAGGTTATTGGCTCCTAATAGTGATAACCATAGAGTTTCAAGCCACAGGAAAGGGTCTTGGAGAGCTTGGGAGGCGGTGGGGCCAGGAGGGGCTTAGCAGGTACACAGCCACGTGGGCTCCCTGGGGCAGTGCTGCCAGGCCCAAGTCCCACATAAGCCTTTAGTCTCCACCTATCCCAGCAACAGGCATTTTCACTGTTATAAAACAGTGCGATTCCAAGTGCTGTCCATGAACCACTGCTGGTCCTTAGCAAAATAAGAAGTTCATGCCACGTTGTAAATCAGGGTAATCAATGTAGTCTGTCCTTCACTGACGAAAGTCTTTTTTTTTTTTAATCAGAGTCTCGCTTTGTCTCCCAGGCTGGAGCACAGTGGTGCAATCTCAGCTTACTGAAACCGCCACCTCCCCGGCTCAAGCCATCTTTCCACCTCAGCCTCCTGACCACCATGCCAGGCTAATTTTTCTACTTTTTGTAGAGATGGAGTCTTGCCATGTTGCCAAAGCTGGTCTCGAACTCCTGAGCTCAAATGATTCTCCTGCCTTGGCCTCCCAAAGTGCTGGGATTACAGGAGTGAGCCACCACGCCCAGTTGTTTTACAAAATCTTGCAATGTAAAAAGTGTGGCCGGGGCCAGCCAATCCCAGCACTTTGGGAGCCCAAGGCCGGTGGATGACGAGGGTAGGAGTTTGAGACCAGCCTGGCCAACATGATGAAACCCCGTCTCTACTAATAATACAAAAATTAGCCGAGTGTGGTGACACGTGCCTATAATCCCAGCTACTCGGGAGGCTGAGGCAGGAGAATCGCTTGAATCCAGGAGCTGGAGATTGCAGCGAGCCCAGATCACACCACTGCCCTCAGGCCTGGGCAAAGGATCGAGACTCCATCTCAAAAAAAAAACAGAAAAGGGCCAGGTGCGGTGGCTCAAGCCTGTAATCCCAGCACTTTGGGAGGCCGAGGCAGGTGGATCACAAGGTCAAGCGATCGAGACCCTCCTGGTCAACATGGTGAAACCCCGTCTCTACTAAAAATACAAAAAATAAGCTGGGCGTGGTGGCGTGTGCCTGTAATCCCAGCTACTCAGGAGGCTGAGGCAGGAGAATTGCTTGAACCCAGGAGGCGGAGGTTGCAGTGAGCCGAGATCGCGCCATTGTACTCCAGCCTGGGTAACAAGAGCGAAACTCCGTCTAAAAAAAAAAAAAAGAAAAACATGTCAGCCGGACTCAGTGGCTCATGCCTGTAATCCCAGCACTTTGGGAGGCTGAGGCAGGCAGATCACGAGGTTAGGAGTTTGAGACCAGCCTGGCCAACATGATGAAGCCCCATTTCTACTAAAAATACAAAAATTAGCCAGGTGTGGTGATGTGTGCCTGTAATCCCAGCTACTCAGGAGGCTGAGGCAGGAGAATTGCTTGAACCTGGGAGGCAGAGGTTGCAGTGAGCAGAGATCAAGCCACTGTATTCCAGCCTGGGAGACAGAGCAATATATTGACACAGAAATACACACACACATACACACACACACACACACACACACAGAGAGAGAGAGAGAGAGAAAAGAAAAAAGTGTCAACCGAACCAATTCTGCCTAGTGAAGTTGGTTTATGTTCTGGCACAAGTTCCTTACCTTGCTGTGAACCACTGACAGGGCTATGTTAGAATAGCACTGTTAACGGAATATACATGATAGGAAATCTAAAATATAAGAATTCCACTATTAAAAAATATAGTCACAGAAACACTCAGAGTAGTAAAACACACACACACACACACACACACACACACACACACAGGCCAGGAGAGGTGGCTCAGGCCTATAATTTCAGCACTTTGGGAGGCCAAGGTGGGTGGATCACCCAAGGCCCAGAATTCAAGATCAGCCTGGTTAACATGGTGAGGTCAACCCCATCTCTACTGAAAATACAAAACGTAGCTGGGCGTAGTGGCTAACAACTATAATCCCAGCTACTTGGGAGGCTGAGGCAGGAGAATCGCTTAAACACGGGAGGCAGAGGTTGCAATGAGTCGAGATTGTGCCATTACACTCCAGCTTGGTCGACAAGAGCAAAACTCCATCTCAAAAAAAAAAAAAGAAAAGAAAGAAAGAAAAGAAAATGGACGAAATGGTTCACACAACCTAAGGTGATGCGCTTGTATTTTGATATGTGGATATAGGCTTCATACATACAATTCTGAATCCTTACTCATTTAACTCACTAGTACCTTTTTACATCACAGCATGACCCCAGTGACCATGACTTTAATAGCTACTTGGTTTTCTTTCTTTCTTTTTTTTTTTTTGAGACGGAGTTTCGCTCTTGTTACCCAGGCTGGAGTGCAATGGCGCGATCTCGGCTCACCGCAACCTCCGCCTCCTGGGTTCAGGCAATTCTCCTGCCTCAGCCTCCTGAGTAGCTGGGATTACAGGCACGCACCACCACGCCCAGCTAGTTTTTTGTATTTTTAGTAGAGACGGGGTTTCACCATGTTGACCAGGATGGTCTCGATCTCTCGACCTCGTGATCCACCCGCCTCGGCCTCCCAAAGTGCTGGGATTACAGGCTTGAGCCACCGCGCCCGGCCTTCTTTTTTTTTTTTTAATAGAGATGGGGTTTCACCATCTTGGCCAGGCTGGTCTTGAACTCCTGACCTCGTGATCCACCCATCTCGGCCTCCCAAAGTGCTGGGATTATAGGCGTGAGCCACCGCACCCGGCCAGCTGCTTGATTTTCTTCCAAGGAAATGTGAAAGACCCGGAGAACTGAGAGTCCCCCACCTCCTCCCACCTCACCTCCTTGTGGGCTCGCTCCTCCTCCAGCAAGGTGACGTCATGGTTCTTGTGCTCCTCCAGTAGACAGACCCCGCACACGCAGCAGCCTTCTGTGCGACAGTACATCTGCCGCAGACTGTGGTGCTTCCGGCACAAGCAGTTCTTGAGATCCCACACGGGCTCCAGCAGCTGGTGGTCCTTGAAGATCTGGTCCTTGAAGTGGCTGCGCAGGTGTTTCTCGCACAGGGAGGCCACGCACTGCAGGCACGACTTGACAGATTTGAGCTTCGGGGTGGAACAGAAGTCGCAGGCCACGTCCTGGGACCGCGCCGGGGGCCACAAGGACCCTGAGGCCTGGCCCTTGGCCTGGATGAAGCTGGCCACCATCTCCCCCAAAATGACATTCTTACAGAGGCAAGGCCTGGAGGCGTAGCCCTCTCGGCACTGGGGGCAATAGAGCTTCTCACCCATGGCAGCCTGGTGGTTCCAGAAACCTTGCAGGCAGCTCATGCAGAAGTTGTGACCGCAGGCGGTGGTGACCGGGTTGCAGAACACCTCTCGGCAAAAGGGGCAGAGGAGTTGGCCCTCTAGCGTGTGGATATTGCCGTTCCTCATCAGGAGCTGGACTTGGGGAGGTCTCGAGGACTGGACAGGGGGCTGCAGTGCTGGGCCTTGGTCCTCGTTCTGTAGTGGCCCTGGGAAGACAGAGCAAAGCCATGCAGAAGCCGAGACCGGGGCGGGGCGCAGGGGCATTGAAGAGGAAGTTCTCCTGTCTTCTCCTTAGCAGCAGCTGTCTGCCCATGGCAGGCAGGGACTGTCACTGACCAACCCACTTGGGGGACATAAATTGAAGATTGTGGCTGGGTGCAGTGGCTCATGCCTGTAATCCCAGCACTTTGGGAGGCCGAGGTGGGCCGATCACCAGAGGTTAGGAGTTCGAGACCAGCCTGGCCAGCATGGTGACACTCCGTCTCTACTAAAAATACAAAATTGCCGGGCGCGGTGGCTCAAGCCTGTAATCCCAGCACTTTGGGAGGCCGAGGCGGGTGGATCACGAGGTCGAGAGATCGAGACCATCCTGGTCAACATGGTGAAACCCCGTCTCTACTAAAAAAAAAAAAATACAAAAAACTAGCTGGGCGTGGTGGCGCGTGCCTGTAATCCCAACTACTTAGGAGGCTGAGGCAGGAGAATTGCCTGAACCCAGGAGGCGGAGGTTGCGGTGAGCCGAGATCGCGCCATTGCACTCCAGCCTGGGTAACAAGAGCGAAAGTCCATCTCAAAAAAATAAAATAAAATAAAATAAAAATACAAAAATTAGTTAGCTGCCTGTAATCCCAGCTACTCAGGAGGCTGGGGCAGGAGAATCACTTGAGCCTGGGAGGCGGAGGCTGCAGGAAGCTGACATTGTGCCACTTCACTCCAGCCTGGGCCACAGAGCAAGACTCAGTTTCAAAAACAAAGAAGACTGTTCTTCTTGTTCCAGTCCTGATTTCTGGAACACAAGAGCGCTGACAGGCAGAAGGAAGTTACACTGTGACAAGGGGAAGGAGCTGCTTCCTTGGAGGAAGAGTTAGGAGCCTAAGTACTCACGTGAAACTCTGCGTGTCAGGGAGAGCTGGATGCTTGGCTGCCCTGTGACAACAGGAAAAAGAACCTTGAGCACTCAGGCACCTGGCCCTTGTCCCAGCCCCACTCTGCAGATGCCGGGAGGGTCCCCATCAGTCCATTGTGCCCACACCCCAAGCGGTTTGCAACTTTTGGGGTCTGATGGCCGCCTCCTCACCTTTCCCTTTGGCTGATGTTTTGCTATCTCCCTATCCAGGCGTCTTCCCTCCTTGAAGGTTGCCTGCAGTTTTGCTCCCTGAGGTCATAATTCAAGCTTGACCAACCCCAGCATTCCGCTTGTGATGTCAGCAGGGCAGGGGGTGCCACTGGACGGGCTGTGATGCTGATTTAGTCTGCCTCTTTAGGAGCAGTTTGTCCCCGATCCTTTGTCCCAGGAGACAGAGTAGCTGCTGGCAGTTCATTTAATCTGACTGGATCATGGTTCTTCTTCCTTCCTTGCTTGCTTGCTTGCTTGTTTGCTGCTGTTTTTGTGAGATGGAGTCTCATTGTGTCGCCCAGGCTGGAGTGCAGTGGCGGCTCACTGCAGCCTCTGCCTCCCAGGTTCAAGTGATTCTCCTGCTTCAGCCTCCTGAGTAGCCGGGATTACAGGTGTCCACCACCATGCCTGGCTAATTTTTGGTATTTTTAGTGGAGACGGGGTTTCACCATGTTGGCCAGCCTGATCTCAAACTCCTAACCCCAAATGATCTACCTGCCTCGGCTACCCAAAGTGCTAGGATTACAGATGTGAGCCACCTTGCCTGGCCTGATTTTCAGCCTTTTTTACTTAGCAATACATACATTTTCCCTTTTAAGTATGGCTTTGGCTGCACCCCATAGTAAAGCAGCATTATCATTTTCACTAAATTAAAAACACTTTTTTTTTTTTTTTGAGCCTTTCTCCGTTGCCCAGGCTGGAGTGCAGTGGCGCAATCTTGGCTCCCTTCAACCTCCATCTCCTGGTTCAAGTGATTTTCCTGCCTCAGCCTTCGGAGTAGTTGGGACTACAGGTTCATGCCACCACGTCCGGCTAATTTTTTGTATATATATTTTTTAAGATGGGGTTTCACGATGTTGGTCAGGCTGGTCTTGAACTCCCGACTTCAGGTGATCAGCCCACCTTGGCTTCCAGAGTGCTTGGATTACAGGTGTGAGCCACCACACCCAGCCAATTTTTTGTATTTTTAGTAGAAATGGGGTTCCACTGTGTTAGCCAGGATGGTCTCCAACCCCATGACCTTGTGATCTGCTCAAGTCAGTCTCCCAAGGTGCTGGGATTACAGGTGTGAGCCACCACGCCCAAGGATTAAAAACATTTTCTAATTTCTATTGTGATTTATTATTTGACCTCCTATTTATTTATTTATTTATTTACTTATTGAGCCAGAGTCTTGCTGTCACCCAGGCTGGCATGTGGTGGTGTGATCTCTGCTCACTGCAACCTCTGCCTCCCAGGTTCAAGCAATTCTTCTGCCTCTCAAGTAGCTGGGACTACAGGTGTGTGCCACCACGCCCAGCTAATTTTTGTATTTTTTTGTAGAGGTGGGGTTTTGCCATGTTGCCCAGACTGGTTTTGAATTCCTGGGCTCTAGTGATCCTTCCACCTTGACCTCCCAAAGTACTGTACTGGGATTACAGGCATGAGCCACTGCACCCAGCCCTAATTGCATTTTTTAGTTCTAGAATTTCTACTTGCTCCTTCTTCTTTTTTCTTCTCCAAGGCTTATCACTGCTTATTGTTCTGAGAATGCTTTCTAAGCAGCAAGCTAATAACTTGAGAATGTTACTAGCTGCTACTGTTTGTTTTCCTTCTAAGGTCCTAAGTCAGCCGAAACCAAAATGGAACAAACAAAACAATCTCAAGGGTATATGGCTTTCAAGGTCTTGCTGGCAAACAGCGAAACTGGGACATCAAATAGATTCTGGAGTGATCTTCAGTGGTTACCCAGGTAAGACATTTCTTTGCATTTTTCCTTTTGAAATGTTGAGGTTGAGATACACAGAAGTACAGAGGGGAAAAATCCCCAAGTCTTTTAAAAATAATGTCTTCATTTAGAAATATGACTGATGGGGGCTTGGCAGGGGTTACTAGGATCTGAAAGAGGCTGAGTTTCATCTTCCAGCCCAACTGTCCACATTCAGAACTGACAAACATTCATGAACTAAGTCAACATCCACCAAAAATAGCACAAGATAATGCTTACTGTTTTGGAAGATGAAAATGACACACACAGACCTCACCCACCAATCTCTAAGCTGGGACAACAAATGCTTGCATTTAAACTTCTCTAAAATGTCAAATTAGCATATTCTTTCCCTCGATGTAAAGTTTCAATAAACTTGACTAAATCTGCCTTTATTTTAAAAACCTTACAAAAGATGTATTTAAATGCTTGAAGAAATTAACTTTAGGCCGGGTGTGGTGGCTGTGGCTCTCGCCTGTAATCCCAGCACTTTGGGAGGCCAAGGCAGGTGGATCACCTGAGGTCAGGAGTTGGAGACCAGCCTGACCAACATGGTGAAACCCCGTCTCTACTAAAAATACAAAATTAGGCAGGCATGGTGGCACATGCCTGTAATCTGAGGTAATCGGGAGGCTGAGGCAGGAGAATTGCTTGAACCTGGGAGGTGGAGGTTGCAGTGAGATGAGATCGTGCCATTGCACTCCAGCCTGGACGACAAAGTGAGACTCTGTCTCAAAAAAAGAAACCAATCTTGTTTCACTATTATCTGCTTTCATTTCTCCTTCCCTCACTTATTTATTTATTTATTTATTTATTTTGAGACGGAGTTTCGCTCTTGTTACCCAGGCTGGAGCGCAATGGCGCAATCTCGGCTCACCGCAACCTCCGCCTCCCGGGTTCAGGCAATTCTCCTGCCTCAGCCTCCTGAGTAGCTGGGATTATAGGCACGCGCCGCCATGCCCAGCTAATTTTTTGTATTTTTAGTAGAGACAGGGTTTCACCATGTTGACCAGGTTGGTCTCGATCTCTCGACCTTGTGATCCACCCGCCTCGGCCTCCCAAAGTGCTGGGATTACAGGCTTGAGCCACCGCGCCCGGCCTAATTTTTTAAAATATTTTTAGTAGAGACGGGGTTTCACCATGTTGACCAGGATGGTCTCGATCTCTTTTTTTTTTTTTTGAGACGGAGTTTCGCTCTTGTTACCCAGGCTGGAGTGCAATGGCGCGATCTTGGCTCACCGCAACCTCCGCCTCCTGGGATCAGGCAATTCTCCTGCCTCAGCCTCTTGAGTAGCTGGGATTACAGGCACGCGCCACCATGCCCAGCTAATTTTTTTGTATTTTTAGTAGAGACGGGGTTTCACCGTGTTGACCAGGATGGTCTCGATCTCTTGACCTCGTGATCCACCCGCCTCGGCCTCCCAAAGTGCTGGGATTACAGGCTTGAGCCACCGCGCCCAGCCGGGACTAACACTTTCTAAGGATCCCATGCCCTGCCTGATGCTAAAGTGATCAATACTTGTTTGCTGATTACTTGTCACCAAATGTTTCTCACTCATCCTCTTCCTTGTCTTCTTTGTACCTAGTCACTCACTCTCTTTCAGAAGGAATTGTCCTTAAAAACCATCTCACAGCCAGGCATGGTGACTCACGCCTGTAATCCCAGCACATTGGGAGGCTGAGGCAGACGGATCACCTGAGGTCAGGAGTTCAAGACCAGCCTGGCCAACATGGCAAAATCCTGTGTCTACTAAAAATACAAAAATTAGCCAGGCATGCAGGCAGGCACCTTTAATCCTAGCTACTCAGGAGGTGAGGCTGGAGACCTGCTTGAACCTGGGAGGCAGAGGTTGCAGTGAGCAAGACTGTACCACTGCACTCCAGCCTTGGTGACTGAGCAAAACTCCATCTCAGAGAAAAAAAAAAAAACACCAAAATACAAAAAAAACCCCACATCTCGCACTCCTCCCCTGTCTCTTTCCAGCTCTCTAGTGGGCAGCCCATCTGTCTCACCTTCTGTTTCTCTGCACTCTCTGGGTCTTTTCAGATTCAGTAAAATGAAAGGCAGGAGAGACAAGGTGCAACACCCTCTTCGGCGGTTTCAGTAGCAGGAGAAAAGGACGTGGTCAGCTGCCCTGGTGGGAAAGGTGACGTCATCTCCTGAGACCCCTGAGGGTCCTATGAGAACCCTCGACAGGAAGTGATGGTGGGAACCCAGAGCCTGCAGTGATGGAAAACACACCGGAGTTCTCGAGATTCACAAGTTTATTTCCTATTTGTATTGACAAAAAAAAAAAAAAAAAAAAGTCACAGCATTTCAGACTATTTAAACACACAAACAGGAACAGAGGGTACCTACCAGTGACAGCCTCGTCCCGAAGGTCCGGATCAAAGGCCGCACTGGAGGGTGAGGGTGTCCTATTGGGCCTCCTCCTCAGCATCCTGTGGCTCCCCGCCCCCAGCCTCGCTGACACCCCCAGAGCAGTTACAACTGTGCAGAAAGGAAGCCACTTTAGAGGAGGCCGGGCCCCACCTCACTGTCATGGAAAAAGGCCAGATTCTGAGGAAAAGACAGAATCAGTGCTACTGTGTCATTGCTTGAGGGATGCTGGGCGCTCCTGGACCTGGCTGGCATTACCTGCGTCCCAGACCGAGGGCAGAGAAAAAGGCAGGCCCCTCCCCACTTGGCAATACTGGGCAGCACAGAGTGTGGGTCACTGGTCACGTGACAGCCCCAAACTGCCACACAGACCTCTCTGACGTGATTAGCCAGACACTCTGAGGGCACAAGGCTTTCAAGCAAGAACACCAGCCTGGTTCCTAAAGGGTGTGGGTGAACAATGCTCCCAGAAATCTGAAGAAACCAACTGGCCTCAGAGTCTTGGAGTGCTGGAACAATACAGTTGTCATTGGGTTGCAGCGAGGAGGGAAACTTGGTGAACACCAGCCCCCCCAGAGGGCGGAAATATCACTCCCATTGCCCGGAGCAGGTGGCTCAGGGCTCAATTGCAGTCTTTTCACCGGGGCAAATGTGGAATCCGAGAAGAGGAAGGAAGGAAACGGCGCCCTTAGGAGGTGCTGGACATTGGTGTCTGCCCGCCAGGCCTCCTTGCTGAACCTGGTGAGAAAGCTGGGGTTGGGACTAGAAGCCCCAGCCCGCGCTGATCATCAGGCATGTCCCAGGAAAGCAGACAGGCACAAGACCCCAGTGGAAGCTGCTTTCCTCCTGTCGGTCTGACGTTACTCACTGGACCTGGCCAAGGAGCACCCACCTCTTCCGAAGTCCCCCCTCCTCGGCTCAGAGCAGTCCTTCCCGCAATTGCTACTTTCCTTGGCTACATCTAAATCACTAAATCTTTTTTTTTTTTTTTTTTCCTGAAAGATAGGACTGGATGGATGCCTGTGACTCTTTTGAAGGGGTGGCTGCTTTTACTGAGGGTGGCAGTTCATCTAACATTTTACAGCTGTAAAACGTGGCGCACAGGTGTGTAGACACTGATGTGTCAGCAGAAACCCCTGTATACCGGGTTCTGTGCTATGCTACAGATACAGAGGAACAAGGAGAGTGAGGATCCTAGGGAGAAGTTAAGCCATCTGGGCATGGTTAGGTCAGAAGCTAAAGACGTTTGGCATAGTCATTTCCAGAAATTACTACCCAGACGCACCTGGCAAGCAGGTGCGCTGTGGAACAGAGGACATAGCCTCTGAAGGTGGGCAGGAGAGCCTGGCTCGAGGCAGCTTTCACAAGAGCAGTTCCAGAGCCCCTTCCCCTTCTCCATGCCATCTGCTATGCTACTGAAAGTTATCGAGGTCAGACAGGGTCCCCTGGCTTCACTGCATTCCACGACTGCTCAGCAAGACCCGGACGCTCGGAGAGAAAAGTGTGGACACAAACTCTGCAGACACAGCCCGAAGGAGAGCGCTGCCACCCTGGATCCTTGCCAGCATGGCACTCCAGAAAAGGAAGTAATGGTGAGGGAAGGTCAGACACACAAGGGGTCCTCAGGCTGTCTAGCACACATATACACACCACTGGGGACAGCACAGAGGGAAGCAGGTTTGTCAAGGTCAGAAGCCAAGAAGAGACACAAATATTGCACATTCAGTCAAGGCATTTCCAAGAGACAGTCACAGAAATAACAACTCTTTGAGATAAAACAGCGTAACACATTTGGCAACTTTCAAAGAAACAGCCTTCCCCACCCCAAGCCATCAAAAGGTCCGTTAAGTCCCTTCATCTTTGGTCCAGTTGAAAAAGCCAGGGAAGGTAACAGGGTCAATGGGGACGAGAGGCTGCAGGCGCAGTTCCGCCAGCTCCCACAGCTCCCACAGCTCCTGCTTGGCTGGCTGACTCAGGGCAGGAAGCTGCCTGTCTCAAACCTCCTACTGGAGGGAAAGCAAGCTCTCCAGAGGGTCCTGGCTGCTGGAGAAAACTGAGGCAAAGCTGCACGTGGCAGCAGCTGAGAGCCCCAAATCCAGAGAAATGATCAATACAATAAAGGACACCCCATTCTCCCTTTCCTTGGAGGCTCTATTGATGGGAATGTGGTGTGCTATGGCATCTCTATGCTTTACCTAAAACCTCAATTCGACAAATTGCAGCTAGAACCCTTTGCATCTGCTGCAGGTCTTTGAGGGCGCACAGGAGGGGCGGTGTTCCAAAGCAGCTGCTAACGTCCAATGTGGCACACATAGGGTGAAACCATGGCACAGGGCAGGAACAATCCTCTTTCCTTTGCTCCACCTTCCTAAAAGTGCAGGCGGTTTCTCTCATCCCCCAGATTCCCAAAAGGCTCTGAACGGGAACCCAGCCCAGCTGCTGTTGTAAAGATCTGTTCTAATACTGGCTAAGAAAATGAAAACGGGTTTCTGAAAAGGTATTCTGCAGCCAGAAGTCGCATCTGTCTTCAGAGTCCTGCGGGTGGCGAGGGAGTTCCTTTAGTTTTGACCAGAACACTTCTTCACAGGGGGCCAGGCTCAGCTGTGCTTTGCAGTGGTTCAGTCACTGGACAGGAGTGAGGTTTCACTTCACAGAGGGGCTCTGCTGACTGCTCTCCTGAAGGTCTGGAGTTTCGGGGTCTTAGTTTACATTCGTGATCCTCTCTCCTGCAGAATCTGAAAGTTGGAGACGGGGGAGAGGCTGAAGCAGCTGAGGAAAAGAGAGAGACGTCGGGGGCTGCCTTCCACTGGACCCGGTGAGCGGCATGACAGTCTTGTCATCCCGGGAAGCAAGCAGGGGTGCAGCCTCAGCCTCACCCACAGTGCTTTGGTGCAAAACACCCTCTTGCTGGACACAGCTGGGTCTGAAGCCTATGCGCTGTGGAACCAAAGCTTTGCCAGCCTAAAGGGAGTGGTTCCAGTTTACCTGGTATCCGCCATTTAGAAGCTGCGTGTCTCTTGTGTGCGCGTGTGTGTCTGTGTGTATGTGGGGGATGCATGGTGGAGGGAAAAGAAACACTGTCAAACAATTTCCCAGGAACTTAAGGAAGGTAAAGGTCACAAAGGTAAGAAAACACCCTTTTTCTCCTGAGGCAGTGAAAAAACAAGTTTTAAAGAATAAAGGCGGCCGGGCGCAGTGGCTCAAGCCTGTAATCCCAGCACTTTGGGAGGCCGAGGCGGATGGATCACGAGGTCAAGAGATCAAGACCATCCTGGTCAACATGGTGAAACCCCGTCTCTACTAAAAATACAAAAAAAATCAGCTGGGCATGGTGGCGCATGCCTATAATCCCAGCTACTCAGGGGGCTGAGGCAGGAGAATTGCCTGAACCCAGGAGGTGGAGGTTGCAGTGAGCCGAGATCGCGCCATTGCACTCCAGCCTGGGTAACAAGAGCGAAATTCCGTCTCAAAAAAAAAAAAAAGAAAAAAAAGAATAAAGGCAAAATAGTTTCCAAGTCTGAGTTCAGAATTCCTACCCTCCAGTAATTAATGGTAACCAGCTTTTCTTTTCATTGATTTGGCAGAGGATGGAGAAAGCCTATCCTTTTTAGGTTCCTATTTCCTAACTAAAAACCCATCAGTGCTCTGTAAATCCCAATTTCAATTACACAGTCAAAAACAACAAAATGAGGGGAAAACACCACGCTGGCTCTAGAAGACCCAGGGAAGAAGTGAGGAGCAAGAGTTCAGGAAAATGCCATGGAGGGGCCTCGAACAAGCAGGCCACAGGCAGCTGCCCGGGGAGGGGTTCCTTACCTTCGCCTTTTCGCTCGGCTCTATGACGATGCCATTGGTAGAGTTATTTAGTTCTCTGGAGACAACACAGAGGAATTCTGCCTGATCCTCATTGCCATAGTTATAGGAAGATCCGATGCTGATGAGCTGATGAGCCAAGAATACAGTGAACATGCACAAAGCGATCTTTTTTTTTTTTTTTTTTTTTTTTTTTTTTTTGAGACGGAGTTTCGCTCTTGTTGCCCAGGCTGGAGTGCAATGGCATGATCTCGGCTCACCGCAACCTCCGCCTCCTGGGTTCAGGCAATTCTCCTGCCTCAGCCTCCTGAGTAGCTGGGATTACAGGCACGCACCACCATGCCCAGCTAATTTTTTGTATTTTTAGTAGAGACGGGGTTTCACTATGTTGACCAGGATGGTCTCGATCTCTTGACCTCGTGATCCACCCACCTCGGCCTCCCAAAGTGCTGGGATTACAGGCTTGAGCCACCGCGCCCGGCTGCACAAAGCGATCTTAACACAGTAAAGTGCTACACAAATCAACCCTCCTCCGACCGAACTTTTGTTTTACTTCTCAAAGGATAAAGAATTCTCTGGGACCACCAAAGCCCCAGGGTGTAAATGGGCCTGTTCTTCATCAGGGCATCCTCAGTGAGGCTTCCCCGGGGAAAAAGTACGAGCTCCAGCACTGTCCCTTCACCCAATCTCTGAAGTCCCCCTATAGGCAGCGGCCGGCCGGATTAACACACCCACACTCCCTTCATCACAGCAAGGGCAGAGACAACACATCTGTGAACAAAATGGACACGTGCTTCAGTCACACAAAGAGCTGGCTCCTCTTTCAGCAGAAGCTGTAGACAGGAGACTGGTACTCAGAAGGCTCTGGAAAGTACCAATTGAATCACTGATCAGCTACTGGAAGTCATATGGTGCTGGTACTTTTTTTTTTCCAGACAAGGTCTTGCTCTGTCACCCAAGCTGGAGTGCAATGGTGCAATCACAGCTCACTGCAGCCTCCACCTCCTGGGCTCAAGTGATCCTCCCACCTCAGCCTCCTGAGTAGCTGGGACTACAGGTGTGTGCCACCATGCCTGGCTAATTTTATTTTTCATAAAGAAGGGGTGGGGTCTCACTATGTTGCCCAGTCTGGCCTCTGAACTCAAGGACTCAAGCGATCCTCCCACCATGGCCTCCCAAAGTGCTGAGATTACAGGTGTGAGCCACCGCGTAGTACTTTTAACCTTTTTGGAGAATGAAATTCAGTATTTAATTCTAAATGGGGCCGGGCGCGGTGGCTCACGCCTATAATCCCAGCACTTTGGGAGGCCGAGGCGGGTGGATCACAAGGTCAAGAGATTGAGACCATCCTGGTCAACATGGTGAAACCCTGTCTCTACTAAAAATACAAAAATTAGCTGGGCATGGTGGTGAGTGCCTGTAGTCCCAGCTACTCGGGAGGCTGAGGCAGAAGAATTGCTTGAACCCAGGAGGCAGAGGTTGCAGTGAGCTGAGATTGTACCATTGCACTCCAGCCTGGGTAACAAGAGTGAAACTCTGTCTTAAAAAAAAAAAAAAAAGAAAAATTCTAAAGGGGAAATATACATGCAGGGGAGCAGCTCAGGCAGAGAGTGAGGGCATCCCAGTGAGCAGGTGAGGCGTCATGTGGGCAGCACGGCTGACTGTGGTAGGATGGGGCTCAGGGTGCTTCCGCCTGGCTGAAACTAACTTCCTCATCCAGAAGGGAGGCAATGAGAACACCCTCCGTCCTCCCACAGGACGGTAATAAGATGAGAAATGTAACAAGAAATTATTCATTAGTTTCACAAAGAATAATTTTTAAAAAATCATTTGCTTAAGACCTCGTATCAGGAAAAATACTTCTGCAGTGGAGGGCATTAAACTCTTGGCAACGTTTTACAACCCATGCCCAGTGAGAACCAAGCTGACAGCACAGGCAGAGTGGATTCCGTGGTGGAAGCTAAACGTGAGGAATAATCAGCACTGTCTCTGAAGACGGAGACGGCTTTGCACTTGATCTGTAAGATCATACCATTAATGCAAAGTGTGAGTTTTCTTTTAGAAGGTAAGCATCTGGGCCGGGCGCGGTGGCTCAAGCTTGTAATCCCAGCACTTTGGGAGGCCGAGGCGGGTGGATCACGAGGTCGAGAGATCGAGACCATCCTGGTCAACATGGTGAAACCCCGTCTCTACTAAAAATACAAAACATTAGCTGGGCATGGTGGCACGTGCCTGTAATCCCAGCTACTCAGGAGGCTGAGGCAGGAGAATTGCCTGAACCCAGGAGGCGGAGGTTGCGGTGAGCCGAGATCGCGCCATTGCACTCCAGCCTGGGTAACAAGAGTGAAACTCCGTCTCAAAAAAAAAAAAAAAAAAAAAAAAAAAAAAAAAGGTAAGCATCTGGTGAGACAGCTGCTGACCTCTTAAAACTCTACACGTAAGTAGGCATAATCCATATAAAATCATATTTACTCTATTTGCTCTGGCCTTCCTGTGTTTTGAAGGCAACAAGACAACTGAACAAGTCTGCCATCTAATGGAGGAAGACAGTGAAGCTCCTGCTGCCAGCTTTGTTTTGATAGCTTATTCGTGAACTCGAAGTGGGGAGCAATGGGGGAAACGGCCACACCACACTTCCCACGGTGCCCGAGCCCTTCCTAGCACAGCTGTTCACCAAGCTCTTCGTGGCGGATTACACAGACATTCAGAACCAGAAAGTTCTGATCCTGGGAAAAGAAATGGAAGGCTTGTTGTCGAATCCCAGTCTCCTTTAGGGACTCATTCTAGAATCCCTGTGAGGCAACACAAACCAAAGGGAGGCACTTTGAAGCCTCAAGTGCTCGCTGACTCCCCTGCAAAGTCTGGGTGTGAAGCTAAGACATGAAGCTTCTCTGTTCCCCCAAATCCTCGTGTGCCACGGAGCAGCAGCACCACCGCATCTCTATTCCCTACTCCTCATGTGCCACTGACCAGCAGTGCCCACTGAATCTCTGTTCCCCCAACTCCTCACATACCAC
This sequence comes from Saimiri boliviensis, assembly GCF_048565385.1. Lineage (NCBI taxonomy): Eukaryota > Metazoa > Chordata > Mammalia > Primates > Cebidae > Saimiri > Saimiri boliviensis. The sequence continues at coordinate 64,675,903 of NC_133465.1, read as the reverse complement.
TGACCAGCAGTGCCCACCGAATGGCTCTTTGTCCATGTTTTGGAAAAGAATCCCACGTGGCTCTACCCATCTCCCAGGGTTATTAATTGGCCATCTACAGTGATTGTTCGAAGAGCTGCAGAACTCCTGAAGGGGGTCTGGGGTGGCTGCTCTGTAAGAGATGTACCTGTTCGAATTTCCACCCGTCGGACATCGTGGAGACCATCTGTGTGAGCTCCTCTTCTTGACACTGCAGGACTCTGTACACATGTTTCACGGGGCCCTGCAACAACCAGGCACAGACTGAGAACATCAAAGGCACCACAGTTTGCAGGTGCCCCGAGGGGGCTCTTCAAATGAATCAACATTGAAAAGGAGTTTGCTTGGAAATCTTTTCTTGGAAGCCACCCACTGTCCCCTTTTACAAATAGTACTATGGCGTTTCTATTCCCCACCCCCACTTTAAAAAATGTTTTTCTTTTTAAATGACCACAAGCCAGGATACTGTGGCTTTTCAATAAAAACTTATCCAAGGAAAGAAAGAAAAAAAAGGTAAAATAATTCTAACTTCAGAGGGATGAATGATTGAGCAACTATGCTGACAAACTTAGATTTAATGCATTTCCCCAAGTCAAAAATAAGATAAAATTAGTATTATTATTATTAGTTTTTTTTTTTTTTTTTGAGACGGAGTTTCGCTCGTTACCCAGGCTGGAGTGCAATGGCGCATCTCGGCTCACGGCAACCTCCGCCTCCTGGGTTCAGGCAATTCTCCTGCCTCAGCCTCCTGAGTAGCTGGGATTACAGGCACGAGCCACCATGCCCGGCTAATTTTTTGTATTTTTAGTAGAGACGGGGTTTCACCATGTTGACCAGGATGGTCTCGATCTCTCGACCTCGTAATCTACCCGCCTCGGCCTCCCAAAGTGCTGGGATTACAGGCTTGAGCCACCGCGCCCGGCCCAATTGTTTTATAGTACAAAATGTAGAGTGTCACAAAAGATCTGGGACGTTGGCCACAGTTGTCAAAGTCCCAGTTATTTAAGATGCCATTATATTGCCTCTTTTTTTTCTCTCTTCCAAAGTAAACCACTGGTGCTCTCAAATGCACCAAGAGCAATCACCTGCAAAAAATGCTATCATAAGAAATAGAAGGCTGGGTATGGTGGTTCATGCCTGTAATTCCAGCACTTCAGGAGGCTGAGGCGGGTGGATCACCTGAGGTGAGGAGTTCGAGACCAGCCTGGCCAACACAGGGAAATCCTGTCCCTAGTAAAAATACAAAAATTAGCCGGGCATGGTGGTGCACTCTGTAATTCCAGCTACTCAAGAGGCTGAGGCAGGAGAAGTGCTTGAACCCAGGAGGCAGAGGCTGCAGTAAGCTGAGATTGCACCACTGCATTCCAGCCTGGGCAACACAGCGAGACTCCATCTCAAAAAAAAAAAAAAAGGAAAAAGAAAGAGGAAAGTAGTTAGGTGGCAGCCACTAACAGCTAAGAACAAAGATGGGGTCGAGGCCCACATCTTGGGCTTGGCTTGAATGCTGCATGTGTGAAGGACTACAGGTAAGTTCAAAGAGATAACGTGTTTGAAAATCCACACACACAAAATAAAATAAAAAAAGGAAACAAAATGAAAATCCACACATGGCCAACCGTATCTTACAGCCATGTATGATAAGTGCCAAAGAGGGTGTCTTTGAACAACATCAAATTCGTTTTCAGTTTCACTACATAAAAAGGACAGATGGAAAGATCAGCTAAGATCAAAAGGTCTTGACATTCCTAGAACAAAAAAGCTTCCAAAGGGGTATGAATCCACAAGGCTTCAGAATCTACAAGACAAATTAATTTAATTGTGGTCACCAAATAGAAATCTTATAATGCTCTCTAGGAATTAGCTGATGATGAAGAAGGGAGAATGTTCAGGTACCACGATTTGAATCATTTCAAATTACAAAATTCATGGTATCATCAAAATTTACAGTAAGCAGTCATTTTTTAGAATGTGGAAAATTGAAGATAAGACTAGATTACCAAAATGTCTAAACTATTAAATATCTACAATAAAATAAGCTGGGCATGGTGGTGCGTGCCTGTAATCCCAGCTACTCAGGAGGCTGAGGCAGGAGAATTGCCTGAACCCAGGAGGCGGAGGTTGCGATGAGCTGAGATCGCGCCATTAAACTCCAGCCTAGATAACAAGAGCGAAAGTCTGCCTCAAAAAAAAAAAAAAAAAAAAAAGCCGGGCGCGGTGGCTCAAGCCTGTAATCCCAGCACTTTGGGGGGCTGAGGCGGGTGGATCACGAGGTCGAGAGATCGAGACCATCCTGGTCAACATGGTGAAACCCCGTCTCTACTAAAAATACAAAAAAATTAGCTGGGCATGGTGGCACGTGCCTGTAATCCCAGCAACTCAGGAGGCTGAGGCAGGAGAATTGCCTCAACCCAGGAGGCGGAGGTTGCGGTGAGCCAAGATCGTGCCATCACACTCCAGCCTGGGTAACAAGAATGAAACTCCGTCTCAAAAAAAAAAAAAAAAAAAAAATCTACAAGATACCACATAAATTTAAGATACCAAAGAGACTGGTGACAGTGGATCACATTTCAAGTAATAATCTGCAAACCAACTACAAAGCCACCTTTGAACATCAAAAAGGAGCCTTTCAGCTGTAAGCCAGATGGAAGAAAACTAAATGAATAAAAGCCCTTCTCTTCACCTTTGCAAACTGCTGGAGAAAGTGGATAGGAGAGTTAATTTTTCATCATTAGTGTCAGTTACTCATCCACATATTCCATTTAGAGCCAGAAAACTTTTTTTTTTTTTTGAGATGGAGTCTCACTCTGTTGCCCAAGCTGGAGTACAGTAGTAGCATCTCAGTTCACTGCAACCTCCGCTATCTTGGTTCAAGTGGTTCTCCTGCTTCAGCCTCCAGAGTAGCTGGAATTACAGGCGTCTGCTACCACATCCGGCCAATTTTTGGTAGAGATGGGGTTTCACCATGCTGGCTGGCTGGTCTTGAACTTCTGACATCAAGTGATCCACTCGCCTCAGCCTCTCAGAGTGCTGGGATTAGAGGCGTGAGCCACCGCACCTGGCCTAGAGCCAGAAAACTTTGAAACATGAAGTCTAACACAAAAAGGACAGGTATTATTTTTTACTTTTATAAAGAAACTTATGCCAGGCATGGTGGCTCATGCCTGTAATCCTAGCACCTTGGGAGGCCCAGCTGGGTGGATCACTTGAGTTCAAGGAGTTTAAGACCAGCCTGGCCAATACGGCGAAACTCCATCTCTACGCACTCCAGCCTGGGTCACAGACCGAGACTTTGTCTCAAAAAAGAAAAAACTTAAAGAAACATACGGCCTTCTTAACGGCTGGAAAATTCTGTGCTGCAACAGATTACACTTAAAGCATCTAACACCAGTATCTGATAGGGTAAGAAGCAATTATGCTACAAGACAGGTAGCCATGGTGGAGTAAGACTCTGCCCTCTCTTACTGTTAACTCTGTAGCTGCAGTTTCTTTCTTTTTTCTTTTCTAATTTTCCCAAGACCTCTTAATTCCAAAGTTGCAGTTTCTTAAAACAGAGTTTAAACGCGTAAAAGAGAGGGTCTATTTTTCTGGCTAGACTTCAACCTTCTTGAGGGCAAGGACTTTCAATTACTTACAGAGTCCCAAGGGCCTAATAGAAGCTATTATGGCCATTCAAACACATGATGAATGGCAAGATGTAAAATAGGTATGCCCTAACACCTTTCCTCTAACTAGGTGGGCAAATTCCCTTTCACTCTTGTTACTCTGAGTTAGTATAAAAATCAAGGCCAGGCGCAGTTCACACCTGTAATCCCAGTACCTTGGGAGGACAAGGTGGGTGGACTACTTGAGTCCAGGAGTTTGAGATCAGCCTGGTCAACAAAGCGAAACCTCCTCTCTACCAAAAATACAAAAAATTAGCCAGGCATGGTGGCTTGTACCTGTAGTCCCACCTACTCGGGAGGCTGTTGTGGGAGAATCACTTGAGCCTGCAAAGTAGGAGCTGTATGTGACTCCATTACGTGCTAAAGGCTTGTCTCCATAGAGAGTGGCCAACAGGTGGAACCAAGACTTCTCCAGTCTTTAGGAGGGAGACATGCTCAGTCAGAGAGCATAGGTTGTGGACCTTAAGTGCCCTGGGTGCCGCCTCCTGCCATCTGGTGAGCAGTCACAATCTTCTCATTCTACTGGGACATAGACCTATTCTGTTTCCTTTGTTGTTTCTTCTTTCCTGTTTTCTGCTGTGCAGTTTGGCTGAGTGTGCATTCCCTGCATTGCGAACAGACAGTGCCCCACACAGACCTCTAGCTCTAAGGGGAAAGGCATCCTTTTTCAATCACAGACAACCGACGGAGGGCCGCTTGAGACATCCCCCACTTAACAGTTCCAAACACATTACTTGTGAAGTTCTGTTCTCATTGTCCCGTATCCTTTCCTTAACCAGCCGCACAAGGGACGCGATGTTGTAAAACTCCGCTTCCTCTAGCACACCTGGAACAAGGACCAAACCGCAGTCAGACAGGTGTGTGAGTTTGCCAGGAAAACACCAAGGAGAGGTTGAAGGTTACATGCTTGCTAAAAACTGCTTTATTTATCTATTTACTTACTTACTTACTTATTTTTTGAGACAGAGTCTCACTCTGTCACCCAGGCTGGAGTGCCATGGTGGGATCTCGGCTCACTGCAACCTCCGCCTCCTGGGTTCAAACGATTCTCCTGCCTCAGCCTCCCGAGTAAGAGGGAATACAGGTGCGGGCCACGACGTCAGGCTAATTTTTGTATGCTTTTTCCCCCCAGATGGAGTTTCACTCTTGTTGCCCAGACTGGAGTACAATGACGTGATCTCGGCTCACCATAGCCTCCACCTACTGGGTTCAGGCGATCCTCCTGCCTTAGCCTCCCGAGTAGCTGGGAGTACAGGTGCCCGCCACCAGCTAATTTTTTTTAAAATTTTTAGTAGAGACGGGGTTTCATCATGTTGGCCAGGCTGGTCTCAAACTCCTGACCGCAGGTGATCTGCCCATCTCAACCTGCCAAAGTGCTAGGATTACAGGCATGAGCCACAGCTCCTGGCCTAAAAATGGCATTATTTAAATGCAAATCTAATCTCTCTCCCTCTGCCTAGGAAATCTCTCTTTGCTATTTTCAGTATGCCCATGACCTTTTCTCCAACATAAATTAGTCAAACACCAGGGTATGCTCTGCTTACTCCATTTCAACCCTCCTTCCTCTACCTGGCACCTGCCCATTAGCTGCAGGATACCTTTCCCATATGTCACTTAGTTCCTGGAGCTAGTCATGTTGGACACCTCCTGAACTGGATATTTATGCCCAATTTGCCCTTAAGAAAACTGGAGTAGTGTGGGTGCAGGTGTGTGCACAAATTTATGTGGACCAAAATTAATAGGATGCTAATCATTTAAACAACATAAGCCGGGAGCGGTGGCACACACCTGTAATCCCAGCACTTTGGGAGGCCGAGGCGTGTGGATCACAAGGTCAGAAGTTCAAGACCAGCCTGGCCAACATGGTGAAACCCCGTCTCTTTTCAAAAAAATATATAAATAAATAAATAAACAAACAACATAAAAGGCACTCATTGAAAGACTCCCATGCTAAATTAATTCAAAGGCCTTAGGACAACTATGAGATGTGTGATCACACAGGAACAAATTTGCTATAAAGGTTATTACTGGCCGGGCGCGGTGGCTCAAGCCTGTAATCCCAGCACTTTGGGAGGCCGAGGCGGGTGGATCACGAGGTCAAGAGATCGAGACCATCCTGGTCAACATGGTGAAACCCCGTCTCTACTAAAAATACAAAAAATTAGCTGGGCATGGTGGTGTGTGCCTGTAATCCCAGCTACTCAGGAGGCTGAGGCAGGAGAATTGCCTGAACCCAGGAGGCGGAGGTTGCGGTGAGCCGAGATCGCGCCATTGCACTCCAGCCTGGGTAACAAGAGCGAAACTCCGTCTCAAAAAAAAAAAAAAAAAAAAAAAAGGTTATTACTAGGACAACAAAATAAGCTGTATATAAAAGTATCAATATTAGGCCGGGCGCGGTGGCTCAAGCCTGTAATCCCAGCACTTTGGGAGGCCGAGGCGGGTGGATCACGAGGTCGAGAGATGGAGACCATCCTGGTCAACATGGTGAAACCCCGTCTCTACTAAAAATACAAAAAATTAGCTGGGCATGGTGGCGCGTGCCTGTAATCCCAGCTACTCAGGAGGCTGAGGCAGGAGAATTGCCTGAACCCAGGAGGCGGAGGTTGCAGTGAGCCGAGATCGCGCCATTGCACTCCAGCCTGGGTAACAAGAGCGGAACTCCGTCTCAAAAAAAAAAAAAAAAAAAAAGTATCAATATTAAATTTCCTGAGTTTGATAACTGTACTGTTTGTGGTTATATAAGAGAATATCCTAGTTCTTGAGAAATCATACAAATATTAAGGGGTGAAATCTGCAATTTATTCTTAAATGGTTTAGAAATAAGACTTGTGGGGGGGAAAAAAAAAAAAAAACAAAACTTGTAGGCCGGGCATGGTGGCTTACGTCTATAATCCTAGGACTTTGGGAGGCCGAAGTGGGTGGATCACCTGAGGTCAAGAGTTCAAGACCAGCCTGGTCAACATGGTGAAACCCCATCTTTAAAGAAAAAAGGATTGTGGTTGGAGAGGCAAGAGGATGGGGGAGGACGAGGGAAAAAGAGAGGATGAAGGACAATGCAAATATGATTTTTTTTTTTTGAGACGGAGTTTCGCTCTTGTTACCTAGGCTGGAGTGCAATGGCGCGATCTCGGCTCACCGCAACCTCCGCCTCCTGGGTTCAGGCAATTCTCCTGCCTCAGCCTCCTGAGTAGCTGGGATTACAGGCACGCGCCACCATGCCCAGCTAATTTTTTGTATTTTTACTAGAGACGGGGTTTCACCATGTTGACCAGGATGGTCTCGATCTCTCGACCTCGTGATCCACCCGCCTCAGCCTCCCAAAGTGCTGGGATTACAGGCTTGAGCCACCGCGCCCGGCGAGACTCAGACTTTTAAAAAAACAAACAAACAAAATCTCCCCAAACCCCAAAAATGACAAAAATAACATTGAAAATTGGTTAATCTGGGATAAAGGGAGTTCTCTGTGTTATTCTTACTCTTTTCTCTAAGTTTTGAATTACTTCAAACTACAGTTTTTTAATTAAAGGCATTAGAAAAGATACTTAACTAAAAGAGGATAATTGAATTGTTTGTAATACAAAGGATAGATGCTTGAGGGGATGGATACTTCACTTTCCATGATATACTTATTTCACACAGCATGCTTGTATCACAACATCTCAGGTCGGGCACGTGGGCTCAGGCCTGTAATCCCAGCACTCTGGGAGACCGAGGTGGGTGCATCACCTGAGGTCAGAAATTGGAGACCAGCCTGGCCAACATGGTGAAACCCTGTCTCTATTAAAAATACAAAAAATTAGCCAGGCATGGTGGCGCACGCCTATAGTCCCAGCTACTTGGGGGGGGCTGAGGCAGGAGAATTTCTTGAACCCGGAGGCAGAGGTTGCAGTGAGCTGACATCATGCCAGTGCACTCCAGCCTGGGCAACAGAGGGAGAGTCCATCTCAAAAAGAAAAGAAAAGAAAAGTCTTACATACTCCATAAATATATATACACCTACTATGTACCCCCCAAAATTAAAATTTTTTTTTAAAAAAGAAAGAAGACTGCCCACGAGTTGGTAATTGTTGAAGCTGGGTAGTGGATGCACGGATTTCACTGTACTATTCCCATTACTTTTGTATGCATTTGAAATACTGTTTAAAAACAGACATTTAAAAAAACCAGAGAGGGCAATTCCTCTTTTTACTGGCTGAAACAGAGTTGTTTTGCAGTCACTTCATTAACTACTACAGCCATTACAAGCTTTCTTACTCAGAGCCAAAGCTCCCAGATCAGGGTGCCCTGGATTTATGGACAGTCCCCTTTACAACTGAATGCCTTCAGTGGGACCATGCCAAGCCTTGTAGAAAGTGGACTAGACCCACTTACAGTCCCAATGCCCTACAAACCAAAAGATGAGGCAACTGATGATACACCTGACAATGAACTAGAGAATGAATTAGGTCAGCTGCAAGCATTTACAGGGAAGCATGAGGCCAGAGTCTTAAAAGAAATGAGGCCAAGCCTTTATCATTTTTGTACAACTGCGAGTTCAAACCAAAGTTGAAACTATAAATAGCTGAATGTCAGAGATGTCTTGGTTCTTCAGACTAGAGACACTCACTGGTAGCAAACAAATAAATGTAAAAAAAAGGATCATGACAATTTTAGAGATTTGGAAAGAACTCCTGAAGTTATCCGCAAAGCTGAGGTACCTATCTTCCTGCTCACCAAGAAGCTGAACAGAGCCTAAGAAGGCTTCCTTAAACATGACTCCCTCGGACAAGCCTGGTAACTGAAGGCTTCCTGTGCAGTTTCATAAACCCGAAACTATACCTGCACGTGAGCTTGATGAAACTCTCAAACGAAATTTAAATCAGTAGAACAACTTTAAAGATTCGACTTGAATTTTGAAAACCCCCAATACAAACAGTCCTCTTACCTTCTTCTGCCAACTCCTTAGTAATGATGAGTTTCCCATGGCGGAGGTAGTTCAGGATAGGACCAAAGTAGGTGGGGTCCCTGTCAATCAGATATGCCCCCGTCTCATCCTGCCAACCGAACACAAGGGTATCATTGTAGAGCTTTGAGGAGCATTTTAAACAAAGGCAGCAGAGGGTTTCATCATCTTTGTCAGCGCCCCAAGACAACAATTCATTCAATCAGCTAAAAAAATTTTAGTGATGGTAAGTTTTGCTACCCATTTGCTTATCACAAACTATTGGTAAGAAAGCCGGCTTTATATATCTTGTACATGAACATCATCTTAGGGTGTTACAGACACACAGTGATACTCATTTAGGTGTTTACTTACTGGCTGGAATTCGAAAATCTTTGCCTGGACAATAATTACAATGCCAAACATTGTTCTGTAGACTGTCTGTTATTAAGAAAGGGGGAAAATGTCATAGCTGTGTAATTGAAGTCTTTGCTTGAGATGGACATTCTGACTTCTCCACTGCCCCTGAACTGCATTCCTAATTCTAAGAAAACCTCTGTGTAGCTGGCAATGCTCCAGAGCTCAAGGCCAACATCAGTGGGAGTTTGCACTGCCAGCTGTAATCTCACACACCCCAGCTCTGTGCCCAGAGGAAGCTTGGTACTGCCAGGACTTGGCTCTGAGAAGCTTTAATCCTACTCATCTTTACAGTAAAAGGAACAAGAAGAAACTGCTTCTATTACCACAAGGAGGATATAGGGTAGATAAAAATAATTCCTTTATCAGCAAGGGTTTTGAAATCTCTTTAAAGTTAGGGCAGGATAGGTTTCCATCAATCTGAGATTTCTTAGAGGAGAGATGGAAGAGGAATAAACAAAAACAACGAATGTTTATGCAACCCCAGCTCGGTTTCGAGGGGTGACCACCTGAGTGCTATATGAGAACTTGAAGGTGAACACATAAAGTCAAAAAGAAATTGACACAGTTCAAACTGGAAATGACTTAAGTGTCTTGTCATCTCTCAACCCTTTGGTTAGCAGCCATGCATCTTGCCCACCACCACTCTTGAGATTTTCATTTTCCTTCTGTCTTAGCCGGTTAGCCTAGATTTGCAGCGGCAAACGGTAACCTCTTTCCAAAAAACGCATTTGATCTAAATATGGACCTAAACCAGTGACTGTTACCAGATAAAAGTTCTTCGACCAGGACTATAGGAAAGCAGTGTGATATCACAAGAAGCACTTCCTGCAGCTGTCGAAGCCCAACTTGGCAGAGGGGTCCGAGAGGAAGTCTGAGAAAGCCACAAGGATGGCTGAGCTCACCCTGACCCAGTTCTGGATGCATCTGGCACCGGCAGTGGGGGGCCGAAGAAGAGCCAAGGAAAACTCAGGCAGATCTCAGTGGGATGTCAGGGGCAGAGAACATGGAGAAGGGGTGTGGAGTGCGTTCTCGTGGGTGCGGGTGGGCGCAGTGTGGGAAGGAGTCTCAGAGAACGAAGGGCGGGGTCAGGGAGAAAGCCGGAGTGTGCCTGAACATGGGAGAGAATGGGAAGAGGGAGGTCCCTCTGAGGTCCCTGCGCTTAGCGTGGAAGGCAGGGGGAGGAGGGGATCCAGGCCTGAGGGGACTGCCTGTGAGGACCCTGTCTCAGGCCTCTGGGGACGGATCTAGGAGAAATGACGGGGTTCGAAGGCCCGGGGGCGCGCCCGAGGGCGGGGCACACCTTGTCTGAGTCCAGCTCCGGGTCCTCCTGGCAGCAGAGGCGGCAGAGGAAAGACTTGGGCTCCCGGCCTAACGTCTGTCTGGTGGTCACGAAGTAGGTGCCTCCCACGTTCAGCCTGACCCAGCGGGCCGCGCCGCCGCCCCCTGCCCGCTCGGGGGGTCCGGGACCGGGCTCCAGTGGCTGCGCGACGGCGGCGGCCGGGCGGCCGTGCCCGCGGGGCGTGGGGCCAGCCGGGCGTGGGCTGGGAGGCCCGCGGACTGGGCCGCCTCCGTCGCCCACCCCGCTCCCACCGCCCCCTCCCAGCCCCGCCATCGCCGGGTCCAGCTGCAGCTCCGCCATCTTGGGCTGCCGCCGCCGCCGCTGCCGCCGTCGTCGTCGTCGCCGCTGCCCGCGCGCAAGCCGGGCCGGCCCATTTCTCGGCAGGGAGAGCCGGGCCGGCCCATCGGCGGGGGTGGGGCGGGGGGAGAGGGACGGGAGCGCCCCCAACCAGCGCCCGGGGACCCGCGCGGCGGAGGCGCTGTGCCCGCCCCCGGGGCGAGACTTCCGAAACCAGCCCTCATTTCTATTGGCTGATCTGCGAAACAAGGCCCACCCCCTTGGCTTTGGAGTTGGCTGAGGGAAGACCTTCCGGTGACCCACTTCCGTTACTTGTTGCTGTGGACCTTAGGCCGCAGGGATAGGTGGTGAAGGTGAGTGGGGCTTCGGGCGTTGGATCCCATCCCTGGAGTTCTCCTTTGCTCTGCCACCTCCAAACCTCACCTCGTCAGGGACGCCAGGCCCTTGGGTTGCCCCGCTGGCAGAGTGTCCTTTGTATAGCTGCCGCGCCTCTCCTCGCTATCCCTTTCTCACCCCTCCCGGGCGCGGGGTCACCTGGGCCCGGCTGTGTCCTGGGCGCCGCTGATTTAGGCTTTGCCATAAGTCGTGTCTCGTGCAGTCCGCTCCCAGCGCAGCAGACTTCGATAGTCTTCTGGGGGGACTGTGGAAAGGTTACGCAGAAGGTGTTAACTTGCCTAGGGACGCTCAGCGGGCTGCGGGGCTGCGCACTTCCTCTCCCTCCGGCGGCTTCCAGGATTCGAACGGGTAGAGCGTTCAGGGCTCCTCAAATGCAGGATTCAGTTACTCATTCAGGAAAGATTTATTGTGCGTCTCCTATGCGCATGACCTGTTCTAGGTGCTCGGGATTAAGCAATAGATTTTCTTCTTTTTCAGACGGAGTTTCGCTCATGTTGCCCAGGCTGTAGTGCTGTGGCGCGATCTCCGCTCACTACAACCTCTGCCTCCCAGGTTCAAGCGATTCTCCTGCCTCAACCTCCCCAGTAGCTGGGATTACAGGCACGCGCCACCACTCCCGGCTAATTTTGTATTTTTAGTAGACATGGTGTTTCTCCATATTGGTCAGGCTGGTCTCGAACTCCTGACCCCAGATGATCCACCCGACTGGGCCACCCGAAGTGCTAGGATTACAGGCGTGAGCCGCCTCACCTGGCCTTTTATTTGTTTAAGTCAGAGTCTCACTCTGTTGCCAGGCTGGAGTGCAGTGGTGTGATCTCGGCTCACTGCAACCTCCGCCTCCCGAGGTCAAGTGATTCTTGTGAAGGCTTGGATGTTTCTAAGATTTAAAGGATTCTCTCTAAGAGCTCTTATTTTGATACTTATTATTTTTTTCCTAACTGAAAATTCACCTCATAAAAAAAGCCTTGTTTTGATCTGACTTATTTTTCAGGATCCCAAGATGGCTGGGCGAAAACTTGCTCTAAAAACCATTGACTGGATAGCTTTTTGGGAGATCATACCCCCAAACCAAAAGGCCGTTGCTAATACCCTGAAATCCTGGAATGAGATCCTCACCTCCAGGTCAGTATGTTTCTGAGAGAGAACCCCATACTTGCCACTGGATCTAGAAAGAAAACAGTATTGGCTGGGCGCGGTTGCTCATGCTTGTAATCCCAGCACTTTGGGAGGCCAAGGCGGGCAGATCACAAGGTGAAGAGATCGAGACCATCCTGGCCAACATGGTGAAACCCTGACTCTACTAAAAATACAAAAAAGTTAGCCAGGTGTGGTGGCATGTGCCTGTGGTCCTAGCTACTCGGAAGGCTGAGGTGGAAGAATCGCTTGAACCCAGGAGGCGGAGGTTGCAGTGAGCCGAGATTGCGTCACTGCACTCCAGCGACAGAGCAAGGCTCTGCCTCAAAAAAAAAAAAAAAAAAAGAAAGAAAGAAAACAGTATTAAGGAATTACAAGCCGCGCACAGTGGCTCAAGCCTGTAATCCCAGCACTTTGGGAGGCCGAGGCGGGTGGATCACGAGGTCAAGAGATCGAGACCATTCTGGTCAACATGGTGAAACCCCGTGTCTACTAAAAATACAAAAATAAATTAGCTGGGCGCGTGCCTGTAATCCCAGCTACTCAGGAGGCTGAGGCAGGAGAATTGCCTGAACCCAGGAGGCGGAGGTTGTGGTGAGCCGAGATCGCGCCATTGCACTCCAGCCTGGGTAACAAGAGCGAAACTCTGTCTCAAAAAAAAAACACACACACACACAAGGAATTACAAATGAGTTCTTGATGCCCTTCTGACAACATATAAAGAAATTCTTGCTTTCTTTTTTTTTTGCAGACAGAGTTTCACTCTTGTTGCCCAGGCTGGAGTGCAATGGTATATAATCTTAGCTCACCACCACTTCTGCCTCCCAGGTTCAAGCAATTCTGCCTCAGCCTCCTGAGTAGCTGGGGTCACAGGCATGGGCCACCATGACCAGCTAAGTTTTTTGTATTTTTAGTGGAGATGGGGTTTTTGTGGGTTTCTTCATGTTGCTCAGGGTGGTCTCGAACTCCGGATCTCAGGTGATCTGCCTGCCTCGGCCTTCCAAAGGGCCAGGATTACAGGTGTGAGCCACCATGCTTGGCCAATCCTTGCATTTTCATGATGATCCTAGGAGAGGAAAGTGTGATAACTCTCCAGGCCATAGAAAGAAGGGATGGGAAATAGTGAATTTTCTACTGCTTATAAACAATCCTAACTTTGCCTTTCCTTGTGAGCAGGTTGGCTGCTTTACCTGAGAATCCACCATCTATTGACTGGGCTTACTACAAGGCCAATGTGGCCAAGGCAGGCTTGGTGGATGACTTTGAGAAGAAGGTAAGACTTCCAGACCTCTAAAACACTGAGCTTGTAATATGCTCGTGTGTTGTGGGGAGCAGGAATGTGAATAGTTACATACGCAGCATGACAGTCAGACCCTTAAGGAAGCTTAGGAAAAATGAGTATGGCCAAAGGCCTTGTGGTAGATTTAACTGTAAATAGGCGCAGGTATTTAGGCTCTGTCCATTCAGCAGTACAGTGTAGCCTTAATCTGGGAGCCAGAGGGCTTTCTGATTAGAACGGGAGTTTTGACCTGCTCTGTTTCTGACCTGGGCTGTTTCACACCCTCCTTAGGCAACCTGGTGGGCTCCTGCTCCCCGGAGGTCACCATATTGATGCCGAACTTAGTGCAGACACCCGAACAATATAATGCACTAAGCCTAGAACTCCTGGGCTCAAGCGGTCCTCCCGCCTCAGCCTTCCGAGTAGCTGGGACTATAGGCATGCGCCACCACGCCCCAGAGGGCTCTCAAGTTAAATGTTTGCCCACCTCTTGGGTTCCTTTTAGCTTCCTACCTGTCTCCCTTTGGAACAAACTAATGTTTCTTCCACTCTTTTCCTGTCCTTTTTCTTTTCTTTTCTTTTTTTTTTTTTTGGAGATAGAGTCTTGCTCTGTTGCCCAGGCTGGAGTGCAGTGGCGTGATCTCAGCTCACTGCAACCTCTGCCTCCCAAGTTGAAGCGATTCTCCTGCCTCAGCCTCCTAAGTAGCTGGAACTAAAGGTATACACCACCACACCCAGCTAATTTTTGGTATTTTTAGTAGAGACCGGGTTTCACCATGTTGGCCAGGCTGGTCTCAAACTCCTAACCTCAAGTGATCTGCCTGCCTCAGCCTCCCACAGTGCTAGGATCACAGATTTGAGCCACTGCACCCAGCCTCCTGTTTGTTTTTTTGAGACAGGGTCTGGCTCTGTTGCCTGGGCTGGAGTGCAGTGGTGCAATCTTGACTCACTACAGCCTTTGCCTCCCAAGCTCAAGCCATCCTTTTACCTTAGCCTCCTGAGTAGCTGGTGCATGCCGCCACCACACCTGACCAATTTTCGTAGTTTTTTCTTTTTTGGTAAAGACAGGGTTTTGCCATGTTGCCCAGGCTGGTCTCAAACTCCTGGGCTCAGGTGATCCACTTCTCTACTCTTTTTTTTTTTTTGAGACGGAGTTTTGCTCTTGTTATCCAGGCTGGAGTGCAATGGCACGATCTCAGCTCACCGCAACCTCCGCCTCCCGGGTTCAGGCAATTCTCCTGCCTCAGCCTTCTGAGTAGCTGGGATTATAGGCACGTGCCACCATGCCCAGCTAATTTTTTGTATTTTTAGTAGACATGGGGTTTCACCATGTTGACCAGGATGGTCTCGATCTCTCGACCTTGTGATCCACCCGCCTCGGCCTCCCAAAGTGCTGGGATTACAGGCTTGAGCCACTGCACCCGGCCTTTTTTTTTTTTTTGAGTTAGAGTTTCACTGTCATTCAGATTGGAGGTAGTGGTGCCATCTCAGCTCACGGCAACCTCTTTCTCCCAGGCTGAAGGCATTCTCCCACCTCAGCCTCCCAAGTAACTAGGACCACAGCGCCACCATGCCCAGCTAATTTTTTGTATTTTTGGTGGAGACAGGGTTTTGCCATGTTGCCCAGGCTGGTCTTGAATTCGTGAGCTCAGGCGATCCACCCTCCTTAGCCTCCCAAAGTGCTTGTAGTACAGGTGTGAGCCACCACGCCCAGTCTCTGCTCTCTCTCTCTTTTTTTTTTTTTTTTTTTTTTTTTTGAGACGGAGTTTCACTCTTGTCACCCAGGCTGGAGTGCAATGGCGTGATCTCGGCTCACCGCAACCTCCGCCTCCTGGGTTCAGGCAATTCTCCTGCCTCAACCTCCTGAGTAGCTGGGATTACAGGCTTGAGCCACCGCGCCCAGCCTCTGCTCTCTTTTTAACTGTCCCTTATAGCTGTGATTTCTCATCCACCTATCCTCCTCTGATGTTTACACAAGTCTCAATATCCAGAGTTCATTTGCTTATTCATTCAAAGATGCTTATGGAGGGCCTGCTCTGTGCCAGGCAGTGTTAAGTGCTGGAGCCATAACACTAGGGAGTTTTCTAAGGAGACCAGCCATTATGCAGTGCTGCTTCCACCAGTCAGCCCTCTAGGATTTCATGCAGAAGAGAAATCAGAATTTTTTTTTACAATTCAAGGTGCTAAGACGTCATTTATTTTGGTCATCAATTCCAGCTGTCCTTTTCAGCTGAAGAAAATGAAGCTCATTGTAATAAAGAATTGTCTAGGGTTCCTAGTTTGTGATAGGGCTGAGGAGACCCTTGAGTTCTTGTTCCCAGTCTAATATTCTTTCCACTACAATACTTGAGATGCATGCTGGTATCCGATTGGGACACAGTGTGTCTTTCAATATGGTCTATAAGGATTAGTAGCTTCCAGCCCTTTGGGCTCCTGGGTGTGTTGGCGATGACTCACTGTCCTTGTGTTTGTAGTTTAATGCCTTGAAGGTTCCTATGCCAGAGGATCCATATACTGCCCTGGTGGATGCTGAAGAAAAAGAAGATGTAAGTAGTTAAGGCTCTTGCTTATTCCAAAATTCTCTTGATCCTGGCAGCTCTATATTATAGCTAGGTTAAGGTGGAGTGAGTTAAATGGAGAAAGAGTTAACAGCCGTAAAAAGAAATGGCTTGTCAGTAAATGCAGCGACATGGACGAATTTCAAAATAATTATGCTGAGTGAAAGAAGCTAACAAGAAAAAGAAGAGTACAGCATATGATTCCATCTTTATAAAACTCAATTCCACAGAAAACTGAAGTTAAAAAAAAAAAAATTCTAGAAAATGTATTTAATCTACAGTGGCTGCCAGGGATGGTTGAGAGGAGACTGCTGGTTTCACAGGTGGATACAGACATCCAAGCTTGGCAAAGGGTGTTCTTTAAGTATTTGCATTTTCTCATACTTCAGATACACCTCAACAAAGCTGTTGAAAACAAGGAGATGGAATTAGAAAATATGTCCAAGTACTATTCAGATACCTAATTGTTTGCTTGAAAGTGCTGAAGGCCAAACTTTGGAACTCGGTGGCTTCACCAAAGAGAAGTCTGGCTAGGTGCTCAGGTGGCTTGTCCTGACCATTCAGTGGCTGGGCCCTATGAAAACAGACATTCTGTACGTCTTCTGGGTGAGGAACTTGGAGAAGCAGCCCGGTGCTGCCATCCTAAGCTGGTTTCTTGTATGGGCTTCTGTGTGAGTGTTAGGAAAAGCTGTGGGTTGCCTCTCAGAGTGAGCGCCCCCGAGTGGTTCGGGTAACCACGGATTCTCCGTAGAGCAATGGGAAAGCAGGAGTGGGCCCTGGGAGGACTCCTGCCTTAGCAGCCGCTAGAGTAGAAGGCAGCCTGGTTTCAGAACTGAATTTCTTTTTTTTTTCTTAAAGGCGAAGTATTATGCTGAGTGCGTGTCTCTCTCAAAGGCCAGGGTTGTAGAATATGAGAAACAGGTAAGGACAACGGGCAGCCATTGCCTATAATACTATTTTTTTTTTTTTTTGAGATGGAGTTTCGCTCTTGTTACCCAGGCTGGAGTGCAATGGCGCAATCTCGGCTCATCACAAACTCCGCCTCCTGGGTTCAGGCAATTCTCCTGCCTCAGCCTCCCGAGTAGCTGGGATTACAGGCACGCCCCACCATGCCCAGCTAATGTTTTGTATTTTTAGTAGAGACGGGGTTTCACCATGTTGACCAGGATGGCCTCGATCTCTTGACCTTGTGATCCGCCCGCCTCGGCCTCCCAAAGTGCTGGGATTACAGGCTTGAGCCACTGCGCCCGGCTATAATACCATTTCTTTCATGACCACACATCTTTCACCTGGTGGCAGGAGTCCGCCTTGGATATTCTGCTTTCCATCTCTGTTTACTTTAACTAACACATTTCCCCTCTTTCCAGCTGGAGAAGTATAAGAACTTAATTCCATTTGAACAGATGACCGTTGAGGACTTGAACGAAGCTTTCCCAGAAACCAAATTGGACAAGAAAAAGTATCCCTTTTGGCCTCACCAACCAATTGAGAATTTATAAAGTTGAGTCCAGGAGGAGGCTCTGGCCCTTATATTACACATTCTGGACATTAAAAATAAAAGTAATTATATAGTTCTGGGTATGTCTTCTACTCTGTGGGTGAGATAGTTAAGCCTCTCTTCTGAGGTGGCCTCACTGGATTTGGGTTTTGTTAAAATGGAAATGTGAGCCAAGAGAGGTTTGTTGGGCTGGTTGTCTGATAGACTATGTAGGCGCCACTTACGGAGGCCCCAGGACTACTGAAATGGCAATAAATTTAACACCAGGGCCTGTGGCAGTTTATTTCACTGCGATGTGATAAGGGGTTGTTATCTGCTGATTCTCTTCAACTTCCTCTTCGCTTTCAAACCCCCTGGTTCCAAGGGAGTGCTCCTGCTTGTCATTACTAAGTCACAAGAACAGCTGGTCCAAATGGCTAGCTGTAAGAGCAGGTGTTTACTTTTCTGTGCTCCAGCTTTTGAACATGAAAGTGGTATTAGGAGAGGAAACTTTGGCCGGGCGCGGTGGCTTACACCTGTAATCCCAGCGCTTTGGGAGACTCAGGCAGGCGGATCACCTGAGGTCAGGAGTTGTAGACTAACCTGGCCAACATGGGGAAACCCCATTTCTACTAAAAATAACAAAAATTAGCCAGGCACAGTGGCTCACGCCCATAATCCCAGCACTTTGGGATGCTGAGGTGAGTGGATCACCAGGTCGGGAGTTCAAGACTGGCCTGACCAACATGGTGAAACCTCGTCTCTACTAAAGATACAAAAATTACTCAGATGTGGTGGTGCACACTTGTAATCCCAGCTACTGAGGAGGCTGAGGCAGGAGAATTGCTTGAACCTGGAAGGCAGAGCGAGACTGTCTCTTAAAAGGGAAACTTTTATGTTGCGAAGTTAATGTACAGTTTTTTTGTATTTGAACATGGAAAATTATTTTAACTTCATCAGTTAAGTTTTAAAAAGTAGAAAGAGTTGTCCTTAAAGTCAGAGGACCTGTTATGCCTACCACCTAATTGCTGATTTTAGATTAATTGTTTACTAGCTTGAGACTTTAGTTTTCTCATTTACAAATATCAGGATTGTAATGAGAATTAAATGAGATAACCTGGTAAGTTTCTAGGTAGAAAGTAAGCAGCCGGGCATGGTGGCTCATGCCTAATCCCAGCACCTTCCAAGGCCGAGGTCGGCGATCACCCAAGGTCGGGAGTTCGAGACCGGCCTGACCAACATGGAGAAACCCCATCTCGACTAAAACTACAAAATTAGCTGGGCATGGTGGCACATACCTGTAATCTCAGCTACTCTGGAGGCTGAGAGAGTAGCTTGAACCCGGGAGGCGGAGATTGCAGTGAGCTGAGATCGTGCCACTGCATTCCAGCCTGGGCAACGAGCAAAACACTCTCAAAAAAAAAAAAAAGTAAGCAAAGGCTGACTTGATATGGCTTAAATCCTACATAGGAAAGGGTAGCACACACAGGGGAGACATGTGACATTTCTGCCAAATACTGCAGGCAGACCATATTAGAGAAGAGCAACAATGCCTGATGAGAAATCTGTAGGCTTTTTTTCTTTCTTTCTCTTTTTTTCTTTTAAAGATGGGGTTTCACTATGATGACCAGGCTGGTCTTGAACTCCTGACCTCAGGTGATCCAGCCACCTTGGCCTCCCAAAGTGTTAGGATCACAGGTATGAGACACCAAGCCTGGCTGAGAAATGTGTATAGTCAGTTACTTGGGACCCTGCAGGCATCTTAGACTTAGGGCAACCAGCTCTAAACCCCTCTCCTTCCCTATCTGTCTGGGGATGTGGCACCACCTCCCTCCGGAATCCTAGGAAAACGTCTCAGGCTCCTCCTAGGCTCTAATCCCCAATCAGTCAAGCACCACCTCCTAGAGTCCACTTGCTAAGAATCTCCTCTTACTTCCCTCTGGGCATCACTGCTGTCACCTGTGTTCAGGCCTTGGTAATTTCCTCCTTAAGCCATGATGCCTCACCCTAAAAGTGGCCTCACTGCCTGTACTCTCGCCCACCTCCAATCCATTCTTCATATTGCCGCCAAGGGGAGCTTTTCCAAAAGCAAATTCCTGCACGTGACTCCTCTCAAACCCTCCCCTGGCTCCACACTGCCCACAAGATCAAATGCAGTCTCTTTACCTTGGGGGCAAGGCTCTCAGGCCCTCTCTTGCGCACTGTTCTCCTCCCATTGTAACCTCAGCAAATTGCTAACTGTATCTCCTACTCCACCCTTCCCATCAGGCATTTGCAATTCCTGCTCACACTAGAAGACTAGAAAGATCTAGAGGCTTCTTGAGCATTCTTTGTTGAGTGCTGGCACTATACCTTAGTCATACATTGTCCAGGGACTAACACTGTGCTTGACACTTAGAAGAATTTTAATGTGAATTTATTATGAATAAAAGAGAAGAGGCCGGGTATGGTGGCTCACATCTATAATCCAGGCACTTTGGGAGGCCAGTGTTGGGGGATGGCTTGAGCTCAGGAGTTTGAAACCAGGCTGGCCAACATGGCGAAACCCCATCTCTACTGAAAATACGAAAATTAGCTGGGTGTGGTGGCGGGCATCTGTAATCTCAGCTACATAGGAGGCTGAGGCATGAGAATCGCCTGAACCCAGGAGGTGGAGGTTTCAGTGAGCTGAGATCTTGCTATTGCACTCCAGCCTGGGTGACAAGAGCGAGACTCCATCTCAAACAAAAACAAAAAACAAAGCAGTTTGCTAAAGTGTAATAAATGCATATGGAGGAAATTGAGAACATCATTAGGTGTACAGTGCTCTGATGTTTTACAAGGGGAACAGACCCATTCCCATGGGAAACAACTTGAGCAGCTCCCCAATGTGCTTCTGAAACGCCCCCAACCCAGGCTAGCATCATTGTCACTTCTTTGCACCTACTCCTTCCACTCCTTCCTCCCTCTCAGGGTTGTTTCGAGGGTTATGAGTAAAATGAAGGCTTTTTTGGGGCAAACTCTGAATGCCCGATGACATCCTTTTGTTCCAGAAGCCCGACTCTCCGCTCTTCCTCAGCTCCTCTGCCCGAGTCGGAGAGGCCCCACCAAACTCCCACTGGCTTCAGGCCGAGCCTCAGCAGCAGGATAGTGGAGGGAAGGAGGAAGGTGAAGGTGGGCATTTATTCCCTCGGGTACCTCCCTGTGATATCAAGGTAGCCGTGGGCTTTCTGCATCTCTGGACTCGACATCTTAGCTCCTGGGGCGACTCTCAATACCCGATCTCTGGGTTCCAGGAGCTGCTGCCTTTTGTGACCCTTCGGGCCTGGTGATGGGGACAGCTCGTCACTAATGCCCATCCTGGAGTCCTCGTTTCCTTACACCTGTCCGTACTAAACGGGACTCTTTTAAATGCTCCTCGGATTACCCAGTGGGAATGTGCCATCTTCTTCATGCCAGACTCTGACTGGTACAAAGATTGGCATTTATTCTCCCCGATGTCCAAGTACGCTTGCACACATGCGTCCTGGCACCCTCTTCCAAGCATAGGGCAGTTGGGTGGTAGGTGCCGTCTCACTGTACACAGAGCCACTAGGAAGACCGAGGCCACAGAGTTGGGCTGCACCCCCACTGCCCTTGAGGCCAGGGACTGGAGTTCTGTCTGCTGTTTAACTTCAATACCATAGATTGAAACATAACCCGCTCCATTTCATTTGCTTGTGGGTTTGTAGCTTGTACAGCACATTTAGGAGGTGAATGTTTGAATGTTGAACTCATTCCAGGTACCAGCTAAGAGAGGCAAAAAGAAATGGGGCCCCACTTGCCCTCACATGGGTTTGAAGTCTGGCATCCTAGAGAAGAAAAGGAAAATTAATTGAAATAGGCATATGTGCCGGGCACGGTGGCTCAAGCCTGTAATCCCAGCACTTTGGGAGGCCGAGGCAGGTGGATCACGAGGTCAAGAGATCGAGATCATCCTGGTCAACATGGTGAAACCCCGTCTCTACTAAGTAAAGTACAAAAATTAGCTGGGCGTGGTGGCGCGTGCCTGTAATCTCAGCTACTCAGGAGGCTGAGACAGGAGAATTGCCTGAACCCAGGAGGCGGAGGTTGTGGTGAGCCGAGATCGTGCCATTGCACTCCAGCCTGGGTAACAAGAGCGAAACTCCGTCTCAAAAAAAAAATAAATAAAATAAATAAAAAATAAATAAAAAATAATAAATAGACATATGCACAAAATGTAGCTAAGTATTATTAGAAAGGCAAAATGTGCCAGTTGGTTTTTGTTTTTTATGTTATAGATTTTTTTTTCTTTTGAGACAGTCTTTTTCTGACGCCAGGATGGTGTGCAGTGACACAATATTGGCTCACTGCAACCTCCGAGTCCCTGGTTCAAGTGATTCTTCTGCCTCAGTCTCCCGAGTAGTTGGGATTGCAGGCACAGGCCACCATGCCCTGCTAATTTTTGTACTTTTATTAGAGACGGGGTTTTACCATGTTGGCCAGGATAGTCTTGATCTCCTGACCTTGTGATCTGCCCACCTTGGCTTCCCAAAGTGCTGGGAATACAGGCGTGAGCCACTGCGCCCAGCCTAGGTTTTTTTTTTTTTTTTTTTTTTTTTTTTTTTAAGAATTACTTTTATTGCCGGGCACGGTGGCTCAAGCCTGTAATCCCAGCACTTTGGGAGGCCGAGGCGGGTGGATCACAAGGTGGAGAGATTGAGACCAACCTGGTCAACATGGTGAAACCCCGTCTCTGCTAAAAATACAAAAAATTAGCTGGGCATGGTGGCGCGTGCCTGTAATCCCAGCTACTCAGGAGGCTGAGGCAGGAGAATTGCCTGAACCCAGGAGATGGAGGTTGCGGTGAGCCGAGGTCGCGCCATTGCACTCCAGCCTGGGTAACAAGAACGAAACTCCGTCTCAAAAAAAAAAAAAAAATAAATAAATAAAATAAATAATTACTTTTGTTCAAGTGGGTTTTAAAAACACAGCTCCAGCAACACAACCCCAGGTGATTCTCAAACCCAAAACTACCAATTTCAGAGGTTAGCCTTTAACCATTAGATTCACAATGCAGGTAACTGATCACATACCTCTTAGATGCAGATGCCACAGGCTGATCAATGACGTCATAAGCGGAAGCGTCCGGGGTGCAAAGCGTGATTGGACAGAGGCAGCTCCCCAGCTTCGGATCGCGAGAGCCGCGTTATGGAGGGATCGGGAGGCATTTCTGGGTCTAAAACAAGAAAAAAGACGGAAATTACAGTTGCATGGATTAAAACGTTCCGACCACGAAGGGACTCGAACCCTCAATCTTCTGATCCGAAGTCAGACGCCTTATCCATTAGGCCACGCGGTCTCCTACTGTGCATACCTGCCTGGGAGACTAATTTGGTGACTGTTAAACGCTCCCCGCGTGGCGCGGCTACAGCGCCCGCAAGCCCAGCTGCCTGTAGCGACGCGCTGGCTCTCTTCTGTGGCCCCAGCTGCTCAAGCAGCCACCCCAGCGGCACAGCACCCATCCCAGTCTCTAAGCCTCGCTGGGCACCGTGGCTGCGTGGCCTAACGGATAAGGCGTCTGACTTCAGATCAGAAGATTGAGGATTCCAATCCCCTCGTGGTGGCGCTCCTTTTGAGCAAGCAGCCCGTGCCCCAACTCCAGCATAGTTTGCAGATTCGTTCTTCCCTCCGTCCTGGTCCCTGCGTATTCCTCACAGCTCCGCTCCACCCGGCTAGGCGCTTGCCGAGAACTTCCCCTCGGCTAGGGCGCACTGCAGGCTCCTGGTCCCCGCGCGTCACCACCGCGTGGAGCTCTTTAGTAGCTTCGTGGGGATGCCGCGCCCGGCGAGCAGCTCATCCGGTCGTCCGGATGGCTTCTCGAGTTTGCAGCGCGGTGACCCACGGCAGGGTTTGGGCACGTGCTATTGAACACCTATCACGGAGCACGTGGATTTGGCGTCTTACCGCGCCCCAGTGGCCTAATGGATAAGGCACTGGCCTCCTAAGCCAGGGATTGTGGGTTCGAGTCCCACCTGGGGTGTCGAGGGGGCTGTGCTCCCGAAGTCGCTTTTGGTGCGTGGAACCAGCGACCTCCACCACCATCCGTCGGCTTCCTGTTTGCGTCTGCCCTGTCTACGCCCCACGCCTTCTCCTGCAGAACCCTCTATTTGCAGTCGCCGTAGTCGGTCATTTACCCCTGGTTCTCCGGGGCTGCCCCGCCAGGTGGAGTTGGGGTATCCTGGGAACCCTCTGAGCAACTTTATTCTCCTGAGTTCCCCCAGATTCAAAATTGTGGCGCCCTGCCCTGACGAAAGCTGTTCATTCAAGGGCTTGGCATGACCCGCGCTTACCGGCTTTAGGTGCTTGGAGGAGGTGGCTCCACATCAAGACGTTGCACAGGAGTCGAACCAGAGACCAAGGTCAGTTCCAACGTCCCTGAGAAGGAAAGAAAAAAGGAAATAAAAGATCTTGTAAAAAGTTGTCACTTTTTGGCTGGGCACGGTGGCTCACGCCTGTAATTCCCAACACTTTGGGAGGCCGAGGCGGGCGGATCACCTGAGGTCAGGAGTTTGAGACCAGCCTGGCCAATATGGTGAAACCTCGTCTCTACTAAAAATGCAAAAATTAGCTGGACGTGGTGGCGGGCGCCTGTAATCCCAGCTACTCCGGAGGCTGAGGCAGAAGAATCGCTTGAACTCGGAAGGCGGAGGTTGCAGTGATTCGAGATGTGCTCGCTGCACTCCAGCCTGGGCAACAGAGCGAGACTCTGTTTCAAAAGGAAATACTTGCTTGTCTTACCCCAGGTGGGACTCGAACCCACAATCCCTGGCTTAGGAGGCCAGTGCCTTATCCATTAGGCCACTGGGGCTTGTGGCACGTGATTGCAACATCCCTTACTTTCATAAGCGGGTGGCCCCTTCTCCTAGACAAGGTCTGAGAGGCGCGCTCCATCGAGTGGGCTCCGTCCCTGCCACACGCACGTTTGGTGAGCTGGCTGGAGGATACCGCAGTGCTCGGGGACCTGCCCCCCCACCGCCCCATTTAGCAAGCACCAGGCCCCAGCCCCCTCCCCCTTCCGTGCCCCACCCCCACACTGGGACGCTCCATGGAGTCTGGAGGGTCCCTTCGGAGGTTGCCTGCACACCCGGACCATGATGTATGAAGACTGAGGTTTGGAGGGGTGTCCTTCCTACTGCCCGGAGCCTTTCTGTCCGCCTCTACAGAACTGATAAAAAGTCCAGGAATTTTAGGAAAAAGTAGCATAGGAAGTGAAGGAGAACAGAGAAGTATTAATCATGAATATTGAAACATAAACACTGAAAATCTTGTAGCCGGGCGCGGTGGCTCACGCCTGTAATCCCAGCACTTTGGGAGGCCGAGGCAGGCGGATCACCTGAAGTCAGGAGTTCAAGACCAGCCTGACTAACATGGTGAAACCCTGTCTCAAAAACAAAAACAAAAATAAAAAACAAAAAAACTGAAAATCTTGCTTATCATGAGGGAATGTACAACGGGGGAGCAAGTCCTTCCAGTTATAATAAAAATACATAGATAGAAAGGAAAATCAGCCAAGTAGCTATTTCACCCTAATTCTAATAAAGAATAAGCACATTTAAAAATGTTAACACACATTTAAAATCCATTATTAGGAGGCTGAGACAGGAGAATTGCCTGAACCCAGGAGGCGGAGGTTGCGGTAAGCCAAGATCGCGCCATTGCACTCCAGCCTGGGTAACAAGAGTGAAACTCCGTCTCAAAAAAATAAAATAAAATAAAATAAAATAAAATCCATTATTAAAGGCTACAGGCCAGGTGCTGTGGCTCACGTCTGTAATCCCAGCACTTTGGAAAGCTGAGGTGGGCGGATTGCTTGAGCCCAGGAGTTCAAAACCAGCCTGGCAACATAGCGAGACACTGTCTCATTAAAAAATAATAATAATAAATAAAAAAAAGTCTTACGCACAGCCGAAGGATTTAACAGGTCAGCAAAGGGCCTGTCCCCATTGTGCTTGTCTTGGGACCTTGCCCATCTGCTCCAGCATCACAGGGCAAAGGGAACATGGGGATATTCTTTTTTGTTTCTCTCCAAAATGTATAGTCTGCAGAAACCTGTCTCCTCCTCCCCTTAATAGCAGCAAGAAGAATTTAACCCACCTGGCTCCAGTTTACTGCCTTGAGGATGCCCCCGTTTAAGTTAACTAACTTGTCCATTGCTGGGACCCAGCACTCTGCTCCAGGGTCAACCTGCAGGGATTCCTTCTCTGCTTTCCCACCACCACCTCTAGCCAGGCGTCCGTCCCCTCCGCCTCCGGCCCCCACTAAGCCTTGCCTCGCTCAGCTGCTTGTGTTCATCCCCAGGAGTCCACTTGTCTCACTGGGTCTTGGATCTTCCAGCTCCAGCCTCACTCCCAGCTCCAACACTCCATTCCCTCTCCTGGGTAACAGCACTGGGCACTTCTGCTCACAGGCAAAACCACGATGATCAAGCTGTCCTCCCAAGGCCACTCCCCTTCACGATGTTCCTGTGTGAGTGCACAGCATCACCCATGTCACGCCCCTCACTCCCACACCACCCAGGCCAATTTTCTGTCCTCATAATCCTCCAGCATCCGGTATTTCCTCCCCACCCCTGCTGCTGCCGCCCTAGTTCCAGAGCGAGTCCCTGACTGCTCACACGGGGTCAGTTGTCATCCATGCACACCTTCCTACAGCCTCTCTTCATTCTGTCATGGGCAGAGCAGGCTTCCTGTCTCAGCCTCTGTAGGGGAAAGACTAAATGTCTTAGCTGTCACTTTTAAGTCCTTTCTAGACCTGGATCCCAGTCAATTGGCAGACTCATCTTTCACAGCTTCTTGTCCTCTGGGTTCCAGCCAAACTGGGCTAGAAATCGCGGCAGACATTCTCCGGGTATCAGCTCAGTGCCACTAACCATGTAGTTATTCACTGAAATCCCACAGTAACCCTGAGGTAGGTGTTAATAACATAACCCCTAGTTTAGGCTGAGCCTAGTTGTGCCTGTAATCCCAGCACTTTGGGAGGCTAAGGCAGGCTGATCACTTGAGGTCAGGAGTTTGAGACCAGCCTGGCCAACATGGTGAAACCCCATCTCTACTAAAAATACAAAAATTAGCCAAGTGTGGTGGTGTGCGTTTGGGATCTCAGCTACTCAGGAGGCTGAGGCAGGAGAATCGCTTGAACCCAGGAGGCAAAGGTTGCAGTCAGCCGAGATTGTGCCATTGCACTCCAGCCTGGGTGACGTAGTGAGACTATGTCTCGAAAAAAAAAAAAAAACAAACCATCCTAGTTTATACGTGGGGAAACTTAAGGTTCAGAGAGGTTAGGTAGCAGCTGGAGAGGTAGACGGGTGAGCACTGACCCATGCGGTCCACTTCAGGGCCCATTCTCTCAATCACAAGTTTCCTGTCCAGCCACAGGCAGGCCTTGAAGTTGCCATTTTCTTAGCCTTTGCCGTTGGCCACCACTGGAGCCTCCAAGTGACATGCTCTTATCATGCCGGTTCCTCCCCTCCCTTCAGGCCCATCTCAAGCTGAACTAGTCACTCCTCTGCCTCCTGCAATCTACTGAGACCTTTCTTTTGTCATTCATCATGCTTCGGGTCTTGCTACCGGAACAGGAATCCACTTTTCCTCTCAGCTTTTACTATCACCTGATCAAATGTCAATTCTCTGGAAGAAAACACTTTTGCTTTGTTCGCCTCTGACTCCTCCCCACCTCATGCTGTGAGTGCCTGGGATTCACTTAGCGCTTACTGAATTATGGAATGAACTGGTAAATGCACATCCTGCATGTGAGTCTTGGTCCCCTCCCAGGCTATGAGTGCCTTGAGGACACGGACCACGTCTTACACATTTTTGATTTACATTAAAGGAGCCATGCTGATCTCTGTATCATTCTAATTTAGTATATATGCTGCTGAAGTGAGCAAATGTTTGTATTTTGTAAGTCATTTATAAATGATTTTCCCCCTTGCTTAGGCTCATGTGCTCACATAAACTAGATCAAAAGCATATAGAACAGTTTAAGAAATTCATACATGCTAGAGCAATGTACTACTGCAATGCTAGCCTGAGAGCATTGTAAAAATCTCCTTCCAGTTCCAACTTATTCTTCCTGCCTCTAAAACCCACTGCCTAATACGGCACCTGACACAAAATACTTCTCATTCAGGACACGCGGTGGTTTTGTTACCCATGTCTCTTAAAACCTAAATGCCTTGGTCTGGCGTAGTGGCTCACACCTGTGATCCCAGCACTTTGGGAGGCTGAGGTGGGCAGATCACCTAAGGTCAGGAGTTCAAGACCAGTCTGGCCAACATGGTGAAACCCTGTCTCTACAAAATACAAAAATTAGCTAAGTGTGGTGGCAGGCGCCTGTAATCCCAGCTACTCAGGAGGCTGAGATGGGAGAATCGCTTGAACCCGGGAGGTGGAGGTTGCAAGGAGCTGAGATAGCGATATTGCATGCCAGCCTGGGCCACAGAGTGAGATTCTGTCTCAAAAACAAAAAACCTGAACTCCTTAACTTGAATTCAAGCCTCTCCACATCAAGCTGACCTCTCTCCAGGCTCACTTCCCAGAATCGCCCTGCACAAATCCACCATTCAGTGCCTCTACCTTCCTTGCCACCTCCTCCACCCCTGCCTCTTCTCTGTCTCCTGCGTTCAGTGTCCCCTTCAAATGGCATGTCCTCCTCCGCTCTACTGATGAAAGTCCTGTACCTTTTCCATAGCCAAGCTCAAATGCCCACTTGCCTGTCTCGGCCCTCCTACCTGGCTGTGTGTATGGTTTTTGGTTTTTTTTTTTTAGATGAAGTCTCACTCTGTTGCCCAGGCTGGAGTGCAGTGGCGTGATCTCGGTTCACTGTAACCCCTGCCTCTTGGGTTCAAATGATTCTCCTGCCTCAGCCCCTGAGTAGCTGAGATTACAGGTGCCTGCCACCATACCCAGCTAATTTTTGTATTTTAGTAGAGACAGGGTTTAACCATGTTGGCGAGGCTGGTCTTGAATTCCTGACCTCAGGTGATTTCCCTGCCTCAGCCTCCCAAAGGGCTGGGATTACAGGTGTGAGCCACTGTGCCCAGTGGGTTATTTATTTATTTATTTTGAGACACGGTCTTGCTCTGTCACTCAGGCTGAAGTGTCACTCAGGTGCCATTATGGTTCACTGCAACCTTGAACTGGGCTCAAGTGATTCTCCTGCCTCAGCCTCCTGAGTAGTTGGGACTATGGACATATGCCACCACGCCCAGCTAATTTTTGTATTTTCTGTAGAGATGAGGTCTCGCTATGTTGCTCAGGCTTTTAAACTCCTGACCTCGTGTGATTCTCCTGCCTTGGCCTCCAAAGTGCTTAGATTACAGGCGTGAGCCACCACGCCTGGCCTGTGTGTTCTTTCACAGCAGACACCAGAACCCTTTCCTGTTCCTGGGTGCTGTGTCAACAACTGTGAGGCTAATTCAACTGAGAGAGAAAGTAGGAATTGCTTTCTGAAGCATTCTGAATGAGAAGGGAACGCTATGAGTTTCGAGTTTTATTGTGGCTAATAACATCAGATGCATTATTAAGGTTGGACAACATGGTGACTGCCTAGAAAGACCTTTGCAGCCAGTGCCTGCAACCTTCATTCCCAATGAACGTTCTTGTGATGGCTCCAATGTTATCGACAAGCATTAACAGTGAAAAAAGAGAACAGGAAATCTCCTTATGGTGTGAAAGGCCTCTCAGCTGCAGCTGCCGGGACGCCCAGAAGCGCCTTCCAGCTGCAGAGGGCGATTTCAGTCCGTGTCGACCCTCCTGCTTGTCTTTATGGCAGAATGAATTCTCTTTTGTCTCAGCCTTTCCCGATTCATGCTTTCTATCCTGAAAACAAAAAGACTGCAATTAGGCCCAGATGCCCAATCAGTGCTTTTCAAAGTGGTGAGAAGAGTTGGAAGCTCAACGGCAAGCTGAGCAGTTTACTAGCAGGCACTAGAGCCGGGCCTGCGTCCCAGGTTAGCGCTCCCTCCTCTTCCTAGAGCTTCTCCAGGGCACGTCCTGGACTTTCCGCTGCCACTTCCTTACCTGTGTAGACTATCGTCCGCACAAATCAGTTTATAGCAGTTTAGAACATTTCCCGGTACCTGAGTCTCTGAAGTTTAGCATCTTCTTTCGATGGCTCCTTGGGTGTCTGGCTGGCCTCAGCGATCATGTCTCGAATTTTCTGCAGGCAATCTGCCAGATTCCGGAACTGATAGCGGCTGCTCTCAGAGGTGAGGACCAACTCTCCTGACTTGTTGATCTTGTTTTTGTGCTGCAGAGAACAAAGGAAAAACTGGAGTCCTACAGAGTAAAGGTTTAAAAGCCACTGAGGGATTTCTAGGGAAAGAAAGGGATGGTGGTTACCATGATGGCTATCTTCTGCCTCACAGGCTCTGCGATCCAGTCGGCAGTTGCCAAGTGGAACCTGACTTCCGCCTTGGAATTCACTGTGGATGAAAGGGAGAGGGGAGCATGGGTGCCTGAGACTTCCGGGAAGGATCAACCCCTGCGTGACCAGTGACCATCCTGAAACAAAGGGAGGCCAGACACCCAACCATGCACATTCTAGCTTACGTCCAAGTTGGCTATGAACAAGCCTGCGAAGACAGTGAGGCACTTTTGGACAAAAATAGACTTCCAGTAACTAAGCGTCTAGTGCTTCTCTTACAGTTTTACCGGGTACAAAAAAAAAAAAAAAAAAAAAAAATGGAGGGAATGGATTTCACCAGAATGACGGAAAGCTGTTCTTGGAGCTGGCTGCCGCCTCACACTGTGATTTCCCTTTGTTTAGACTCACAAGCCAATCCTAGTCCTAGCAACCCACAGCTGAACGTCTGAAAATCAGACCACATTCAAAAGAATAAAGAGGATTATTATAAACTGGCAGTACTTAAGCTTCTGCTGAAAATCCCCTTTATTCCATATGAACATAAACACAGGGCTCCTAAAGCCCATCTCCCAGCTACATTTGAAAGCAAAAGAAAGCAACGAGCACCCCGTACCTTTGTTCACATTCTGCCCCCCAGGACCACTACTGCGACAGTAAGATATTGTCAAGCAATCTGTAAAATAGAAGAAAGTACACACGCAAAACTGATTACCTCCTGGCAAATGTGCAAACCACTAATTTACTATCAACATAACTATCCCTATTATGTATCTTTCTCTTTCAATGACTTTTATATACAGTCATCCCTCAGTAGCTGTGGGGGATTGGCTCTAGCACCCCTATGGATACCAAAATCCACGAATGCATGGTCCTCGATATAAAACGGTGTAGTATTTGCCGGGCGCGGTGGCTCAAGCCTGTAATTCCAGCACTTTGGGAAGCCGAGGCGGGTGGATCACGAGGTCAAGAGATCGAGACCATCCTGCTCAACATGATGAAACCCCGTCTCTACTAAAAATACAAAAAATTAGCTGGGCATGGTGGCGCGTGCCTGTAATCCCAGCTACTCAGGAGGCTGAGACAGGAGAATTGCCTGAACCCAGGAGGCGGAGGTTGCGGTGAGCTGAGATCGCGTCATTGCACTCCAGCCTGGGTAACAAGAGTGAAACTCCGCCTCAAAAAAAAAAAAAAAAAAATGGTGTAGTATTTGCAAATAACCGGCACATATCCTACTGCGTACTTACAACTAGATCACTTATAACACCTAATACAATATAAACACCATGTAAATAGTTGTTATACTGTATTGTTTAGGGAATAATGAGAAAAAAATTCTGCATAAGCTGCAAACATCTTTTTTCTTTTTCAATTTTTTTTTTTTTTTTTTTTTTTTTTTACAGACAGGATCTCACTCTGTCTTCCAGGATGCAGTGCAGTGACATGATCATAGCTCACTGCAGCCTCAAACTCCTGAGCTCAACTGATCCTCCTGCTTCAGCCTCCCAAGTAGCTAGGACTTCAAGCATGTGCCACCATACCCTGCTGATTATATTTTAAGTTGTTTTTTTTTTTTTTTGTTAGTTATAGGGTCTTGCTATGTTGCCCACCCAGGCTGTTCTTGAACTTCTGGGCTAAAATGATCCTCCCAAAGTGTTGTGATTACAGGTGTAAGCCACTGTGCCCAGCCTCTTTTTCAAATATTTTTGATTCACAGTTGGTGGAATCCATAGATGTAGAACTCACAGATACAGAGGGTCAACTGTATATATAAAAGTAACATTCAGATCAGTGAAGCTGGAAGTTATTCACAGATGTCAAAACTGAAATCAGAGCAAGTGACTTTCCCAAGGTCACACAGACAGCAAAGAAAGTAAAATCAGGACTTGGCTGTCTGCTTCTACTCCCATACATTGCCCCAGATCTACTGCCCTCGCTTTTTACTGATTGTTTTATGTTTGTTTCAAAGCAAGGATCATTTCAAAAGTTCAAACTAAGGGACAGAGTTACTTTCATTCCAGATGTGGCAGCTGTGGAATCTCAACAGACTATAAGCTCCAAGAGGGCAGGACTGTATCTAATTCATGGTGTGTTCATGGGTGTTCCCCAGGCCTAGATCACAGTGTTAAAACATCTGTTGGATGAATGAGGAGCTGGGAGCTCTAGCTTCAAACACTGGCCTGATCATGAAGTGACCATGATCTTGACAAAGTCTCACTGTTTTTTTCTGGGTCTCATTTTTGTTTGTTTTTAGCCTGTAAAAAGAGGTTTTATCCTTCCCCTTTTATAATTAATGAAAAGCAGTCTTGTCATGTCTGAGGAATGTAAGGAAGGCATGATATTGGAAAAATTTCAGAAGACTGGATGGTAAATCGCAAGAATTTTGCATGGCAAAGAACTGTGGCACCATGGTGGTAGAGAGCCTCCGTGAGCGGCAGTGACTTATCTTGTGACTACTTTTAAGAGGATTTCCTTCTTTGGGAAAGCAAGTTTTTTCTGAGACAGAGTCTCACTCTGGCACCCAGGCTGGAGTCCAGTGGCACAATGACGGCTTGCTGCAGCCTCAACATCTTGGGCTCAAGCGATCCTCCTGGGTTCAAGGGATCCTTCCTTGAACCTCAGCGTCCCAAGTAGCTGAGACTACAGGTGGGCACAGCTTCAAGCTATAAAGCTGCTTCGCTGCAGCATGTATTGGCTTCTCAGCCACAGGGTGTCCTGTGGGTTGCAGTCATCTGGCCTGTTTTAGAGTCACCCTGACAAGGGTCACAGGGAACCAGCACTTTTGGCTGCTCTTCCTCACACTATCTATGGAAATCATACACTCTCTGAGTCTAAAAAAAGGCTCATTGTTTCTTTATAGGCTATAAGTGTTAGGCCTTGCTTCTGCTTGACAGCTACAAAAATTTAAAGTTATGCAAATGGTTTATTTACATGGAAATGTCTCTCACTCCTGTCTTCTTATCTCTCTATTCCTCAAGGCAGTCACTGTATCCAGGGTGTTCCTTTCAGAGAGATATATACACATACACACATACATATATATATATGTGTGTGTGTGTATATATATATATATATATATATATATACACATACATACATACACATATGCCTCCAAACAGATATAGATAAAAATATAGATACACATATACTGATACAGATATTTAGAAATAGGTATTTCAGGCTGGGCACAGTGGCTCATGCTTGTAATCCCAGCATTTTGGGAGGCCGAAGCGGGCAGATCATAAGGTCAGGAGTTCAAGACCAGCCTGTCTAACATGGTGAAACACCATCTCTACTAAAGATACAAAATTAGCTGGGCGTGGTGGCGTATGCCTGTAATCCCAGCTACTTGGAAGGATGAGACAGGAGAATTGCTTGAACCTGGGAGGCGGAGGTTGCAGTGAGCTGAGATTGTGCCATTTCACTCCAGCCTGAGCGATAGGGCAAGACTGTGTCTCAAGACTGTGTCTCAAAAACAAACAAACAATAATAAATACATGTTTCAGAGATATAGATATGTAAAACACAAATGGTAGCTTATACATTCTCCTGCATCTTCCTCTTTCAGTTCATATATCGTAGAGTGCTCCACGTCATGAGAACATTAAGAGCTCTCCACTCATGCAGAACATTGCACAGTACAACACAAGTGGCCACGCTCGAATAAATCATGATTCATTTCTTATTCTAAATATGTCGCAAAGATTCCACTTTTCACACCCGGAGATAGTCTCTTTACTTTAATTGGGATGGAGAAATCTGGAAGGAATGTGTGAGGGATGAGAGAAATGACTGATTTTTTTTTTTCTTTCTGAGACAGAGTCTCGCTGTCTCGCCTAGGCTGGAGTGCAGCGGCGCAATTTCAGCTCACTGCAACCTCTGCCCCCCACGCTCAAGTGATTCTTGTGCCTCAGCCTCCCGAGTAGCTGGGATCACAGGCACCCACCACCACACCTGGCTAATTTTCGAATTTGATTAAATCAATCAATCAATTTATTTATTTATTTTCTTCTTCTTCTTCTTCTTTTTTTAAATATAAAGACAGGGTTTCACCATGTTGGTCAGGCTGGTCTTGAACTCCTGACCTCAGGTGATCCGCCTGCCTTGGCCTCCAAACTGCTTGGGTTACAGGCGTGAGCCACCAGGCCCAGCCTATTTATTTATTTTTGAGACGGAGTCTCGTTCTGTTGCTCAGGCTGGAGTGCAATGGCAGGATCTTGGCTCACTGCATCCTTTGCCTCTGGGTTCAAGTGACTCTCCTGCCTCAGCCTCCCAAGTAGCTGGGATTACAGGCGCTTGCCCCACACCCGGCTAATTTTATATTTTCAGTAGAGATAGGGTTTTACCATGTTGGCCAGGATGATCTCAAACTCCTGACTTCAGATAATCCACTCGCCTCGGTCTCCCAAATTGTTGGGATTACAGGTGTGAGCCACTGCACCTGGCCTAATTTTTGTGTTTTTAGTAGTGACGGGGTTTCACCATGTTGGCCTGGATGATCTTTATCTCCTGACCTCAAATGATCTACTCGCCTTAGCCTCCCAAACTGTTGGGATTACAGGTGTGAGCCACCATGCCTGGCCAACTGACTTTTTTTTTTTTTTTTTTTTTTTCAGACAGCGTTTTGCTTTTGTCGCCAGGCTGGAGTGCAATGGCATGATCTCAGCTCATTGCAACCTCCACCTCCTGGGTTCAAGTGATTCTCCTGCCTCAGCCTCCTGAGTAGCTGAGATTACAGACACATGCCACCACACAGCCAACTGATTTTTAAGAAAACAAAATTACTTACCTAGAGGGATGTCATTGTCGCCTTGCTTTGCACCATCCTGTAATGAGACAGTGTCAAATAAATAAGTATTATCTGCTGGGTGACTCCTAGCTGGTCCAAGGCAACAACAACAAAAAAGATGTAAAGCCACAACACAAATATTATATTATTTTCACCGCAAAATCATATCACAACGACAGAAAAAGCATCCTCAGACCCCAGGGGTAACACCTCAGAAACATTCCTCCAGGAAAAAGGAACTGATGTCTCTAGCCTTCTCTGCCCTGGCCTTAACTAACATTAGGCACTATCAGAGGCCTGGCTCCAGGGTGAGGGGAAGCCACAGTGCACATGCATCAGGGAGCCTTCAAAGGCACGCTCTCTGTCAACCTGGAGCAACAAGCCCAGTAGGCCACCCTGTTCCTTCCAGGGCCACAGGAGGCTCCCACATGAGGCAGTCCACCTTGGACAGTGGCTGTAAATGCACCCTGGGGGTTTCTGTCAAAATACTCACTTCAGGACTTCTCACCTCCACGTCTCTCTCTCCCTTGGTGTTCTTCAAGCAACAATGCCCCTCAGCCTTAAATCTTTGTATCTACAAGGCCCAGTGCAAACTCTACCCACTCCGAGGCTTTTCTGGCCCTCTAAGCTCAAAGCATCAGTATCCTCAGGGGCACTCCCACTGACTACTTTCATTTCTTTTTTTTTGAGATGAAGTCTTGTTCTGTAGCCTAGGCTGGAGTGAAATGGTGCGATCTCAGCTCACTGCAATCTCCACCTCTCTGGTTCAAGCGATTCTCCTGCCTCAGCCTCCTAAGTAGCTGGGATTACAGGCACATGCCACCATGCCCAGCTTTTTTTTTTTTTTTTTTTTTTTTTGTATTTTTATAGACATGGAGTTTCACCATGTTGGCCAGGCTGGTTTTGAACTCCTGACCTCAAGTGATCCACCCACCTTGGTCTCCCAAAGTGCTAGGACTACAGGCGTAAGCCACTGTGCCAGGCTTGCCTTCATTTCTTTTATCTTAGAATTATTTGGGGGTTGGCTGGGCATGGTGGCTCACGCCTATAATCCCAGCACTTTGGGAGGCCAAGATGAGTGAGTCAGTTGAGGTCAGGAGTTGGAGACCAGCCTGGCCAACATGGTGAAACGCCCCTATACTAAAAATACAAAAAAATTAGCCAGGCATGGTGGCACACACCTGTAATCCTAGCTACTTGAGGAGGCTGAGGTGGGAGGATTGTTTGAACTCAGGAGGTGGAGGTTGCAATGAGCTCAGATCACAACACTGCACTCCAGCCTGGGTGATGGATCAAGACTCTGTCTCAGAAAAGAACAACAAAAAAAAGAATTATTTGGGGGTGACACCCTTATCCTACTCCACCTGTCTGCAGCACTGAATATCACGGGCCACAGCCTCTTCCCTAAAGCATGTTCTTCCTGTTCCTTCTGAGATTTTTCTCTTACCTCCCTAGGACTCTTTCTCACTTTCCTTTGCTAGGTCTTTGCAACTTTTAAACACTGACATGCCCTTGAAATACTTCCCTCTCTCTCCTCTTTCCTTCCCTGGAATACTTCATCTATACTGATGAAAACAGCCTATTTTTTTTTTTTTTTTTTGAGAGAAAGAGCCTCACTCTGTCACCCAGGCTGGAGTGCAGTGGCACGATCTCGGTTCACTGCAACCTCCACCTTCTGGGTTCAAGTGATTCTCCTGCCTCAGCCTCCTGAGTAGCTGGGACTACAAGTGTGTGCCACCATGCCCGGCTAATTTTTGTATGTTTAGTAGAGATGGGGTTTCATCATGTTGGCCAGGTTGCTCTCGAATTCCTGACCTCAAGTGATCCCCCCCAACCTTAGTCTCCCAAAGTGCTGGGATTACAGTCGTGAGCTACTGTGCTTGGCCAGAAAATAGCCTGTCTTTGACAGCCAACTTTCTGGCTAAAACTCAAACCTCTCTCCTCAACTCCACACTCATATACCTAACTCGATGTCTCTTCTTAGATGTCTAATGAACTCAAACCTCAAACCTCCTCAGAGGACTTCCCTTACTAACAATCTGAGGTAGCCTCAGCACTCTGCTGCAGCATCCTGGCCTATTCATTACACTACTTCTCACTACCTGATGTTTTCCCTATGTGTTTACTGTCTGTTCCTTCCACTGGAATTAGGCTCCATGAAGGAGAGATTCTGTCTATTTTATTTATCATGGCAGTATATGCTAGACTGAAGTAGTGCCTGACACAGTAGGTATACAATAAACATTTTATTGAATGAATGAACAAACGAATGCTATTGCCACTCTCTCATCTCAGTGAATAGCAACTCAATCCTTTCATTGCTCAAGGTCCCAGTCCTGGCTGGGCATGGTGGCTCATGCCTGTAATCCCAGCACTTTGGGTAGCTGAGGCAGGCAGATCACTTGAGGTCAGGAGTTCGAGACCAGCCTGGCCAACATGGTGAAACCCTGTCTCTACTAAAAATACAAAAAAAAAAAAAAAATGAGCTGGGTGTGGTGGTACATGCTTATAATCCCAGCTACTCAGGAGGCTGAGGCATAAGAATCACTTAGACCCAGGAGGCAGAGGTTACAGCGAGTTGAGATCATGCCACTGAACTCCAGCCTAGATGACAGTGAGATCCTGTCTCAAAAAAAAAAAAAAGTTCC
Source organism: Saimiri boliviensis (assembly GCF_048565385.1). NCBI lineage: Eukaryota > Metazoa > Chordata > Mammalia > Primates > Cebidae > Saimiri > Saimiri boliviensis. The sequence continues at coordinate 64,638,560 of NC_133465.1, read as the reverse complement.
AGACTTCAATTTGTCTTTTATTCTCACTTCTTATATCCAATCAGTTAGCAAATCTTGCAGGCTTTCTCTACAAAATATGTCTAGGATCTGACCAATTCTCATGACTCCTACTGCTTCCACTCTGCTTATTATCTCTTGCCTATATATTGCAATCTCCTTACTTGTCTCCATGATCTTGGCATCCTCTATCTGTTCTCTATAAGGCTGAATGATCCTTGTAAAACTAAGATAATTCTACTCCCTTGCCTCAAGTTCTCCAAAAGGTCTCCCCTGCATTCAGAGGAAAGGTTGGAGGCCAGTAAGTTCTGGAAACAGGCCTTTCCCAGCCATTCCTCTCGGGCTTTCCCTCCTGACTCCCCTGCTGAGCCGCACCTGGGATCTGCTACTGCCTTCAGGTTGTTGCACTTAAGTCTTCCCTCTGCCTGGGATGCTCATCTCCCCACTATGCTCATGACTTGCTGTCTGGCTTCTTCCAGGTCTTCACTCAAATGTCACCTTGTCATTGACAGCCTTCCCAGACAATCCTACTTAAAATTGCAACCCTACTCCCTACCTCTGGTACTACTACTTCCTTCTTGGCTTTTTCTCCAAGTACCACCTCACACATTCTAGGCATGGTGGTACATGCTTATAGTCCTAGTTATTTATTGCCTGTCTCCCTCCACTAGAACATAAGCTCCACAAGCTTTAAAATGGTTCGCTACTCCATGCCCCAGACTAGCACAGTGCGCACAGCTTTTGTTGAGTGAATGAATAAACGAATATTCTCTTCCAGTCCTGTAAGCGGAAGCCCAGTGGATTTGGGTGGGTCTTATCTTTCTTGCTCCGGGGCTTGCTACACTGCCTGCACACAGCGGGCTAAATAAATGTATCCTGAAGGAACGAACGTGAAGCCGTTTTATTCGCGTGTGCTGGGGTTACTAAAGGCAATGGACCGTGTAACGTCCCAAAGGGTAGCAAATATATTGGCAGCCTCTTGCCTTTTTGTCCGCTTTGGAGAGCCAGAATGCTATTTCCCCTTGGGACTGGAATTTGGTCTTGAAGGCCTGGAAACGAACGTGGAAAAAAGCTGGCAGCCCCGAAGGAAGCATACCCAGCCGGCCTTTCCGGCTCCCGCACATCTCGCGTCACAGCGAGCACCCCACTCCGGCCAGGTTTGCGCCGACAGCCAGCCCCCTCTCGCGGCGACTATCATGTAGCCCCCCGACATAGGTCCACATCCGGCCAATGGGGCCTAGGGTTCCTAACGTCACCCAAAAGCTGGACAAAACGCCCCTTCCGTCCAGCCCTTCCTGGCTCACCGGGACCCTCCAGGCGGTCTCCGAGCCCTGAGATTCGGGGTAGAGCTTGTCCAGGCTGTAGATGCTCTTGAACTCAGTGCCGTCTACCTGCTTGTGCAGAGCCCGGCGTGGGCACCCTGCGGTCGGTGGGAGCAGCCAGACTCCGGCTCGGCTCAGGCCCCGGCGCAGACACCTGGTGGCCGCCATGCTCAGGCTTTGCGACTGTTTCCGGCGGGCGCTTCCTCCTCGCGCTCCGCAAGCTCGCGCTGCTCCCAAGATTTGGTTCCGCGCAGCTTCAAGGGCCCGCCGAGGGGAGGCGGCGAACTGGGGTCCCGGCTATGCTCCCGGGCCGGCCGCCTCGGGGAGGCCTGGTTGGCGGGGGCGGAGACAGTAGCTAGACAGCGAGCTCCTGCGGGAAGAGTGCCCCGATCTCGTGTCCCCCAGAAACACCACTTCTCTCCCTGTCAGCGTCCGTGCCGCCTTCCTGGACCGTCCACCGCCCAAATCAAACATCAGCGAGGCCTTCCCGGCCAGCCTGGGCCATCTCCTGCCCGCCCGCCCCGTGTCTCCCAGCCCCTTTACTCTGCTCTACTTTATCCTTTTTCTCTTCTTTTAAAAAAAAATTTAGTCTGAGTGGTAGTTCTAAATTTTAATAATAAAAAAAATAATCACTCAGTCCTAATTGTCTTATTGCTGTCTGCTAGCCAGAATGTGAGCTCCAGGAGGGCACCAGCTCACGGCTGTATCCCCAGCACCCAGAACGTGGCACATCGTGGGCACCCCATGAGTATTGATAAAATGAATCCTGTGGGAATGGATTTTTTTTTTTTTTTTTTTTTTTTTTTTTTTTTTTCCGGAGTTTCGCTCTTGTTACCCAGGCTGGAGTGCAATGGCGCCATCTCGGCTCACCGCAACCTCCGCCTCCTGGGTTCAGGCAATTCTCCTGCCTCAGCCTCCTGAGTAGCTGGGATTACAGGCACGCGCCACCATGCCCAGCTAATTTTTTTGTATTTTTAGTAGAGACGGGGTTTCACCATGTTGACCAGGATGGTCTCGATCTCTTGACCTCGTGATCCACCCGCCTCGGCCTCCCAAAGTGCTGGGATTACAGGCTCGAGCCACCGCGCCCGGCGAGAATGTGTTTTTGAAAGGTGAGCTCTGGTAGAGCTGAGTTTTAGGGAACGCTAGGCTCTTTTCACCTGTCAGCCTATGAGCAAACTCCCCGCCGAGCACGTGTGTGCAATGCCTTATACCCAGCTGCTCTGCAGGACAAATACCAGATGGGAGGAGAAGGAGGCAGGTCACCGAAAGAAATGTTTCCAAAACGTCGAACATCATCCCCCGCCCCCTAGCTTTATGGAGCAAGATGGTGCTTTTTTTCCAGCCAGGAGAGAGGGGGAGCCTGGGGAGGTAGGAAGAGAATTCAGAGAACTGCCAGCCAACTAGAGCCTTTTCATAGGGCTGTTAGGGGATGAACTCCAGACAAGCTATAATTCTGAAAAAGGTTCAAAGTAGAGCGCAGTGTTTGAAAACAGCTAAACCTTAGTTAAGTTACTTTGTTGAAAGGCAATGTGGTTAAGTGGAAACAGACCTGAATAAATTTTGGTAATTATTAGTAATGCTAGCAGTGGTTTCTTAATAAAGAGTTCTATTTTTAGGAAAAATCATAGTTATGTTCTATTTTTAGGAAAAAGCTAAATAAATGCATCCTGAAGGAACAAACAAGAAGCCGTTTTATAACAACAACAAAATAACAAAAAAAAAAAAAAATACAAAAAAAACACACACACACACAAAAACAAAAAACAAAAAAGAAGCCGTTTTATTTGTTTGTCCTGGGGTTAGCAGAGGCAATGGACAGTGTAACGTCCCAAAGCGTAGCAAACAACTTAGCAGCCTGGGGATGCTAGCTGATTGAAACAGGAGACTCTCATCAAACCATGCCTTTACCATCTTAACATCACTGCTACAGCAAATCTTTAAGATGGAATAAACCACTTTCCAAGCAACGGCTTTATAAGTTTAGATTAGGAAGGGGCGGCAGTTGGTTGGAAGGAGTCTCCTGGGTCCCTCCCAATCTGACTTAGTCCCAAGACCTCAAAGTGAATAGGGGTATCTCCATGGCAACTGGAATAACTGCTCAGGGGAGCAAAATCAGGCATTCACTCAGATCGGGGGCTAAGGGATTATGAGTAATAAAGTCAGAACCTTTCCATGACATCATTGCTCAGAGGCTGGGCTCCAGCCCTGCACCTGACCCAAGGCAATAGGAAAAGGAAGCTGCAGGTTTCCATGGCCCCAAATAAACACAGCCTGCTCAGGCCATCTGGTGGCCTGGATTCTGGGAGAGGAGGTGGGTAGAAGAGAGAAAGAGACAAGCTGTCCTGGGGTGGAGAGAAGAGCAGCTGGCAAACTCCTCTTACCTGCTGCTGCTGTGAACTATCCAGAATGGGGGCCCTGGGAGAAACAGACCAGAAAGGGGCCACCTGTTCCCCCAGAAAGATGGGCACTGAAGTCTGAGGCCAGTCTTCCCTTTCCCCTCCTTGGGTCTCTATAGGCTGAGATGGTGCTTCAGGGAGGGGACATTCATGAGTGAAGAGAGGAAAGAGGTCATTCCTGGCAGCTGGGGAGCTTGGGGACATCAGCCCTTCTATAGGGCCCATGAGTTGGGGCACTATTCCTATGTAGGGGGTCCACAGGATTCCCCTTTCTTCTTCTCTGGACTGCCCCAGGTCAGATGGCCTCAAAACTCATCACTGGCCGAGCACATGGTCTCTTGCCTGTAATCTCGGCACTCTGGGAGGCCAAGGTGGGTGGATCACCTGAGGTCAGGAGTTTGAGACCAGCCTGGCTAACATGGTGAAATCTTGTCTCTACCAAAAAATGCAAAAATTAGCGACATGTTGGCATGCGCCTGTAATACGAGCTACTCAAGAGGCTAAGGCTGGAAAATTGCTTGAACCCTGGAGGCGGAAGTTGTACCAAGCTGAGCTAGTGCCACTGCACTCCAGCCTGGGTGACAGAGCAGGACTCCGTCTCAAAAAAAAAAAAAAACCAAACAAACAAATAAACAAAAAACCAAACTCATCATTTTGTGTAGATAGGGATTGTGCAATGAGGCATGGTGGATTGATGAGGCATGGTGGATTGGTCAGGTCTAAGTTGGAATATTTATTTTTTTATTAAACAAATGGAGGCCAGGCGCGGTGGCTCATGCCTGTAATTCCAGCACTTTGGGAGTCCGAGGTGGGCAGATCACAAGGTCAGGAGATCGAGACCATCCTGGCTAACATGGTGAAATCCAGTCTCTACTAAAATGCAAAACATTAGCTGGGCATGGTGGCACACGCCTGTAGTCGTAGCTACTCTGTAGGCTGAGACATGGGAATTGCTTGAACCGGAGAGGTAGAGGTTGCAGTGAGCCGAGATTGTGTCACTGCACTCCAGCCTGGTGTCAGAGTGAGACTCTCTCTCAAAAAAAAAAAAAAAAAAAAAAAAAAAAAAAAAAAAAAAGTCCATATCCTAACCCTTGGTAGCTGTGACTGACTTTATTTTAAAATTGTATTATTATTTTTTGAGCCAAAGTCTTGCTCTGTCACTCAGGCTGGAGTGCAGTGGTGTGATCCCAGGTCATTGCAACCATGGCCTCCCCAGCTCAAGTGATCCTCCCACCTCAGCGTCCTGAGTAGTTGGGATCACAGTCATGTACCAGCTAATTTTTGTATTTTTTTTTTAGAGACAAGGTTTCACCATATTGCCCAGGCTGGTCTTGAATTCCTGGGCTCAAGCAGTCTGCTTACCTTGGTCCCCCAAAGTGCTGGGATTATAAGCATGAGCCACTGTGCCTAGCTAAGCTCGAATATTTCAATGTGACCTTGAATTACTAACCCAACCTCTATGTTTTTGTATCCTCATCAGTAAAATGGAGATTTTATAGATTTTATAGCTGTCTCATAAAGTTTTTGAGGATAGTAAACACATATGAAACATTTAACACCGTGCTTGGCATGAATTCAGCAGGCAACAAAAATTAGCTGCTGCTGAGGGATGCAGGTTCCTTAAGGGAACTTTCTTTTTCTTTCACAGACCTGATTACTATTGTCTTTTTTCCTCTGCGGCCCTGGAGTGGAAAATCGAGGCTGACAAGCTCTATTCCAAACCCTCTTTCCTTCTTCCCTGAGGGGATGGGCAGCGCAGAGCTGCCCCCCTCTCCCTGGAAGGTACTTCCTTCATTGCTTCCCCTTATCTGTCTGGTCCCCTAAAACTGGAGCCACCCCACAGCTCTCAGCTCAGGATCCCCAGGGAGGGTGGAGGCAGGTCTGTTTGGCTGGCTCCCCTCTCCAAACGGTGCAGTGGGTTTGGCCTGGGAGAGGAGAAGGGTGCCAGTTCAGGGGAGGAGAAAATGAGGGAAGAGCCCCTGGGGAGGCAGCAGGGAGTATCTGTCCACTGAGCAAGGACAAAGAGGGAAGAGGGAAAGAAACGCATCCACAGGGCAGTTTAGAAGGCTGAGGGAGGCCAGGCATGGTGGCTCACGCCTGTAATCCCAGCACTTTGGGAGGCCAATGTGGGAGGATCACTTGAGCTCATGAGTTCAAGACCAGCCTGAACAATATAGTAAGATCTGGTCTCTGCAAAAACAAAAACAAAAACAAAAACGAATTAAAAAAAAAACAACCATCATGGTGGCGTGCACCTGTAGTCCCCTCTACTAGAGAGGATCACTTCAGTGCAGGAGTTGGAGGCTGCAGTAAGCTACTGTTGTGCCATTGCACTCTAGCCTGGGCAACAGAGCAAGACCCTGTCTTAAAAAACATGCTGAGGGAAAGAAGGGCAGCTGGATACACGCCATGGCTTGCTTCCCTTCATCTCTTGGATGTGATTCTTGGATGTGATGGCTCCGTGTATACAACACCACCTGCTCCCCTCCTGTTGGTGACAGGTGACAACAGGATGGGAAAACCCAACAGCCACTTGCATGCTGCCCTTGTAAAACCCCCATGCTGTTCGGTTGATGTAGTAGGCACAGCAGTTTGGGGCCCAGCCCTGGGCTTGCCACATCACTTTTTTTTTTTTTTTTCGAGACAGAGTCTGGCTCTGCCACCCAGGCTAGAGTGCAGTGGTGTGGTCTAGGCTCACTGCAACCTCCACCTCCTGGGTTCAAGCAATTCCTATACCTCAGCCTCCGGAGCAGCTGGGATTACAGGTGTGCACCACCACGCCCTGCTAGTTTTTGTGTTTTTAGTAGAAACGGGGTTTCACCATGTTGGCCAGGCTGGTCTCCAACTCCTAGGCTCGAGTGATCCTCCTGCCTCAGCCTCCCAAAGTGCTGGGATTACAGGTGTGAGCCGCTGCACCTGGCCCCACACCACACTTACCTTACCTCCTGAGTTTGAGGGAAGTTGTTCCCCGTGAGGACAATGAGGGAAAGAGTTTTGGAGGGAAGGCTACATTTCTCCCCAGCTCCAGCTGAGTCCTGAATCTACTTCCCCAGGAAGACTTGGAAGCTTTTCCACAGACTCAGGTCATGTGGGCTGGTGGAATTGGGGTCCACAGAGCTGCCTTTGTTGTCTGGAGATAGGAGAGTGAAGAAGCCAGCAAGAAACCCCTCAAAGATTCAGGAGCGTTTTCCTCTCCGATTTTGGAAGTTACTCAGGCTGCTGGTGCAAGAAGGGGTGGGTGGGGTTGGCGGTGTGAGGTGAAGAAAGATACCCAGAGGTGTCCCTTTGATCAAGACCCACCGTCCTGTTTCTAGGCTTCCAATAGCTGAGCTTGGACAGCAATTCTCAGGTTCAGAATGGAAATTACTAAATCTGGAGAGAGCTGGGTAGAGCATGAGAAGTTTGAAAAAAACATTACCATTTTGCATTTTTTTTTTTTTTTTTTTTTTAGACCAAGTCTCACTCTGTTGCCCAGGCTGGAGTTTAGTGGTGTGATCTTGGCTCACTGCAACCTCCACCTTCCAGGTTCAGGTGATTATCCTGCCTTAGTCTCCTGAGTAGCTAGGATTACAGGCACCCACCAATATACTTAGCTAATTTTTTGGTATTTTTAGTAGAAACGGGGTTTCACCATGTTGGCCAGGATGGTCTTGAATTCCTGACTTTGTGATTTGCCTACCTAAGCCTCCCAAAGCATTGGGATTATAGGCGTGAGCCACCGCCCCTGATGCTTTTTTTTTTTTGACAGAGTCTCACTCTGTCACCCAGGTTGGACTGCAGTGGCACCATCTCGGCTCACTGCAACCTCCACTTACCGGGTTCAAGTGATCCTCCCACCTCAGCCTCCCAAGTAGCTAGGATTATAGGAGTGCATCACCATGTCTGACTAATTTTTTTGTGTTTTTATTAGAGACCAGGTTTCACCATGTTGGCCAGGCTGGTCTCAAACTCTTGACCTCATGTGATCTGCCTGCCTCAGCCTCCTAATGTGCTGGGATTACAGGCGTGAGCCACTGCACACGGCCTATCATTTTGCATTGAGGAAAACAGAAGACCCAACAGAGTGGCTGCACCTCCAGAACAAGAGGGAGGCTGGTGCAATCTGGGTGACGGGGACCCCTCCAGAAGATGAGCCCCTCTATGTACCGAGGAAGAATGGGAGTGGTGAGGTTTTTCATGTATATGGAAGAGAGGTGTGGGGATTATCAGCTTGAAAAACACCAGGAGATGGCCCTCTTGTCATTCCCACCTGTGTCATCAATGGGTGGCTCCCCAAGGACAGGTCAGCTTCTCTGTCCTTCATGGCTACTCAGGGTGTCAGTCCGGCCCTGGACTCCCTGCAGTGGCTTCTCATTGCACTGAGGAGGCCCAAGCTCTCCCTGCAGAGCCCTTGGGAGCTGGCCTCCACCCTCTGCCCCGGCTGCTCCCTGGGCCTGCACTGGTCTTCCCGTTGGTTCCTCCCCAGACTTCAGGTTTCAGCTTCCTCATCACCTCTCCAGCAGCGCCCTGACCATCCTCAGTGAGCATTTCTCAATCTTTTTTTCCCACGATCGCCCCCCCCCTTCCCACCTCAAAGAGCCTATTTAGACATTTTCTCCCAATTGCCAATTCCTCCCCCAGGAACTTCAGCGACACTGTGTATCTCTTCATGTGCTGTATTTATATATCTAGATATGATTATGTAAGTCTTTTTTGTTTTTTTATTTTTTATTTTTTTTATTTTTATTTTTTTTTTTTTGAGACAGAGTTTCGCTCTTGTTACCCAGGCTGGAGTGCCATGGCGCAATCTCGGCTCACTGCAACCTCCGCCTCCTGGGTTCAGGCAATTCTCCTGCCTCAGCCTCCTGAGGAGCTGGGATTACAGGCACGCGCCACCATGCCCAGCTAACTTTTTGTATTTTTAGTAGAGACGGGGTTTCACCGTGTTGACCAGGATGGTCTCGAGCTCTTGACCTCGTGATCCACCCGCCTCAGCCTCAAAGTGCTGGGATGACAGGCTTGAGCCACCGCGCCCGGCACTTTTTTGTTTTTTTAGACAGAATCTTGCTTTGTTGCCCAAGCTGGAGTGCAGTGGTGTGATCATAGGTCACTGCAGCTTTGACCTCCCAGGCTCATGATCCTCCCACCTCAGCCTCCTGAGCAGCTGGGATTACAAGTGCACACCACCATGATCTGCTACATGTTTGTAGAGAGAGGGTCTTGCTATGTTGCCCAAGCTGGTCTCAAACTTCTGAGCTCAAGTGATACATTTTGGCCTCCCAAAGAGCTGGGATTACAGGCATGAGCCACTGCACCAGGCCTATTTTTTTTTTTTTTTTTTTTTTTTTTAAAGATAGAATCTCACTCTGTCACCCAGGCTGGAGTGCAGTGGTGCGATCTCGGCTCACTGCAACCTCTGCCTCCCTGGTTCAAGCGATTCTTCTGCCTCAGCCTCCCAAGTAGCTGGGACTACAGGCACATGCCACCACACCTGGCTTTTTTTTTTTTTTTTTGTATTTTTAGTAGAGATGGGATTTCACTGTCTTAGCCAGGATGGTCTTGATCTGCTGACCTCATGATCCACCCACCTTAGCCTCCCAAAGTGCTGGGATTACAGGCGTGAGCCACCACGCTGGGCCGAATTTTTTTTAAAACTTGGTTCACCCTGTTGAGGTCATGTGCTCTAGCTGAGGTAGCACTGCCCTCCTGCCCTGATTTTTCCATCATGCCATCTTTTGTTAGTATATTTTGGGTGGATCTCCCCACACCAGAATGTAAACTCCAAGGGAGGAGGAGCCCTGCTGAGTTGTTCACCATGTATCCCTAGCTGGCTTGCAATAAATACAGAAACTTCTGCCTAGGCCTGCTATTTGGCGCTGTTCTGTCTCAGGGAAATGGGACCCAGGATGCTACCCTCTCCCATGGCTGGGAGTGATGCAAGGCAGGTGTGTGAGATACACAGAGATGGGCCATTTCTGCTTTTAGAATACTGGTGCATTTTTTATTAAAGAAGAGAATAAAGCATTTGTAAATATATTTCTCTCATGTATACTTCAAAGGTGACGCTGGTCTGCCACTACAGAGCTGGGGAGCAAACAGGCTGGAGCTCTTCCCTCACCCTTCCACACTCCACTCCCCCAGAAAACAGAGACACATGGAGGGCAGGGAGCTGCCTGGCCCCAAAGACAAAAGTTTCCAAGTTGCATGTACAGAGGGACGCAGTCACCACCAGCTCCCATCACAGTGCCGCTCAGAAAGCAGGTGGTGTTTCCAGGAGGTCAGGGATGCTTGGTAAGAAAACCCCTTTACCCATTAGAAATAAATAAGGCATGAAGGTTTCCACTGGGCTCCCGGTGCAGAGGCCAGGGCCCCTGCCTCCCGCTGACTGTATGGCTCCTCTGGTTTCTAGGGTCTCAGGAAGGGTGGCAGAAGGAACTAGAAGCCCTGGAGGACTGCTCAGGGCAAGCTGGGGACCTGGGTGTCTCTTAGCTGAACCTTGACTCTCTGACATCTTGAAGCAAAATCCCTGACCCAGCTGGGTCCTCAAAAGCCCCCCACAAAGGTGGGAGGTTAAGAGCAGGCAATATATGGGAGGAAGGGAGGGAGGGAATATGTTCCTTAACCCCATTCCAATTCAACACGATGCAGCAGGGGGTGAAAATCCCAGTCCCCAGTGAAGGGGAGGCAGGCGTGGACACTGGGACCACTGGCTGGTAGTGCAGGTCCAGAACATTCTGGGGGCTGCAGACATGACCTGTGCCAGGGTTGGCCTGTGGGGAGTGTGCAGTGAATGAGACATCATGGTCCCTGAGGTGGGGCAAGCACAGAGTGGAGAGGCAGAGGCCAAGCTCGGTTAGCTGGAGGCGGTTTGAAGGGATCGGGGCACCCCACTGTCCCGGCCCTTGGAAGGCTTAAAGCCCGGCAGGGATTTCTGGGGCTGGAAGCCGAGGAGGCCGGCTCTGAAGGACACAGTGCACTGCTCTGCGGAGGGGCTCCTTCTCCTCCTCCTCTGACTAGCTACAGATCTGCGGTGGGCCCAGGGTATCCAGGGAGAAGCCTGTCCTTGGCAGGGCTGGGGCAGGGACACTCTGGGCCCAGCTCAGGCTTCCTGCTCTGCATGACAGGGGACATGTCTGACCTGGTCAGACCCTGGGGGTGGGACAGCTGGTGCTAAGGAAATATCAGCGCATCAGGGCTGGGGAGAAGCAGTAGGTGGTCCAGGAAACCCCTGAAACAGCTGGCTCTGGGGTCCCCCTTTCAAGTGTTTCCAGTTGTGGCAAGGGGTCAAGGAGACCTTGCATTGCAAATCTCTTAGAAAAAATAAACGTAACCAAAAAATTTAAAAAAGCCAACTGATCCAGAATGGCTTTCAGAAGCCTGGTCACCAGCTTGAAGGTGAGGCGCAGGGTCAGGAAGCCGGGGACTAGGGGAGCTGGGGGATCCCTGGGGGAGTGGGGACATTTGGCTTTGAACTCTGAGCTGCGCCTTTGGGCTGGCGCGAGGTGGCCAAGGGCTCCTGGGAGGCAGGACAGGTGGGCTGCCTCTGCTCAGCAGGGAACATGCTGTGCGTCCGGATCAGGGGGCGGCGTGCTGCTGTGGCTGGCCGCTAAAGGGTGCTCACTCTCTGGAGGCTGCACCCCCCAGGCCTGAGGGACCCACAGCCTCCACCCTGAGGGAGGCTGCAGGTCAGGCAAGGGTCACTTGCTGCTGTGCGTCTTGACTTTGGTGGCGTTGATGTCAGCCTTGGTCTTCTGGATCCTGGAGAAGATCTCCTTGAAGAGTGCCTTGTACTCTGGCTGGCTCTGCTCCAGCCGCTTGTCTACGGCTTCCACGTGCTGGCTCAGGCTCTTCTCGCCCACCTTGGCCTCCCCCTGGCCCTCTTCACCCCCCCGCAGGTCCCTCCACGAGCTGTCCCGCGAGATGGGGCGCGAGGTCTGCACGCCGGCGTGCCGCACCCCGGCCCCGTGCTGCCGGCATTTGCTCAGCAGCTCCTCGTACTTCTCCAGCAGCGCGTGGTACTGCTCGTCCACCTCCCGCAGGATGGACATGCCCCGCTTGCGTACGCTGTTGGCGTGCAGCGTGAGGTTGCCTGCGTGCCGGCTGGCTGGGTCTTTGGCCACGATGGCGTTGAGCGCGGTGTCGCTGCAGCTCTTGCGCACCACGTGGCCTGGGGAGGCGGCCGGCGAGGAGACGCCGTCCTGGGCACCCGAGTCGTCCCCGCGGCCGGGCTGGGGATCGTCGGCTTCAGGAGCCTGCGTGAGGGGTGCGAGCAGGGCCTCGGCCAGGTGGTCGTCCGGGCCCAGCAGGTAGGTCTTGGCCTGCTTCATTTGCTGCAGCTCCAGCAGCTCGGCCTCCAGCTCCTGCACGCGCAGGCGACAGGCCTCTTTCTCGCACAGTTGCCGCTCCAGCTCCGAGTACTCCTGCAGCACCGCTGTGTACTCGCGCTCCGCCCGCTCCTTGCGCTGCCGCTCCTGGCTCACCTGGGAGCGCAGCGCCCCCACCAGGGTTTGCAGCCGCTCGTTCTCCTGCTCCAGGGGTCGCGGGCCCAGCTCCAGGGAGGAACTGTGCAGGCGGAAAGCATCCTTGCACCTGGTGGGGAGCCAAGCGGGGTGGGAGCGGAGGAGACGGCAGTGGTCACGGCCAAGGCCAAGCAGCCCAGCCAGGGCGCTTACATCTCTCTTGTTCTCTAGGCTGAAATAACTGTTTGCTCCTCTCTGCTGGCTCTCCACTCTCTTCCACCCTTCTCCCCCTGTTCTCTGCCCCGAGAGGCTGACCACCACGGACTACCTCTGCCAGGTGTCCTCCTTCTTTTCTGAGCTTGGTCCATGGGAGGGGAGGCACTGGCTAGAGGTCCGAGGGGGAAGTAGAGGCCGTGGGGTGTATTCTCCCTGGGCTCTTCATGCTTAATGGTGGCCAGGCAACCCTCTTCATGCCGTCTAGGTGCTGGGAACCTCCCTTCTCCCTTGCTCTTTGAGGCCTAGGGCTGGTAGCAGGCCCTCTCTGCTGCAACCCTGGGGCGCTAGAGTCTCTCAGTGGTTTCCCTACACCCTGCCCACACCTCTTTTTCATTTAACTTCTCCATGACTCTGTGTAAGGGACTGTTTCCTGCGAGGACCCTTATCGAAACACCCACTACATAGGTAACAGGTATTTTTCCATTATTAAGTGGTTGTCTGGTCTTAGATTTAACGGGAACCGAAAAGCACAGTGGAGTTACCCCTCCTGAGTTAACATCCTGGCTGTACCTCTTACTAAACGGGTGAACTTGGATAAGACACATAACCTCTGAGCTTCAATTTTCTCATCTGGAGAATAGGCATAATAAAACACCCCGACAGCGTTATGATAAGAATTCAGTCAGCACAGTGGCAGCACACAGTCAGTGCTCAGTAAACGCCAGCTGCTGTGACTATCATTAGCAACAGGACCAGTCTCCCTGATGGCCTGGATGATGCACCAGCTCTCATTTCCCCTGCTGCCTGCGGCCTCGCCTTCTTCCCCTGGCTGGCAATCCCACAGACACGAAGCAGCGCTCTCACCTACCAGGGGCTGGTGCACAGCTCCTTGAGGCAGGGGAAGGTATGGATGGTACGTCTGCGTTCCCGCTTCTCCCGGAGCACTCGCAGCTGCTCCAGGCCCCTCAGTTGCTCCACCTGGGCCTGCAGCTCCTCCACCTGAGCCTGGAGGCACTCAATGGTCTCTGTCAGCCTGGGGATGAGGAGGTGGACACATAAACGAGGCACTTTAAGGGGATGGGGTCAGTGTGCCTCACTGCAGCCCTGGCTCCCTGAAGATGGAGGGATGTGGGGTAGGGGACAGACAGGTACCCTTGAGCTGCTGTCTGAGGTAGGGTGGGGAATTCGCTGCATGCCCAAGGACCCGCCCCTCTTTTATACCTACCGGGCGAGCTGATCACATCTCCTCTGTGCCACCTCAGTTCCTTGTCACTCCTCTATCACTTATTGTCCTGCACTGCCATAAAATATTTACATGCCGGTTGGGCGAGGAGGCTCACACCTGTAATCCCAGCACTTTGGGAGGCTGAGGTGGGCTGATCACTTGAGATTGGGAGTTCGAGACTAGCCTGACCAACATAGAGAAACCCTGTCTTTACTAAAAATACAAAATTAGCCAGGTGTAGTGGCGCATGCCTGTAATCTCAGCTACTCGGGAGGCTGAGGCAGGAGAATCGCTTGAACCTGGGAGGTTTACGTGCGCTGAGATCATGCCATTGCACTCCAGCCTGGGCAACAAGAACAAAACTCCATCTCAAAAAAAAAAAAAAAAAAATGGACATGCCTGCCTTCTCTTCCAGGCTGTGAGCTCTTACAGTGCAGGACGATGTCTTTGTTTCCTCACTGTTGCATCCCCAGTGTCTATACCAGAGCCTGATGCATAGTTGGTGCTTAAAGCAAGGTTGTGCCCTGAATGTTAAATCACACAAAATCAACAAGGGCAAGCTGACTTCCATCCCAGGTTCCTAGGGAGAAGTGCACAAGTCACACCCACCCGCCCACAGGCCCACGTGTACACCCAGTCCTGGGCTCTCCCTCGCCTGGCCCCCAGCCCTCAGCCGGGCCCTCACCCGTGGATCTTCTGCTGGGCAGCCTTACTCTCCAGCACCAGCTTGTGGTTGGTCAGCTCCAGGTCCCGGGCTGTCAGGTCCAGCTGCTCATAGACTTTGGCGTGCTGCTCGTTCACGTGCCGCAGCGTGTCCAGCTGCTTGGTTAGGTACTGGCGGTGGGAGGACATTGAGTAACCTTTTAGAATTGGGCAGGGGCAAATTCTCTGCCTAGACACGCCTCCTACTTCTTTTTTTTTTTTTGTCGTTTTTCTTTTCTTTTCTTTTTTTTTTTTTGAGACAGTCTCGCTCCGATGCCCAGGTTGGAGTACAGTGGCACAATCTCGGCTCACTGCAACCTCTGCCTCCCAGGTTCAGGTGATTTTCATGCCTCAGCCTCCTGAGTAGCTGGAACTATAGGTGTCTGCCACCATGCCTGGCCAATTTTTGTATTTTTAGTAGAGACAGGGTTTCACCATATTAGCTAGGTTGGTATTGAACTGCTGATCTCCAGTGATCTGCCCACCTCTGCCTCCCAAAGTGCTGGGATTACAGGCATAAGCCACCACACTGGCCTCTTTTTTTTTTTTTTACTTTTAAATTCTTTTATAGGCTGTGAGCGGTGGCTCATGCCTGTAATCCCAGCACTTTGGGAGGTGGAGGCGGGTGGATCACAAGGTCAGGAGATCTAGACCATTCTGGCCAACATGGTGAAATGCTGTCTCCAGAAAATACAAAAATTAGCTGGGCATGGTGGCGGGTACATGTAGTCTCAGCTACTTGGGAGGCTGAGGCAGGAGAATTGCTTGAACCCAGGAGGCGGAAGTTGCAGTAAGCCGAGATTGTGCCACTGCACTCCAGCCTCAGCAACACAGGGAAACTGTCTAAAAAAAAAATTATTTTATTTTATTTATTTATTTTTAAGACAGGGTCTCCTGCTGTCCCCTAGGCTGGAGTGCAGTGGCACAATCACGGCTCACTGCAGCCTCAGCCTCCAGGCTCAAACAATCCTCTTACCTCAGCCTCTTGAGTAGCTAGGACCACAGGTGCATGCCACCATGCCCAGCTAATTTTTGTATTTTTTGTAGAGACAAGGTTTCGATACATTGCCTGGGCTCAAGTAATTCACCCACCTAGGCCTCCCAAAGTGCTGGGATTACAAGCATGAGCCACCACGACCGGCCCCTCCTCCCCCGTTTAAGGACAAGTTTGCTTTGATGTGTCTGTCTTCAGCTGAGTGGGGCTAAAAAATGGTAGTTCAGGCTGGGTGTGGCAGCTCATGCCTGTAAGCCTAGCACTTTGGGAGGCTGAGGCAGGAGGATCACTTGAGCTCAGGAGTTAGAGACTAGCGTGGGCAACATGGTGAGACCTGGTCTCTGTTCAAAAAAAAGAAAAAAAGGCCAGGCACAGTGGCTCACACCTGTAATCCCAGCACTTTGGGAGGCCGAGGTGGATGGATCCCTGGGTCAGGAGTTCAAGACCAGCCTGACCAACATGGTGAAACCTTGTCTCTACTAAAAATACAAAAATTAGCTGGGCATGGTTGCATGTGCCTGTAATCCCAGCTACTCAGGAGGCTGAGGCAGGAGAATCGCTTGAATCGGGGAGGTGGAGGTTGCAGTGAGCCAAGATTGCACCACTGCACTCCAGCCTTGGCAAAGGAGCAAGACTCCGTCACAAAACAAAACGTGGCACAATAGGGCTGCCTGGGATAGCTGTGTTATCCTTGTATAGGACAGCATGGTTGTGAACTGTACCAGGCCATTGGGCCACGGCTGTGTCTGATAAGCAAGCACTTTATTTTTTTTGAGACAGAGTCTTGCCCTGTCACCAGGCACCAGGCTGGAGTTCAGTGGCGCAATCTCGGCTCACTGCAATCTCCGCCTCCTGGGTTCAAGTAATTCTCCTGCCTCAGCCTCTCCAGTAGCTGGGACTACCGGCACGCGCCACCACGCCCAGCTAACTTTTGTAATTTTTTAGTAGAGATGGGGTTTCACCATATTGGCCAGGATGGTCTCGATCTCTTGACCTCGTGATCCGCCCGCCTCGGCCTCCCAAAGGGCACTTTATTCTAAGTTTCGTAGAGGCACGCACAGGCCAAGGGGCCCCTGAGGGGTGTGGGCAAGCACATGCAGGGCCCTCACCTCGATCTCCTGCACTTGTTCCTCATTGGTGGAGTACATCTGCTGCAGGGACCCCTCCAGCTCCTTATTCCTCTCCAGCAGAGTCTTCCCCAGCTCTGCAGCTAGGTGCAAGTCTAGGACAGGAGAAACACGAGCATGAGAACAAAGCAGAGGACCCCCATCCATGTTACAAGCATCTTCTCTAGGTGACCCCAACGTAACCAAGACAGTGGGAGCCTCCAGGCCTGGGAGGAGAGGTAAGACGGGAGCTAAGCCTTTGCACTGATTGTTATTTCTGCCTGGAATTGTTATTTCTACCTGGAATGTTCTTTTCTGACACCGCCAGGACTTGCTCCCCCTTCTCCTTCAATTCTGTGCCTATCACCTTTGATCTTTCCCCAACCACTTGATTCAAAGTCACACTGTTCCCTGCTCTGCATTCTCTCCCCCGCTTCAGTTTTCTCCTTAGCATTTAGCACCATCTAATTTCCCAAGCAAGTTACTCCTTTATCTTCTTCATCTCCCCCAACTAGCTGTGAGCTCATGGGGCAGTTTTTTTTTTTTTTTTTTGCAATCCCAGCTGTTGCTTTTTTTTTTTTTTTTTTTTTTTGAGGCGGAGTTTCGCTCTTGTTACCCAGGCTGGAGTGCAATGGCGCGATCTCGGCTCACCGCAACCTCCGCCTCCTGGGTTCAGGCAATTCTCCTGCCTCAGCCTCCTGAGTAGCTGGGATTACAGGCACGTGCCACCATGCCCAGCTAATTTTTAGTATTTTTAGTAGAGACGGGGTTTCACCATGTTGACCAGGCTGGTCTCGATCTCTTGACCTTGTGATCCACCCGCCTCGGCCTCCCAAAGTGCTGGGATTACAGGCTTGAGCCACCGCGCCCGGCCACATTTTTTTTTTTTAAGAGATGGTGCCCAGGTTGGAGTGCAGTGTGTATTCACAGGTGTGATCATCTACGCTGCAGCCTTGAGCTCCTGGGCTTAAGCAATCCTCCTCCCTCAGCCTCCTAGGGTAACATGGTGAGACTTCATCTCTATTTTTTTTTTTTTTTGAGACGGAGTTTCACTCTTGTTACCCAGGGTGGAGTGCAATGGCGCGATCTCGGCTCACCGCAACCTCTGCCTCCTGGGTTCAGGCAATTCTCCTGCCTCAGCCTCCTGAGTAGCTGGGATTATAGGCACGCGCCACCACACCCAGCTAATTTTTGTATTTTAAGTAGAGACGGGGTTTCACCATGTTGACCAGGATGGTCTCGATTTCTTGACCTCGTGATCCACCCGCCTCGGCCTCCCAAAGTGCTGGGATTACAGGCTTGAGCCACCGCGCCCGGCCCATCTCTATTTTTTTTTTTTTTTTTTTAAAAAAAAGGTGGTGCAATAGGGCTGCCTGGGATAGGATCCCTTGAGCCCAGTTCAAGGCTGCAGCGCATATGATCTCTCTCGCCTGGGAATAGGTGTGGAACTGGTTGCTGAGACTGCAGGGGTAGTACAAAATTTTTAAGAACTTTTTGTAGAGACAGGGACTATTGCCCAGGCTAGTCTCAAACTCCTGGCCTCAAGTGACCCTCCTACTTTGGCCTCTCAAAATGCTGTGACTCTCAAAATGAGTCACAGCACCTGGTGGAGCAGGGACTTTTATCTGTTTTGCTCATGAATATCCCCAGGTCCCAGGACAGTATCTAGCAGAGTCAGTGCATAATTTGTCTTTTTGGAAGAATGAGTGAGTGATTGACAAGAGCATGGATGGACATAGGGGTGAGGTGCCATGGGATGATAGGCAAGGGAGAGCTTTACTCTCTCTGGGAGACTCAGGCAAACGAGCAGTTTCCGAGTTGGACTTCGAAGGTTGAATAGGAGGCTGGGTGCAGTGGCTCATGCCTGTAATCCCAGCACTTTGGGAGGGAAAGGTGGGAGGATCACTTGAAGTCAGGAGTTCGAGACCAGACCAACCAACGTGGTGAAACTCCATCTCTACCAAAAATATAAAAATTAGCCAGGCGTGGTGGCGCAAGCCTGTAGTCCCAGATACTTGGGAGGCTGAGGCAGAAGAATGGCTTAAACCTGGGAGGCAGAGGTTGCAATGAGCCGAGATCATGCTACTGCACTCCAGCCTGGGTGACATAACAAGACTCCGTCTCATTAAAAAAAAAAGGAGGGCAATTCTCCTGCTTGCTGAGAGGCAGAGAGAGCAGAAGGGCTTGCTGAATATTAAAATTGGAAGAGGATTCAGAACTCTTTGGCCCAACTTCTTGATTTTATGGATAACAAGCAGGACAGCAGGGTGACTTAACCATGGTCACCCGGCTGGCTTATGTCCATGTAGGGGGAGAATCCAGGTGTTTTCCTTTTGGTTGGGTACCAATTGACCCTAGTGACGTGTGCCCCTCTCTCAAACCTTCTCCTTTCCCTGGGCAGCAGAACCATCCTCTTCCCCCAGCAGCCCTGGTACTTGTACCCTATAGAACCTTCCCTCCCCGACCCCAGTCCAAGGGAAATGAGCACACGTCAGAAAGGCTGGGAGGGAACTGTCCTGTTTTTAGGGGGATGTTGTGGAAGATGGGTGGGTAGAGAGAAGGAGTTAGGAGGAAACGGCAGATACTAAAATCCCTAACAATTCTATTTGTGGCTCTGAGTTGTATGATGGTACCTAGACATTTGGAGTGGATACAGTCCTCCCAACACACACATGTATATTACATATATTTATTATATCTTGTTTCTTTTTGCTTTTTTTTTTTTTTTTTAAGATGGAGCCTTGCTTTGTCTCCCAGGCTGGAGTGCAGCGGGGCAATCTCAGCTCTCTGCAACCTCTGCCTCTCAGATTCAAGCCATTTTCCTGCCTCAGCCTCCCAAGTAGGTGGGATTACAGGCACCCACCACCATGTCCAGCTAATTTTTGTATTTTTAATAGAGACGGAGTTTCACCATGTTGGTCAGGCTGATCTGAACCTCCTGACCTCAAGCAACCCAACCACCTCGGCCTCCCGAAGCGCTGGGATTACAGGCATGAGACACTGCGCCTGCATTGTTTTTTGTTTCTAGAGAGGCAGGGTGATAAAAATATTGGAAAATTGATTGTGGTGATGGTTGCACAACTCTGTGACTATAATAAAAACCATTAAATTGCACACTTTGAATGAGTGAATTGTGTGTTAATTAAATCTCAATAAAGCTGTTAAGGAAAAAAAAAAAAAAAAGATTTAGGCAGCTTAATCCAGAGAGAGAGAAAGGTGAGAGAGGGTGGGTTTTTAAATAATTTGTTAGAGCAGGCTCAGGCTGAGTTCACAGGCTGTTTTCTTTTAAAAATATCTTTAATGTTTTTCATAAGGCATAATCGATATAAAAAAAAAATCAAACCGTACAGAAAGTTTAAAAACCGGTGATTTAGGTGGGGCAAAGTGGCTAATTCCTGTAATCCCAGCACTTTGGGAGGCCAAGGCAGCTGGATCGCTTGAAGTCAGCAGTTCGAGACCAGCCTGACCAACATGGTAAAACCCTGTTTCTACTAAAAACATAAAAATTAGCCAGGCATGGTAGCGTGTGCCTGTGGTCCCAGCCACTCAGGAGGCTGAGGCAGGAGGATCACTTGATCCTGGGAGACAGAGGTTGCAGTGAACAGAGATTGTGCCACTGCACTCCAGCCTAGGTGACAGAGAAAGACCCTGTCTCAAAAAATCCCCAATAAACTCCCCCTCAAAAAAAAACAAAACAGGCCGGGCGCGGTGGCTCAAGCCTGTAATCCCAGCACTATGGGAGGCCGAGGCGGGTGGATCACGAGGTCAAGAGATCGAGACCATCCCGGTCAACATGGTGAAACCCCATCTCTACTAAAAATATAAAAAAATTAGCTGGGCATGGTGGCACGTGCCTGTAATCCCAGCTACTCAGGAGGTTGAGGCAGGAGAATTGCCTGAACCCAGGAGGCGGAGGTTGCGGTGAGCCGAGATCGCGCCATTGCACTCCAGCCTGGGTAACAAGAGCGAAACTCCGTCTAAAAAAAACAAAAACAAAAACAAAAACAAAACAAAACAAAACACAAACAACAACAATAACAATAACAAAAGACTGATTTAAAAATTATAGGCCAGGCCAGGCATGGTGGCTCACGCCTGTGATCCCAGCACTTCAGGAGGCCGAGGTGGGAGGACTGTTTTAGCAAAGGAGTTCAAGACCAGCCTGGGCAATATAATGGGACCATGTCTTTACAAAAAATAATTAGTTGGGTATGGTGGTACACACTTGTTGTCCCAGCTACTTGGTGAGCTGTGATTGTGTCACTGCACTCCAACTTGGAGTGAGAGAGCGAGACCTTGTCTCTCAAAAAGAAAAGCAAACTGTAGACTGGGCACAGTGGTTCATTCCTATAATTCCAGTGCTTTGAGAGGCTGAGATGGGAGGATCGCTTGAGGCCAAAAGTTAGACTAGCCTGGGAAACAGCAAGACCCCATCTCTCTCTCTCTCTCTCTCTCTTTTTTTTTTTTTTTGAGACAGTCTCGCTATATCTCCAGGCTGGAGAGAAGTAGCCCAATCTCAGCTCACTGCAACCTCCACCCTCTGGGTTCAAGCGATTTTCTTGCTTCAGCTGCCAGGCGTGTGCTACCACGCCCAGCTAATTTTTGTATTTTTAGTAGAGAAGGGGTTTGGCCATGTTGACCAGGATGGTCTCAATCTCTTGACCTCGTGCTCCACTGCCTCAGCCTCTCAAAGTGCTGGGATTACAGGCCTGACCCACCATACCTGCCCGAGACCTCATCTCTACAAAAAAATTGTAAAAATTAGCCAGGCAAGGTGGTACATGTTTGTGGTTGCAGCTACTAGGGAGGTTGATGTGGGAGGATTGCTTGAGTCCAGGAGTTTCAAATTAGAGTAATCTCTGATTGCGCCACTGCATTCCAGTGAGACAAAGCAAGACCCTATCTCTGAAAAAAAGAAAGAAACTAATTAACTTTCTTGTATAAAACATTTTGTGCAAATCACTGCAGTTCCTTAGGACACAGAATTCCTTAAACAAAGGGTAGGTCTAGAAACAAAACCTGTTCCAGGTTCCAGAAACCTGGAACAAAAGGTAGGTCTAGAAACAGAATTCCTGGGACAAAAAGTAGTCCTTCTTGAGGCATCCCGTAAAACACTGTCTGGGAAAGCACTGGTCTGTTTCACTTTATGAGGCTGCTTCTTAAAACAGCTCTCAATCTAGGCTGACGATGTAAATCAGATCAAGACGTGTAAAGGCAACTCTACTGGGGCCAATACGATGTGGTTCAGGGATCCAGCTCTCTACTGCTTTCTCTTTTTAGAAATAGCGACAGTTCTAGGGTCCCTGGAGGATGGATGGGCTGTATACGCCCGGACAGAAAGCTTCCTAGATAAACGGCTGTTTCAGCTGAGCCCTTGCTGTGCATTTGACAGAGGCCTGAGAAGGAATGGCTGGGGAGCCCAAGGGATGTCTTTGAAAAGAAACCTAGACCTGGGGTGGAAGTTTTCCTTTGGGATGAGCTGGGCAAGCAGTGACTCTTGGTGGGCAGCTGAGGGCAGAGCCTTGGGCCTACAGCCAAGCTGGTGACAGAACTGGCTTTGCCTTATGAGAGGCGGAGGGCCCTGACCAGCCACCGAGCCTGTCTGCTCCTGTGCACAGAGGTGAGCTTTTGAAACAGCCAAAGTGGAGCCTCCAGGGCTGGGTTTTAGCCAAAGGAGGGCCCTGTGTCCTGATGTCTCCTGGAGACACCACCTCAGCCATTTAAAACAACAACAAAGAAACCAGGGCCGGGCGTGGTGGCTCAAGCCTGTAATCCCAGCACTTTGGGAGGCCGAGGCGGGTGGATCACGAGGTCAAGAGATCGAGACCATCCCGGTCAACATGGTGAAACCCGTCTCTACTAAAAATACAAAAAAAATCAGCTGGGCATGGTGGCGTGTGCCTGTAATCCCAGCTACTCAGGAGGCTGAGACAGGAGAATTGCCTGAACCCAGGAGGCGGAGGTTGCGGTGAGCCGAGATCGCGCCATTGCACTCCAGCCTGGGTAACAAGAGCGAAACTCCGTCTCAAAAAACAAACAAACAAACAAAAAAAACCAAATCGTAGATCATAGATAAGAACCTTTAGCCTTGAGCAATTAACTTTCTGATGAGGATGCCAAGAAAAACTAATTACCTAATGCCTGGTGGCTGTGGCTCACACCTGTAATCTCAGCACTTTGGGGGGTTAAGGCAGGCAGATCACAAGGTTGGGAGTTCGAGACAAACCTGGCCAATACGGGGAAAGCCCATCTCTACTAAAAATACAAAAATTAGCCTGACATGGTGGTGCGCATCTGTAATCCCAGCTATTCAGGAGGCTGAGGCAGGAGAATTGCTTGAACCCAAGAGGTGGAGGTTGCAGTGAGCCAAGATCGCACCATTGCACTCCAGCCTGGGTGACAAGGGCAAGACTCCATCTTAAAACAAAAACAAAACCAAAAAGCCAAGAAACCAAAAACTAGTTACTTAACATAAACCTAGTATGGGAATGAGGATACATGCTATATGAATTTGTTAACTGTAAGTTGGGCAAAAGTCTGTAGGTATCTACAAAGTGTGAAGTTTGATGTAAAGATCATTGAACTGGGCAACACAGTGAGACCCCTGTGTCTACAAAAAAATAAATTAGCTGGGCTGCTGGCACACACCTGTAATCCCAGCTACTCAGGAGGCTGAAACAGGAGAGCTACTTGAATCTGGGAGGTGGAGGTTGCAGTGAGCCAGGATCGTGCTAGTGCACTCCAGTCTGGGCGATAGAATGACTCCATCTCAAAAAAACAAACAAAAAAAAGTATAGCCCTGTGCTATGTCATGTGTGTGGCATAACTCCGGACTCAGGAGCTGGGCAAGACTGCTTTCAGTTTGTAATGAGAGAGTCATGCTATCTTCCTGTTTTCCATAGTGGGGCTGAAATTCAGCTCATCCCTAAACAGTTTTCACTAGTTGAGATATACATGAAAAAGATCAAAGGGCTACCCTTCTAAGTATTTCCTCTCTTGGAAACTGTTACATGGTCTGCAAAGAGGCCATTGCTACTGATTCCACTTCCTGCCGTGGGTGTCTGAGGACAGGCTCCATGTGAATGGCCTGCATGGAGCCCCTGCAGCTTAACTAGAGTGCAAAGCCACCGAATCAGAGGTAAGGGAAGAAAGGCCAAGTGCAGTGCAATGTCTTGCTCCCTGCTTCCAGGTGAGTGTCTGGGCTGTGTGTATATTTCTAATGCTGGTAGGCCAGGGTGGTATATCAACCTATACACCAGAGACATCAAAGGTTGCCCTTTGAAGGCTGTGATCGACTTGGGCCAGCTAGTGATTGAGGGATGGGCAGAAAGAGAAACAATGGAAGTTGTAGGGGGTGGAGAGGCAGGTCTCTGATCATTTTAGGGAAACAGGATCACAGTGCAAGCTAAGGTGCTCAAAGTACGCAGGAGGGACCAGAGAAAAGTCTAGAAGTTGTAGAGCAGGGTACTGAGTGGAGCCAAGTGCTAGGGAGAGGACACCAGCTAGCTGAGGGCTGGTGCTTGCTCCAGGCTCAGAGGAGAGAGGTCTGGGAACGGGAGAATGCGGAAGCTGGCTAGGTAGAAAGTGGACACGGAGTAACAGCCTGTCACAGCTAGATGAATGGGACACACTGGACCAAACCGGGGAAGGTACTAAATCTGAGCTATGGGTTTGAACTGTGCAGGTCAAAATTTAAAAAAAAACAAAACATTAAGTCTGAGCTGGCACCTCCCCTGCCTGGACCCTAGGGTTTTCTGGAGACTGCTTCAGGAGGATTTAGTGGTTTTACATGAAGCAATACCCCAGAGGCCTGAGAAGGAATGTCTGGGGAGCTCAGAGCCTGTCTTTGAAAAGAAACCTAGAGGCTGGGTGCAGTGGCTCACACCTGTAATCCCAGCACTTTGGGAGGCTGAGGTGGGTGGATAACCTGAGGTCGGGAGTTCGACACCAACCTGACCAACGACCAACCTGACCAACATGGAGAATCTCCGTCTTTATTTAAAAAAAAATAAATAAATAAAAAGAAAAGAAACCTAGAAGGCCAGGTGTGGTGGCTCATGCCTGTAATCTCAGCACTTCGGGATTACAGGCTGAGGCGGGCGGATCACCTGAGGTTGGGAGTTTGAGACCACCAGCCTGACCAACATGGAGAAACCCCGTCTCTACTAAAAATACAAAATTAGCTGGGCATGGTGGTGCATGCCTGTAATCCCAGCTACTCGGGAGCCTGAGGCAGGAGAATTGCTTTAACCCGAGAGGCAGAGGTTGCGGTGAGCTGAGATCATGCCATTGCACTCCAACCTGGGCAACAAGAGTGAAACTCCATCTCAAAAAAAAAAAAAAAAAAAAAAAAAGAAACCTAGAAATCCCACTGTCCCTCACTGGCTGGGGCACCACTGTCCCTCACTGGTTGGGGCACCATAGATTCCAGAGCAGAGAGGTGGCAAAGGGACAGGGAACATGTACAGGAAGGACGAAGGTAAGGGTGTGGGCCCCAGGTAGTAGACATGAGTACCACCTGGCAGGGCTGTGGGGTCCTATTCTCAGCTCCAGGGCATGACTGTCAGCCACTCTGGGTCCACAGAATCACGGTCAGGTCACCTTTGGGGTAACTGGGGTGGAGGCAGGATCCCCCTCCTGTTGCCAGGTCAGAGCTCTCCTGAGGCTGAGGACTCAAGGTCAGCAAGGCAAGCAGGGAGCATGGGTACCAAGGACTTCAAATCTGTGACTCAGCAGCCGCCTCTCAGCCTGGAAAGAGGAACTCACAGGGCCTGCCATGCCTGGTCCAGGGTGGGGGAGGGAGGAGTGAGAGACGGAGTGCCAGTGTTTAATAATTCATGGCTTTTTCTATTTTCACAGGTGCTCGTGGCAGTGAGCAGAGGGAACAGTGAGAATTTAGGACCTTGCTTGTCCCCACGGCCGCCTTCCACCAGGACAGAGCACCAAAGTCAAACAGGATCTCTTCAGTCAAGCTTCTGGAAAGTGGAATCAGGGCCTGTCCTTGGGGCAGGAGGAAACAGATGGGAGGGGAGACCAGGTGGCTGGCCGAGAAAGCCATTTCTGGGCCACTCACAGGCAGCCAGGGAGCAGCTGTGTGGAAGAGAATTTGGGGGTTGGGAGATGCAACAGGCTCCTGACACCCAATATGGCTGGCCTTTGGCCCTGGCTCTGTCCCACCATCCAGCTCTCCATGCCTGGCCCCTGGGGCACAGAGTGGGCAGGGCCCATGGGAATGCCTCAGTACCCGTGTCTGATGCTTCCTTCAGCCTCCTCAATCCTGACTTTCCAGCCTTCTCACGTCACTCCATGACTTGGTTACAAGCATCCCTTCCTCCGAATCCTCCTTCCCTCCCTCTCCTGGGGAGTCTCCAGCTCAAAAGGGCCTTAGCATAAACCTTTCTGAGTCTCTGCTGTCTCTGTCGCTGGGCCAACAGCTGCAGAATCCCTCACACTCTAACACCATTGTGAGTTTGATCCTATTTCTGCCTCCTCTAATGGAATGTGGAGTCCTCTGAGGGCAGAGACTGTGTCCTCAGGCTCAGCACAGCACCTGGCCCACAAGCAAACAAACATCCAGCTTTTGGTGGGAAGCTCCAGTTTCTTCTGAGACTGTCTCATTTCTGCTTTCCCTCCTGGTTCCTGGCCTTTGGCTGCCACTGGGGCTGCCAGGCCAGGCCGACAGCTGCAGACCAGCAGGGCCAGAGAAGCAGGGGTCTGCAGGGCCCATCCCTCCCCCAGCACAGGTGGACTCTCAGATACCTTTCTTTCTCAAGAAGCTGCATATCTCTGCACATCTCCCACCCCTACGCCCTGGCTCCTTTTCCACATCTGAGCCAGAAATAGTGCCAAAGGCTTCACTGGGGTGCAGGAATTAAGTGAGACAGCAACAATATTAGCATCAGCCTCCCTGAAAACCGTCTTCTCAAGAACTCAGCTTCCAATCTTTCCTTCCAAGTCTGCCTCTTCCAGGAAGCCCTCACCACTGCCCATAATACTGTGCCACCCGCCAGGTACGGTGGCTCATGCTTGTAATACCAGCACTTTGGGATGCCAAGGCAAGCGGATCATTTGAGGTCAGGAGTTTGAGACCAGCCCTGTCAACATGGTGAAACCCTGTCTCTACTAAAAATACAAAAATTAGCCGGGCATGGTGACATGTCCCTGTAGTCCCAGCTACTCAGGAGACTGAAGCAGGAGAATCGCTTGAACCCAGGAGGTGGAGGTTGCAGTGAGCTGAGATTGTACCGTTACATTCCAGCCTGGGTGACAGAGCAAGACTCCTCAAAACAAAAACAAAAACAAAAAAATACTGTGCCACTTGCAGTTAGTTACAAGCCTGCCTCCTTCACCTGCCAGGGTATACTTTCAGCGTCAGGGCTGTAACTATTCCCAGCTCCCAGGATGGTGCCTGGTACTTAAGGGGAGCCTAATAGGTGTTCCTGGAAAAATTTAGTGTCCAGGATGGGAGCAGGCATTGTCACAATGTGTGGGTGTGTGTGTGAGTTTGAGGGGGGTTGTATCTCATTCCAGGCAAAGGAGGCTGAGGCTAGAGTCCAGGGCACAGACCATCACAGGGTCTAGCCCAGCATCCCCAGTCCCACCCTGGTCCCCCGGAGGCTATGATTAACCCTGCTCCTGAGCACAAGGACAGAGCCTCATCTGCCAGCCAATCTTGGCCATGTGGGGAAGTAGGTCACGGACTGCAGGATCTGGGTAGGTGCTGCACATGAGGGCAAAGCCAGCCCTCTGGGGCCTTGTGGATGGAGACCAGGCTGTGGGCATACCACAGTAGGCCACGATCGCACAGACTGCAGCAGACCTGTGTCCACACCCCACTAGCTTGCTGGAGACTGTGGGAAGGTCACTTCTCCCTGGACACATTTCCTGCCCCCTTCCAGCTCTCACCATCCAAGAATGAGGCATCTTGGGGAAAGAGAGGGTAGACGAACTTCACTCCAGCAGGTCTCCTCCTCCTTCCTGTCCCAACAGCCCCACCCCCACTCCCAATGATGTCACTTCGGCCACCTCATCACCAGCTTCCAACCCCCTTGCAGTCGCCCATTAGGCCCTCAGATGGCAGCTGTGGGCAGCGGAGGTGGATCCCTCTTTACTCTGTCTCTCATCTGGCACACTGGCCAGAATTCCCGAACCTTGACCCCCTCCAAACCAGGAGCCATCTGCAAGGGGACCGGGCAGGGGAGGGCTAGGCGACTCCCCACTCTCGAAGGCAGATGGGAGACTCGACTTTCTGCTTCTTCACCGGCAAGGACCCGGCACCACTTCTCCCTGAGTAGGAAGCAAGTTAGGGAAACTTTCTGGGAGTCTTAGAGCTTATAAATCCTGGCAGGGACGGGTGCTGCTGGCTTTGGCGTGAGATAACTTCCCTCTACACGCGCGCCACCCTCCCAGCAAAACATGACGAAGGAGCCGCCTTCCGTCCTCCAAAGACTCCCAGCCAGTGCTCAGGCCCGTTAACAATACCAGGGGCGGCTGGGCAGTTGCTGCCTCCAGGACGGGGTGGGCGAGCTGGATGACGGATGCCCTGTCGTCTGGGAAAATAGGAAGAGTGCCCGCTGCCCCCCACTTTTGCAGGTCTCCACCCGTCCGGTCCGCGTCTTCTCGGGCAGCGCCCCCTCTCTCCACGTCCGGGTTCTCCAGACGTGTCGCTCCTCCAAGTCGGGCGCGCCGGGTCCAGACCAGCCCCTCCCGGGGTGATAGCGCCCAACAATGGAGAATCGGACAGGGGTCACCGGGCGCTCCCCGCCTTCCTGCCCCCGGAACCCCCGCGCTCACCCTGCTCCAGGTCCTGCTGGTCGTACCAGGGCTCCTCTTCCTCCGCAGAGAAGTCTTCCATCCCAGCGGCTCTCCGCATGGCCCGGCAGGCGGCTGGCGGGTGCTGCGGCAGCGCGGCTCAGGGCCGGGTCGCGCGGCCCGGGACAATGCGGCGGAGGCGGGCCGGGCCTCCCGCGTAGGGGACTCGGGCTACAGCGCCCGCGCCGCGCCCCCTCGCCATCGGCCGCCCGCCGGGCGCCCACGCGGGGCCTGGCGCAATATCGCGGTCTTGCCCGGCCGGGATCCCGCGGAGCCGGGGGCGCCGGGCGGGCGGCGGCGACACAAAGGGTGGAGGGGCGGGGACAGCGGGTGGGACGGTGGCAGGGAAGATCCGGGCCCGCAGGCGGGTCTGGGGCGTTAGGAGCGCGCGGGTGCCGCGGGGGGCGCCCCCTGCCCGGCTTGGGTCCGCGCTGCCCCTGGCCCGCCGGGCGACACCCGGAGCCGCCGCTGCATCTCGGTGGAGCCCGCCTGCAGCTTGCGGAGCCCCGCTCCGGGGGGTGGGGCCGGCCGCCGCCGACCAATCAGAAGGCGCATGCAAAGATAGAGGCGGGGCCGAGGGCGGGACTCTCTTGTGTCCCGGTCTGGGAATTGCAAGATCAACCCTTTCGTCCTCCCGCCACGACCGATTCAGTTTACGTCTCTTGTCTGAAATTACGTTATTTTAAAAGTTGTCGTCTCCTATATCTCTTGGGAGCAAGAATATTGTCTCTTTTTCACAGCTGGCTACTCAGCTCCTGGAGCAGGCTGCTCACCAGTCGGGTGCGGTGCCTCACTCCTGTAATGCCAGCACTTTGGGAGGCCGAGGTGCGCAGATCGCCAGAGGTCAGGGGTTCGAGACCAGCGGGGCCAACACGGCGAAACCCCCACTCCACTAAAAATACAAAAGTTAGCCGGGCATGGTGGCGCATGCCTGTATTCCCTGGTACTCCGGAGGCTGAGG
Organism: Saimiri boliviensis; assembly: GCF_048565385.1. Lineage (NCBI taxonomy): Eukaryota > Metazoa > Chordata > Mammalia > Primates > Cebidae > Saimiri > Saimiri boliviensis. The sequence continues at coordinate 64,609,389 of NC_133465.1, read as the reverse complement.
CAGGAGAATCGCTTGAACCGGGAGGAGGAGGTTGCAGTAAGCCAAGATCAAGCCATTGCACTCCAGCCTGGGGAACAGAGGGAGACTCCGTCTCAAACAAACAAAACCAAACAGCAGGCTGGTCATTGATACATTGCATCGTCATTCTTTGAATGAATAAAAATTTACAGTTGCCTCTGGGAACTTGAGTGTTTAAGTGCCTGTGACTGGAAACTACAGGCCTACAGTGGCAAAGTTTGAGGGTATTTTACCTGCATTCAAGGTTCTGCTTTGTTTTCCTTGGGACCCATATCCTATATCCAATTATATCCATGAAAACCATACATATTTGCATCTGTCCAAGCATTCTTTCCTTAGAGGAGTTTTCAGACTCAAGCATTCATGTAACTCATTTTCATTGGGACCCATAATGTGCTGGTGCTGTTGAGAATCTCTGAATAATGTTGTAATATATCCAACAAACAACTTGTATCCAGAATATAGAAGGAGCATCTACATAGTCATACCCAACCCAGTAGAAGAGTGGGTAAAAGATTTGATCAGGCAATTCACCAAAGAGGTATACAAATAACCCAATAAATATGCAACAAGGTAATCAACTTCTTTAGCCATCAGAAAAATGCAAATTAAAACCACAATGAGGTACCACTAACCAATCACCAGAGAGGATGTAGGAAAAAAAAAAAAAAAAAAAAGGCCGGCCACAATGGCTCACGTCTGTAATCCCAGCACTTCAGGAGACTGGCCACATGGTGAAACCTCCATCTCTAAAAAAAAATTTTAAAAATAATAAAAGAAACCGGGCGCGGTGGCTCAAGCCTGTAATCCCAGCACTTTGGGAGGCTGAGGTGGGTGGATCACGAGGTCAAGAGATTGAGACCATCCTGGTCAAAATGGTGAAACTCCGTCTCTACTAAAAATACAAAAAATCAGCTGGGCATGGTGGCATGTGCCTGTAATCCCAGCTACTCAGGAGGCTGAGGCAGAAGAATTGCCTGAACCCAGGAGGCGGACGTTGCAGTGAGCCGAGATCGCGCCATTGCACTCCAGCCTGGGTAACAAGAGTGAAACTCCGTCTCAAAAACAAAACAAAACAAAACAAACAAACAAACAAAAAAATAAATAAATAAAAAAAGAAAAAGAAAAGAAAACACAGTCCAGTCTTGGTGGTTCATGCCTATAATCTCAGCCCTTTGTTTTATTCTTTTTTCTTTTTATTTATTTGTTATTTTTTTTTAAGACGGGATTTCACCATGTTGGTCAGGTTGGTCTTGAACTCCTGACCTCTGGTGATCTGCTTGCCTTGGCCTCCAAAGTGCTTGGATTATGGGCTTGAGCCACTATGCCCAGCCTATAATCTCAGCACTTTGTAGGAGTGTAGGGTGGGAGGATCACTTGAGTCTGGAGTTCAAGACCAGCCTGGGCAGCATAACAAGATCCTATCTCTACAAAATATTAAAAAATAAAAGTTAGGTGGGCATGGTGACACACTTCTGCAGTCCTAGCTCTTTTTTTTTTTTTTTTTGAGACGGAGTTTCACTCTTGTTACCCAGGCTGGAGTGCAATGGCACGATCTTGGCTCACTGCAACCTCCGCCTCCTGGGTTCAGGCAATTCTCCTGCTTCAGCCTCCTGAGTAGCTGGGATTACAGGCATGCGCCACCATGCCCAGCTAATTTTTTGTATTTTTAGTAGAGATGGGGGGTCTCACCATGTTGATCAGGATGGTCTCGATCTCTTGACCTCGTGATCCACCCGCCTCGGCCTCCCAAAGTGCTGGGATTACAGGCTTGAGCCACCGCGCCCGGCCTAGTCCTAGCTACTTTGGGTGGCTGAGGTGGGAGAATCACTTGAGCCTAGAAGATTGAGGTTGCAGGGAGCCATGATCATGCCATTGCACTCCAGCCTGGGTGACAAAGCAGGACCCTGTCTCCAAAAAAAAAAAAAAAAAAAAAAAAAACCCTAATGTTGGCAAGAACGTTGAGCAACTGCAACTCTCTCACCCAGTAGAAAAGTGGGTAAAAGATTTGATCCGGTAATTGACCAAAGAGGATATACAAAATAACACTGCTGGAGGGAGTACATAAGAGGACAACCACTTTAGAAAACTGCTTGACATGGCCAGGTGTGGCGGCTCACACCTATAATCCTAGCACTTTAGGAGGCCAAGGCGGGTGGATCACTTGAGGTCAGGAGTTCAAGATCATCCCGGCCAACATGGTGAAACCCTGTCTCTACTAAAAATACAAAATTAGCTGGTGTGATGGCACATGCCTGTAGTTTGAGCTACTTGGGAAGCTGAGGCAGGAGAATCGCTTGAACCCAGGAGGCGGAAGTTGCAATGAGCTGAGATTGTGCTACTACACTCCAGCCTGGGTGACAGAGCGAGACTCCATGGAAGCGGGCTGGAGGGTGGGGGGAGGGTGGAGAAAGAAAGAAAAAAAAAAAAACTGCTTGATAACCATGAAAGCTGAATAACGTAGGCTGTTGTAGATTGTTTTCCCAGGCAGCTGATCCTGAGAGGGAGATTAGCATGCAGGAAGTTGATTAGTGTTACCAATCTTATTGGATTAGAGAGGAAAAAAAAAAAAAAAGAGAGGAATTTGACTAGGAAGTGCTCTCAGGATCAACACCTGCAGGAAAGGGAGGGGAGCAGGGTTGCGGGAGGGAGAACAGGGTTGGGAGGTAGCCTCTGCAAAAGCCTCCTCTGATCCCTGAAGAACTTTGAATCTGGGGTGACCCTTCAAAGCTATTGCAAGTGTCAGTTGGTGGGGGGGGCTTTATATCTCCCACCCTTACATATCAACCAGTCATTGAACGACACAGGTCGTCCCTATGAAGCATATGTGACCTTGGCCAAAGAAATGTTTTTTCAGCTGAGGCTAGTTTGCATAGAGGCCTGGCAGCTGGGACTGCCAGCCGGGGGTCCTCCCAGCACCTGAGGGAATAAGTCCTTTCGTTCTGAAAGAGTCGGGGATGCATGACAGGCTGCCAGTGAGCATACCCCATAACCCAGCAATTCTATTCCTATATATGTGCAACAGAAATATGTACATACCTTATCTCAAAGACATGTTCAAGAATGTTCATGGCCGGGCGCGGTGGCTCAAGCCTGTAATCCCAGCACTTTGGGAGGCCGAGGAGGGTGGATCACGAGGTCAAGATATCGAGACCATCCTGGTCAACAAGGTGAAACCCCGTCTCTACCAAAAATATAAAAAGTTAGCTGGGCATGGTGGCGCGTGCCTGTAATCTCAGCTACTCAGGAGGCTGAGGCAGGAGAATCGCCTGAACCCAGGAGGCAGAGGTTGCGGTGAGCCGAGATCGTGCCATTGCACTCCAGCCTGGGTAACAAGAGCGAAACACCGTCTCAAAAAAAAAAAAAAAAAAAAAAAGAATGTTCAAGAATGTTCATAGCCACGCTATTCCTAAAAGCCCATACTGGAAGCAACACAGACGTCCATCAACGGTTGACGAAGCATATGTGGCATGTTCATGTAATGGAATATTATATAGCACAAATAAAATGATCTACTGTCATGGGCCTTGGTTAAAAAAAACAACACTAAGTGAAAGATGTCAGACACAAAGAGTAAATACCTGTATTTGTTTCTTCTTGCTTCTGTAACAAGTGACCTCAAATTTAATGGCTTGAAACAACACAAGTTTATTATTTTACAATTCCAAAGAAGTCTGACCAGGATCACTGGCTAAAGTCAAAGCATTGGTAGAAGCTGTGTTCTTACTGGAGGCTCCAGGAGAGAATCCGTTCCCTTGTCTTTTGCACCTTCTAGAGGCCACCCATATTCCTTGGCTTATGGCCTCTTCATCTTCAAAGCTAGCAACAGAGGGTGGAGTCCTTTTTCACATCCTATCACTCTGACTTCTCCACCTCCCTCTTAGAAAGGACTCTTGTGATTAAACTGGGCACACTGAATAATCCAGGATCATCTCCCTGTCTCAATGTCCTTAACTTAATGACATCTGCAAAGTCTCTTATGCTGGTCAAGGTAACATATTCAGAGATTCTGGGGATTAGGGTGCGGATATCTTTGGTGGGTCATGATTCTATCACAGCATTGCATGATTCCATTTTATATAAAGTTCATGTGTCTGTAATCCCAGCTACTCAGAAGGGAGAGGCAAGAGGTCAGGAATTTGAGACCAGCCTGGGTAGCACAACCACCCTCTGTCTCTATAAAACATAAATAATAAATAAATAAAGTTCAGAACTGGCAAAATGAATTGACATAGTGTTTGGCTTTGGGAAGCTATGTGGAGAATTCTAAGCGGCTGGGAACCTTTTTCTAAAATTTTTTTAACTTTTTTTTTTTTGAGATGGAGTCCCAGGCTGGAGTGCTGTGTCATGATGGTAGCTCACTGTAATCTCAAAGTCCTGGGCTCAAGTGATCCTCCTGCCTCAGCCTCCTGGATGACTGGGACTGCAGGCTTGTGCCACCACAGCCAGTGAATTTTTTTTTTTTGCAATTGTGGCAAAATACACATAAGATTTATCATTTACCATTTAACTTTTTTTTTTTTTTTTTTTGAGGCAGACTTTCGCTTCTGTTGCCCAGGCTGGAGTGCACTGGTGGCCTGATGTCAGCTCACCGCAACCTCCTGGGTTCAAGTGATTCTCCTGCCTCAGCCTCCGGAATAGAGACTGGGTTTCTCCATGTTGGTCAGGCTGGTCTTGAACTCCTGACCTCAGGTGATCCTCCCGACCTCAGGTCACCCTCCTGCCTGGGCCTCCCACCATGCTGGGATTACAGGTGTGAGCCACTGTGCCTGGCCCGTTTAGCCTTTTTTGAGTGTACAGTTAATGGTATTAAATAATTTATAATGTACAACTATCACCACCATCCATCTCCATAGCTATTTTCATCTTGTCAAACTGAAACTCTGTATCATTAAACACTAAATCCCATTCAGGAGAATTCTATCTTCTGATCTGGGTGCTGGTTACACAGGTGAGTTCACTTCGTGAAAATTCACCCACGTGTACACTTAAGATGTGTGCACTATTCTGAAGATATATTATACTTCAATCAAATAGTTTACTAAAGAAGAAGAGGCTCATGCCTGTAATCCCAGTACTTTGGGAGGCTGAGGTGGGTGAATCACCTAAGGTGAAGAGTTTCAAGACCAGCCTGGCCAACATGGAAAATCCCCTTCTCTACCAAAAATACAAAAATTAGCTGGATGTGGTGGTGCATGCCTGTAATCCCAGCTACTCAGGAGGCTGAGGCAGGAGAATCATTTGAACTTGGGAGGTGGAGATGGCAGTGACCCAAGATGGTCCCACTGCACTCCAGCTTTGAGCAAGAGTAAGACTCTATCTAGAATAAAATAAAATAAAATAAAATAAAATAAAATAAAATAAAATAATAAAATAAAATAAAACAAAATAAAATAATAAAATAAAATAAAATAAAATAAAATAATTAGGGCCGGGCGCGGTGGCTCACGCCTGTAATCCAGCACTTTAGGGGGCCGAGGTGGGTCGATCATGAGGTCAAGAGTTTGAGACCAGCCTGGAAATGGTGATACCCCATTTTCACTAAAAATACAAAAATTAGCCGGGCATGGTGGCGTGCCTGTAGTGTCAGCTGCTCGGGAGGCTGAGGCAAGAGAATCGCTTGAACCGGAAAGGTGGAGGTTGGAGTGAGCCGTGATCGCGCCACTGTATTCCAGCCTGGGCTACAGAGCGAGACTCCATCCACCCCTCCCCCCCGCCCCCCGCCAAAAAGAAAAACACCCCATGGCTGGCCTAAACTCTTCCACGAGGAGGAAAATCCGGTCGGCCTCCAAGGACGAAATTCTTCAGGCTCCGTGAGCTGCAGGTCAACAAGCCCCGGATCCATTTCAGGCCTTTTCCTGTGATGTAGTCAAGCAGGTTAGAGAGCCGACCCACGGGTGGCAAGTACAGACTACCTGACCTGATCTTGGTCATCCCGGACCTGGCACCTCACCTGAGTGTCAGGAAACCTATTTCGTGGCGTTCCTTGTTGCGGGCATCAAAATACGGCGCTGATGGCAAAGTGCCCTCGTTGGGCTCAATGCTCCCCAAGCCTTGGGCACTGGGAAGCCCTGGGGTCTTGTGACACCGGCGGCCGGGAGCACTTCCCTGCGTGCATCCCAGGCTCCCGGAGCTCCCCTGCACCTCCAGCCGGGGTCCTGGATAAGGGAGGGGGGCACAGGCAAGGTACCGTGGGAGCTTCCAGCCACCGCGCGAAGATGGCCAGGCCCACCCCGCGAGCGCCACTTCGATGCGGGGCGGGGCTGGGGACGCTGATGCGACAGCCGATGGCTCCGTCGCCGCTGCTCACCCGCAGCCTGCATCCCCCACCTCCGCGCGCGGCCCGGCCCAGCCCACAGGAAGTGACGCCGCGCGGGCTGCGCTGGCCGCCGAGGAACCATACCACCCCCAACCGCACCCGGGCGTCCGGGGAGGCGGAGGGCGTCGATCCACCGACCTCTCGCGCTGCGCATCTTCGGTTGAGGTCAAAGGATCAGGCGACATCTGAAAACCTTCCTCGGGTCCTCACACCCCTGCGGGCGGCGCCTCCCTCCCTGTCCCGGGACGTGGTCACTCCAGCGCTGGGCGCACTCTGTACTGAATGATCTCGCCCCATCTGTCCCCTCCACCAGTCTGAGGTCAGCGCCTGGCGGGGTAAGGCGCTCAGGACATTGGAGTGAGTGAGGTCATCTGCTGCCCATCCTCCCCCTCCCATGCACCCTCTGAGTTTGTTCCAGACAACCCTGTGCTCTGAAGGGTACATTATTGCAGATTCTCACAGTCCTCGTGGTCGGGAAGTGCCTCAACATATCTACCTCAAATCCCTGCAGTGTTAACCCTCCAGAGCTGTCATCAGTGGGGTGACCTTTTGGAGACTTGTGCTGATGATGTCCAGCCTTAATCCTCTGATGCCTCCTCCTGGGCTGGTTGGGAGGGTACAATGAGTTCATACATGCTGCGGCCTTAGATCAGCGCTGGGGTCTGCCGAGCACTAGACACTGACTATTACACTGTAAGAATATGTATATATGGGCCGGGCGCGGTGGCTCAAGCCTGTAATCCCAGCACTTTGGGAGGCCGAGGCGGGTGGATCACAAGGTCAAGAGATCGAGACCATCCTGGTCAACATGGTGAAACCCCGTCTCTACTAAAAATACAAAAAATTAGCTGGGCATGGTGGCACGTGCCTGTAATCCCAGCTACTAAGGAGGCTGAGGCAGGAGAATTGCCTGAACCCGGGAGGCGGAGGTTGTGGTGAGCCGAGATCGTGCCATTGCACTCCAGCCTGGGTAACAAGAGCGAAACTCTGTCTCAAAAAAAAAATAAATAAATAAATAAAATACAAATAGCTGGACATAGTGGTGCGCGCCTTTAATCTACTATAAGGTGCGTTCCTGTAAGCAGCTGAGGCAGGAGAATTGCCTGAACCCAGGAGGCGGAGATTGTGGTGGGTTCAGATCAGGCCATTGCACTCCAGCCTGGGTAACAAGAGCGAAACTCTGTCTCAAAAGAAAAAAAAAAAAAAGAATATATATATATATAGAGAGAGAAATGGAATCTTGCGCCGTTGCCCAGGCTGGAGTGCAGTGGGGCAAACTCGGCTCACTGCAGCCTCCACCTCCTGAGTTCAAGCGATTCTCCTGCCTCAGCCTCCCAAGTAGCTGGGACTACAGGCGCACACCACCACGCTTGGCTGATTTTCGTGTTTTTAGTAGAGACAGGGTTTTACCATATTGGCCAGGCTGGTCTCAAACTCCTGACAAGGAGTTTGCGATCCTCCCATGTCGAGCTCCTAAAGTTCTGGGATTACAGGCTTGAGCTACCACCTGGGCTAGGGTTTTATTCTTATTATCCGTTTTACCCGGAGGAACTATTCCTTGCCCCTCACTACCCCCTAAGGCAGGCTGGGGATGCCTGTGCAGGGACTTTACCTTCCTGGCTGGGGAGGCAG